>NC_081855.1:45534380-45854925 GCF_963259705.1 Myotis daubentonii | reverse complement strand
TGTTCAGGCTGCCTTTGAGGTATCTAGTCACACCAGCTAACAGCTATCACAGGAGGCGAGGGCTTTGCATGGCTCTGCCTTGTTCACTGGCAATGGGGAAGTTAATGCTCTAAAATCGAGGCATTTTCTGGAAGTCACATAAGTAGGGGCAGGACTCCACGGGAGCTGCCCAAGACCCTCAAGGCTATGAGATTTCTACTTGTGGGTCATGAATCTGTCTACATGAAAGATTCCACTCTCTGGCTGAGAGATACTCCATTCTGGCCTCTCAGGACATTATAAGGAAGGCAAAACTATGGAAAAGAAAGAAATATCAGAGTGGGAGTCCAGTTCCCTCAAAATAGCTGGGAGACCAAAAGCAAGTCACGGAAGGCCTCAAGTTCCTTATCTGCAAGTGTTCTATTGGACTGCATAGTCTAGAAGTCCCCTTCTGAGCCTGAGACGGTATGGTCATTAAAATGTCTGAATGCCTGAGGCCCTTAAGAAAATAGGTATGCCCCTCCCCTCCGATTTGCTGAGCATGGTATCCTAATCCCCAATGACAACCCACTGCCTCCTGATCCGCCCTGGGTCCCCAGGGAGGAATGAAAGGGTTTGTGACACACAAAAGTGTAAATGTAGTGACGGCTGACCACTTAGGAGAAATGAGCCTTGCCTTTACAGTTCTGTTTAACTAGAAAAGGCTGTTGTTCCTCTCCCCACCCCCAAGCCTATTCCTTTAGACCTGAGGTTATTTCCTCTCCCTAACTCCCACTTCGTATTCCACCAGGGAACCCTGACTCAGGAACAAAGAAGTCCTACAAAGAGGAGGTCTCAAGTACCAATCAGCAGCCATTTAATGACGGCAGGTAGGTCTGACGCTAAAAAGAGGTTGTGTCCAGCAGAACCCAATTCCATAGGAATCCAAGTCCCAGGGCTGAGAGGCAGCAGGTGTTGAGGACACGCTCATTGCTGGGGGTCGGTCTGCAGGACCCACTGGAGGATGTGGTGGCTGCGCAGACCCCGGATCGCATTGTCGTAGATGGTGTTCACGCTGGTGCAGAGGGGCTGCTGCTGCAGCTCCGTCACCCGGCACACCACCAGCCCGCCCGCCACGCACAGCAGCAGCAGCAGCAGCAGCTTCAGCACCGCCCAGGACCGGGTGTGCTTCCGGGCTGGCTGCTTACGGGACCGAGAGCCGGACTTGGATTCTGGAGTGACAAAGGCACAGGAGACAAAAAAGTTCAGTCAGTTTGAGGAGACCCACACTCTCCACCATTCAATGCTGTTCTCTTCCATGCAGATCCACGTACACCCCTCTTAGGCATGAATATTGTTTTAAGAACATCTGAGCTCTTAGAAACTTGCTATGTGCAGACTGAAATATAAGCTGCCTTCTCCTTGGATTCAAGGGAAGACATTCAACACTGGAACTCATTCTGGACGTCTTACATGGCGCACACAGTCCCGGGGTCCTAAGTCCTCCTTGAAAACATGTGATGCTCCAGGCCCCTCAGGATCAGGGGAGGGGCTTGTCAGGAGGCAAGGATGGAGGGCTGCCCACTTGGGGAAACACTTTTAAGACTTTTATTTTTTTAATTATTGATTTTTAGAGAGTGAAGCATCGATTTGTTGTTCCACCTATTTCTGCACTCATTGGTTCTGTATGTGCCCTGATCTGGGATTGAACCCACAACCTTGGTGTATCAGGACAATGCTCTAATCAACTGAGCTATCCGGCCAGAACCTTGAGATGTATTAATATTGTTAATATCGCCGAAACCGGTTTGGCTCAGTGGATGGAGCATCGGCCTGCGGACTGAGGGGTCCCGGGTTTGATTCCGGTCAAGGGCATGTGTCTTGGTTGCGGGCACATCCCCAGCGGGGAGTGTGCAGGAGGCGGCTGATCGATGTTTCTCTCTCATCAATGTTTCTGGCTCTCTATCTCTCTCCCTTCCTCTCTGTGAAAAATTAATAAAATATATTTTAAAAAAATATATTGTTAAGATCATACAGGGTGGCGTAAAAATAGGTTTATAGTTGTGAATACATGAAACCGTTATTTTTCTATTCTTTATTAATTACGGTATTATTTTCCATAGCAACAACTATAAACCTAATTTTGTCCCACCCTGTATAAGATACATATAAAAAAAACAGTGATTACTGCTGGGAATGAGGGATTAGAGGTGACTGCCAGTTTCTCATCTATTTAGAGAGAACTTTTCTACATTTTCTGCAATGAACACATATATTACCTTTATAATTAGGAAAAAATGGTTTTGAGATTACTCGGCAACTTTCAAAGAGCCTGACTGAGCACCTCATGTGAGAACTCATGATGTTCTCACTTTATCCTGTCACTGCCCTGTAAGAAGGAGGATCCTCATTTTGCACAAGGAAACAAAAAAGTGGTGAGGTCAGGCAACTTGCTCAAGGCCAGCAAGGGAAAGCAGGGCCTCCGCCTCCCTCCAGAGCTCCCCTGCTCAGGGGTCCCTTTGGCCCAGAGGGTATACGACCCTCCCATGTACAAGGAGCCACATAACAACACAGATTCAACTGGACACACTCAGGCAAAACGCTAATGTGTCTTTTATACCACATGGCTCCCTGAACATGGACCAAATGATTCCCGTGGTGTTCAAGCAAAAAGAGAGTAATTTGTTCCAACGCGGAAAGAAAGCCGTAGGCAGTGCTGGCTTTCCTGAGATGGCACCACGCTCACAAAGCATGCCCAGTGTACTTCACGGATGATGCGAGGGACTTAAGAGTCATGTGACCACATGCATCCTTCACCTTTCTTGGTGACTTTAGAATCTAACTCTTGTCCTAGCCAGCTTGGCTCAGTGGATAGAGCGTCAGCCACTGAAGGGTCCCAGGTTCGATCCCGGTCAGGGCACATGCCTGGGTTGCGGGCTCGATCCCCAGTGGGGGGTGTGCAGGAGGCAGCCAATCAATGATTCTCTCTCATCATTGATGTTTGTATCTCTTTCTTCCTTCCTCTCTGAAATCAGTAAAGAAATGCCCGACACTTGTTCCCAAGGAGAATCCCCCACGCCTCGTAAGCAAGCAAACCCTCCGAGGTGCTCCCAGGCCCGAGGGGTCACTGTATCTGACCAAGTGTACAAGTTCACCCACGCCGGAACACATCCGTGCACCTCCCCACTGCCCCTGCCGGAGCCTTACTGAGGGAACACTTACTCGATGCCTGATTCGTTTCCTTCTTGGGTTTCTTCTCGGGCTCCCGTTTGGATGATTTGAGGGCATCGTACTCCTTCCTCCGGCGCTCCTTCTCTTCCGCCTTCTCCCGCTTGCGCACCTCCCGCTCCTGAGCCTCTTTGGCTCGCTGCTTGGCCTCCCGCTTCTTCTCCGCCTCTACAGGAAAAGATATCCCCAAATGGCTTCTCTCCCCACACCTTCCAGTGTGCTTTCCCGAGCGATTAAAAGCATGGATTCCGCCGCCCTTCCCCTAGCCAAGGGTCACAAAGGACACCTAAGAGGAACCAGCTGCCTTTCTGCCCTCCCTGCAGTATAATAAAAGGCTCTCGGGGTTTGCTGAATGGACTCATGAGGGGGCTTCTAGCCACAAGCTGCAAAGAGATCAGGGTGAGCTGACAAGAGGGGCATAAGGCATGGGTGATGAGGCCGGTGCTCCCTAGAACAGGTACCGACTCAGAAAGCACAGCGATCGACAGCCTCCTACAACTCGGCTCTGAGCAGAAGCAACAATGGAGGTGTTGAGTCCACGGGACTCCTGTCTCCCCGCGCTTGGGGAAGGAATGTGACTTGAGAAGGACAAGCAAGAAGAGAAAGTGAGCACTCAGGTTCAGGGGTAGAGACGATGGAAATGTTTTTCTGAAACAGCGAGATGAATAGTTCGTAATGTCTAGACTTATTCTGATTTACTTCACAGTTCAAAGATGTTTACACGCAGTCCCCAACTTACAAATTATTGGGTTCTAAAAATGCACTGCCAAATTCGTTATTTGGACATCCCAAGTACATTTTTCCAAAGCCAGAAGGCCACAGATGGTGGCTAAATGTCCTTTTAGGGCTTAAAGGCCTGTTTGAACCATCATGTAGCTGAATAGTAGCACTATAAGTACTGTAGCTTTCCACTGCCTCTATGAACAAACAGGCTCCCAGTTCCAGCTGAGCACTGGGAATGCCAAGAACACGCTACACTCAGCCTCCAGAGAGCCTGGGCCGTGAAGCAGTGGGAGCAGCAGTGGTCGGAGTAAACACGCATTACAGTAGCCATGCACGTGTAAGGGACAGTCGTAACTCAGAGCTCTGATCTCAGGGACTGCAGTCAGCACCACAGGAGCCAGCCAGCCAGGCGACAGCACCTGGTGCCAGGCCTTGTTCTAAGTGCTCGAGATACAGCCGTGAAGACAAGCCAGGCTCTAGTGCCTGAGTCACCTACTCTGGAGAGAAGGAGAAGAACAATAAACAAGTGAGCAAACAGTAAAAAAGAAATGATGTGCCACGGAGTCAACGATAGAGGACGTGAGGGAGAGTGACACGTGGGATGCTATTCTAGTTTGGGGGGTTCAGAAAGGGTTAAGGTTAACCTAAGGCAACATCTGTGCAGAGACATGAGGGATTACACGAAACCGACTGTGGAAAGCTCTGAGGGAAAAGGAAGCCAAGCAAAGCCCCAGAGGTGAGACTACCTGGTGCGTTCCAGCAAAAGCAGGAGCCTGTGTGGCTGAAGTTAACTGTATTCTGTGTGTGTGTGAGACAGAGAGAGACAGAGAGGGGCAGGCAAGGCTGGAGAAGCAAGCAGGCATGGGCTGTGGCGGGTCTTGACGGCCATGTTACTGAGTTTGAGTTTCATTCTAAGTTCAATTGGAAGCCATTAGAGGGTTTTAAACAAGCAGCAGCATAATTGACTTGTTTTAAAAGATTTATCTGGCTGCTGTGTGGAGAAGGACTTTGCAGAGAAGGCACACGCGTGGAGACCGGACATTGTGTCAGGAGGTACTGTGGCAGTCCACGGATGGAGGCCTGATTATGGTGCTGGCCCTGGAGGCGGGGAAACAGTCACATACAAACGTGCTGACGGACTGGGTGTAGGAGTAACAGGAGAAAGGAACCAGGACAACTCTCTATTCCTGGCTAGAAGGACTGCAGGGATGCTGATTTCCTCTTCTGGGGAACACTGCGAGGACCTGTGTAGCCAGGCTGAATCTGAGATGCCTATTAATCCTCCAGGCAGACAGACAGACAAGCAATTGAACGTGACTTTGGAGCTCAGTGGAGAAACCAAGACTGGAAAGAGGTTCGTCAGACAAAGATGATACTGTCTACCCCCACACTGTTCCCCACTGCTCTGCACGACTCCTCCACTGGATCCAGCTTCTGAAGCAGAGCCAGTGGCTGGATCAGGGCCCGGAAGATGACTGGAAGAGGGATGGCCACCTACCGCGTTCTACTTCCTGCCGCCGCTGCCTCTCTCGCTCCTGATCCGCCTGCACGACCTTCATGTGCTGTAAAACCTGCAAAGGCAGAAGAGGGCGCTCAGGGACTCCGCGCAGTGGTCCACAGCTCCACTCTGCTCAGGGGAAGTCTCAAAGGACTGCTCTTCTCCGGATCCCAGATCAGCGCAAGCCCGGCGCAGTGCAGAGCTAATGGAGCTCACCCTCTATGTGTCCCAACTCAGTGCCAACCCTGGAGAAGAGTCTGTGAGCCCCCGCTCACCGTAGCTGTCAGGAAAAAAACACTGAACTCGGTGACAACTGGAATCTGTAAACCCCTGCCACTTACAGTCTCTGATGTGCACAAGTTCATAATTCTCCCAGCAACTCTGTGACGAGCATGGACTATTCTGTGATGAGCAGGGACAGTTCCCCAAGATGCTTTCCGGATCTCCCTCCTCTGGCTGCCTCATGTTCCCCTCTCCTCAGTCCTGGGGAGTTTTCTTATCTAACCAGTTATAAGACTGAGTTCCTAAGTGTAGGGACTATTGTCCTGTTTGTAGGCGAGCACAGAGCTTAGCTAATTATAGGCATTCAATACATGTTTGATGAACAACTGACAGACTGGGTATAGGAGTAACATGATTCCCATTTCAAAAGGAAGAAAACTGAGACTCAGGGCGATCTGTCCACACCTCGTGGGCTGGAAGCAGCACAGCTGGGAGGGCAGGTCTTCTGGGTTCCCAGACCAGAGCCTGTCCCACTCACTGGTGCAGAGGCAGGAGAGCTCGAGGAGAAAGGGAAGGAGCCATTCTGCCCTAACACCACACCACGCACTGGTGCCTGAGCCCCTCGAATTCTCAGATCAGTCACGGCTGACTTCTAATTTAAAAAACCTCAGAGATTCTCATGATGGGCACAGTTAGGGGAGGAGGTAAACGCCTTGTTATTTTTTTAGCAGCTGACATTCCTTGGATGTAGGGGACATAGTACATACAAGCTTGGAGCCCAATACAATCCTGACTCTTACTAACAGCGTGACCTTAGCAAGTGACTTAATCTTCCTTCCTCCCTCCCTCCCTCCCTCCCCCTCTCTCTCTCTTTCTCTCTCTCTCTTTCTTTGACTAACCTTTCTGAGCTGATTTTCTCATCTGGGAAACAGAGATAAGACTTCTCTGGCCTGTTGCAAAGATTAAATTACATAACTTGTACTCGCTGCCTAACATAGCCCCTGGCATTATGTGTGCTCAATAAATACTGCTGCTTTTTTACTTTCTAACCGCATGAATGAGGAGAGGAAAACCTAAACTATTGTAAATTACAACAGCAAATGGTCTGCATTTCACTACCGCACTAGACACCCTACAGGACAGACATGTATTCAAATGTCATTGTTTTACTTCGTGGGAACTTCAGACATACACACGGCCACCATGAGAGGGCTCAGGGGCAGGCCTGCCAAAGCAGCTCCCTCCAAGGGTCTGGTTTGAAGCCACAAGGAACCACCCTGTGTAACCCAGGAGTCCAATCTCTTCTCTCTGAAGGGAATCAACTTCCTAAAAATTGGCTTCTCAACGAGGAGTGACAGGATCTGGAGGGAGGTACAAAGCCTGAAGGAGACAGTCCCTGTCACTCTGAGTTTTAAATAAGCATCAACCATTCAGTGGGTTTGGGGGGTGTACAGCTGGCTAATAAAGAGCTAGGAGGTTTAAGAGGCGTCCCTTTACCTTTATATCAGGAGTAACCCGTACCTGAAAACCCAGCAAGCTCAGAAATGGGAGGGACTCTTCTAGTCTAGGCTGTAAGCCCTGGAGCAGGGGGGGGAACCTTTTTCTGCCAAGGGCCGTTTGGGTATTTGTATCATTCACGGACCATACAAAATGATCAACTTGAAAATTAGCCTGTATCTGGGCAAACATTTAATTAACTTACATCTACTGCCTTAGCAGGGTCAGACCAAATGATTTCTCAGGCCTTACATGGCCCGTGGGCCAGACATTCCCCATCCATGCCCTAGAGCAGTGGTTCTCAACCTGTGGGTCGCGACCCCTTTGGGGGTCGAACGACCCTTTCACAGGGGTCGCCTAAGGCCATCGGAAAACATATATAAATACATATTGGTTTTGTGATTAATCACTATGCTTTAATTATGTTCAATTTGTAACAATGAAACTGGGGGTCACCACAACATGAGGAACTGTATTAAAGGGTCGCGGCATTAGGAAGGTTGAGAACCACTGCCTTAGAGGGTAGATTTTGTATACTTATCCCAGTTCACAGCATATAGTAAGCACTGATGAACATTGTTGAACTAACAAATTATTCTTTTTTTTTTAATAATATATTTTATTGATTTTTTTACAGAGACGAAGGGAGAGGGATAGAGAGTTAGAAACATTAGGAGGGAGAAACATCGATCAGCTGCCGCCTGCACACCCCCCAGGGGGATGTGCCTGCAACCAAGGTACATGCCCTTGACCAGAATCGAACCTGGGACCCTTCAGTCCGCAGGCCGATGGTCTATCCACTGAGCCAAACCGGTTAGGGCACAAATTATTCTTAACACATTGTTTGCGGGTAGTTTTTATCGCGCGCTAACAGGTGGCGCGGGCCATTTTTGCTAATTTTTTGCGCAAATGGCAACGTTCAGTAAAATTACGATAACTTTAGTTTACATATTTATACGTTACCCGCATTCTACCGCTAGTCTATAAAAAACGTATTAATACGTGTCCCGCGCTCTACTACACTGGTAGAACATATAAATACGTAAAACGTGTAAACACGTTTCCCGCATACAATGTGTTAAAAGATTCTTTACTATGTACCAAGCTGATCAGTTACTATCACTCCTAAAGCACCACGTTTTCAAAATGGGACTTCACTGATCACCTGCAGTGTCATCAGCCACGGGCAGACTGTCGCCTTGGTTACTTGGCTGCCTTAATTTTGCTGTTGGTTTCTTATAACAATAGGTGGTACAGATGATGGGACTATCTAAGAAGCCCTGAGCTAATGATAAGAAAGTCCATTACTCTCGAGATTCCTATAAAGACTCATCATACACATCATTTCACTTATATTAATTCTTGCTTTTAAAGTTAAGACCTTTTTGTTCACCATCTAAGCAAAAGCCAAAGTCATCTGGTGCCTGGCCAAAATGGTGATAATAGTTCCCAAAGTCATCTGGTGCCCAGCGGAAGTAGCAGCAATCCGTTCTGAAGCAGGAGGGGAAAATGACTAGAGGTGGGGATTTTTGAGAGATGGGAGTAGTGCTGTTCTTAGCCATGTGAGGCGTCTTCAAGGTTATTGGCAATGTTTGCCTTCCATGCTGCCTTTATTTCCTCGCTATTTCACATGACTCAACTGAAATCAAATGCCAGGTCTGCAAAGGATACATCTGTTTATAGCTATAAACTCACAAATACAGCCCTAGCCTGTTTGGCTCAGTGGATAGAGCGTTGGCCTACGGACTGAAGGGTCCCAGGTTCGATTCCGGCCAAGGCCATATGCCTGGGTTGCGGGCTCGATCCCCAGTGAGGGGTGTGCAGGAGGCAGCCGATCAATGATTCTCTCTCATCATTGATGTTTCTATCTCTCTCTCCCTCTTCATTCCTCTCTGAAATCAATAAAGAAATATATTTAAAAAAAAAACACCTCACAAATACAAACAATACCTTTATTATCAAAGTTCCTTTCTGTGACTCAGAAAGGCCACTGCCCCTGACTCTCTGGCCCCATTCAAACAACAGTGACAGTGAAATGTTGGATCAGGGAGGTCCGGGTTCCTTCAGAATGGAAGGCCTGCAGTAGAGCCAAAGTAGTATTGTTCTACTACTTGTAAAGTAAACACAGAAACAAAGGTCCCATTGCTTGCCAGGTTCATAGTAGACAAACGTACTGAGACCTTAGTACTTTGATCAACACACAGCTACGGGTGCCCTGGAAGGGAAAACAGGAGGCAGAGGCGAGTCCCAGGAGAGTCTGTGAAAGAGACACCAGTGTGTGTGTAGGGGGGGGGGGGGGGGGGGCGGTGCTTACCTTGTTGGCACACTGCTTACACTGCTTCTCATCCAGGCAGTCCCCTGCCACTTTGGCCAGGGCAGGATCCAGGGGGTTATCCTTCAGGTCCAGCCACTTCAGGCTCTAAAGAGATGGGGCAAAAATAAAAAAAGAAAGAGATGGGGCATTGAGACTGGCTAAGCCTGAGTTCACACACGGAGTCCCTCCAAGTGGAACAAAACGAGTAGGGAGAGAGCTCCTCTGGGTCCCAGCTGTAGGAAACACCATGAGGCAGCACCTATTCCGGTCAGCGTGGTCCAGGAGACCCTGAGCCTCCCTTTGCCATCCCTGGCCATGAAGCATTGGTTCATGAATTGTTACCTTGAGCTGAGCAAAGCTGACAGGCAGGGTGACCAGCCTGTTTTTGAGGAGATCCAGGTGCTGGAGGTTGACCAGACGGCCGAAGTCGGCTGGCAGTTGCTGCAGTTTGTTCTTACTCAGGTCCAGCTTCACCAGGTGTGTGAGGCCACAGAACTCCGACTAGGACCCGAAGAGAGAACACCTAAGCCTGGCGCTCACACACTGGTGAACAGCCCAGGAGCCCCCAGCTCAGAGGCCCCTACTAGTAGGTGTAAATCCTGACTCTACTTTTTACCAGCTATTCCATCTCAAATGAAAATGGACATAATGAGCATCACTCCTGGTCATAAGTAGTGAGAAGTGTATGCAAAAGGGCTGAGCACAAAGTAGGCACAAAATAAATGTGGGTCCCTTCACCCTCAGTTCTCCCTCTAACCCAGTGGTTCTCAACCTTCTGGCCCTTTAAATACAGTTCCTCATGTTGTGACCCCAAACATAAAATTATTTTCATTGCTACTTCATAACTGTAATTTTGCTACTGTTATGAATCATAATGTAAATATCTGATATGCAGGATGGTCTTGGGCGACCCCTGTGAAAGGGTCGTTCGACCACCAAAGGGGTAGCGACCCACAGGTAGAGAACCGCTGCACCTGTCCTCCACATTGCTACTAGACTGACTGGAGACACATTCTGTCCTCACACACCACCCTATGTTCACCTTTCACAGGAGCTGTCAAAACATAGTGAGACCATCCATTTTCCTAAGATCAAGTGCCCCTTGAATACCAGTGTTATTCTTTTTATTTCTGTAGCACTTAGCACAGTACTTAGCACAGGTGCCCTATGAAGGTTCTTTAAATGACTGGCTGAGGCACACCCTACCCATATCCTGGCTCTTCTTCAGCTCATGTCAAAACATCCCTCTTGTCATTAAGCCTTCAAGGTACTATTCGTGTTCTCTGGGGACTTGTAAACGCCAAGGGACCTACGCCAGGGGATCTGCACTGCCGAGGAAGGCAAGACAACTGATTGAAAAGTACACGTGGGAGTGCTGAGTGACCATCGACAAAGAGTACAGCAGGTGTCAGGTTGCAAGGAATTCTGCCCTTCTTTAATTCAGCACAAAATACTTCCCGGAAGAAGTGGGAGCTCAGATGCCTTTTCAGTATTAAAAATGGTTCTTGATGAGCTGTGGGATGATGCTACAGACAATGAGTGAGGTCCAGGTGAATGCCGAGAGGGGAATGGACTAACGACCCAGAGAAGAAACTGCCAACTCCTGAGACTCGATTCCTGAGTGAATGAGTGAATATCAGAGAATGGCAAGAGGGACTTGGCCAGGGTAATGGATGGGAAAGGCAACAGTGACAACCCACTTAGACTGGACTGCGAGGGAGCACTGCTATAGAGGAGAAAGCAGCCATCACCCAGGAGAGGCTGCGGGATGAGCGAGTCCAGCGCCTACACAGGTGCAGCAAAGGAGAACTGACACAGAAACAGCAAAAGGATTTGACCATAGATTGGATGTGCTTATCTCAAGCAATTAAAGGCTGAAAGGATAATGACACAGTAGTCCCAAACGACCACGCTTTTTCCTGTTCCCATTAACTGTTGCACCAGGAAGCTGTTTATAAGCAGCTTTCTCTCTGAAATGCAGAGCAATTTAAGAAGTTCTCCAGTCTCCTCTATGCAATAGGGAGATAAACTATTTTACAAAGTAATGATATCAGGCAGAAAAAAGGGTGAGCCCAGTAAGAGACTCAGCCAGCATCCTGTTGTTGACTTTAGTTTTCTGTGGCCTGACTTTCCCACTGTTCTAAAGATCGAGGCCCCTACCTTGCTTTCCTTCCCACTGAGATGACTCCACCCCCAACACACTCAGATTTAGCTGAAGGCTGCCTGCAGGCCTAGCCTGAAACTATGCCTATGACACAACTTGTCCAAACAGGAAGATGAAGCATCAGGGCTCCAGAAGGAATTGTGCGTGCTTGCCGGTCTTACCGGGAGAGTAGTCAGTTTATTGCAGGACAGATCCAGTATGGTGGCCTTTGGAAGGGCAGCCTAGGAAAGGGAATGAGAACCAAACATCAAATCAACACATGAAATGATTCAGTGACATCTGCTAAGGAAGCATTTACCAGTTCCCACGATCAGGAAAGGCTTTTTAAAAAAAAAATTAACACTAAAGTATAATGTTCCTAGGGATAGGAGGGGAAAAATGAGCCAAGCAACCAAAACCTATGGAACATCCAAGAAAGGAAAACAGATTCTTAAGGAATTCTCCTTAGCATTTCTAATATTTTCTCTAGCGCCCTTCCTTATTCGTTTTAACAAAGGGACTGTGTCTAATATGGCTTTGCAATTTCCATATTCCCTAGTTCAGGCCTTCTGGGCTCTCCATATACATGTTGGCTGGTTCATGACTGAATGAACGAGTAAACGAGTGAGTGAAAATAAGGCCCTCAGGCCCCATCTCCATTCTCCCTGGTGTTCAGGACGAGAGGAGCTCAGCGAAACCCACCCTCTTTCTCCCTGGGGGCAAGGCTGTGCCAACCAGATGCCTGGAGCACATGGTTGCCCACGGCAGTCCTAGGGCCAGGTGGAAACAAGGCTGGCCATCTTCCCGGGTTGGGAAAGAAGCCAAATACTCCGATAAAGGACCCTGGGCCAACCTACACTTCCCAGTTGTCAGAAAGTCCCAAGAATAAGTCTGCCCACCTAAAAAAAGTTTTAGATTTTACAGTGGGAAGAAAGCCATCATACCTACATGTTTCAGCATCTGCTACCTGCCAATCAGTTCACATCACAACCATACCGAATCCTCATAACCTCTATGAGACGGGAACTATTATCAACATTTTATAAATGAGGAAATCGAGGGGGGAGGGGGGAGTGAAGTAGGTTGCCAAGGGCACTCGGCTATGAAGCAATGGGGAGCTGACATATGAACTGGGAGTCCTGTGCTAGCCTCCACCCTACACAGCCAAGGCGGGGGGAAGGCTGGGTCCAGTGCCAAAGGCCCTGACAAAAGTCTACGTCATCCCAAGTGAGGCCAGCGAGGAGGGTGCAGGTGGGGCACCAGGTGGGAAAAACAGGGATGCCCCATCTCACTCACTCCACGTTGGCAACCAGTTGGTGTAATCTAAGGGCCTCGGACCTCGGTCTCCTGGGTGGGAGGGTGGGAGTAGGGGGGCTGGAGGGGTGGGCCCCCGGGCAGCGGGGATGCCGGGCAGTTTCAGCCCAATGGGCAAGAGACCTTGCCAACCAGGCAGGGAGGCCTCAGCTTCTTCAAGGAAGGACGCCTCGGGGCTGGGGCGGCCACCTGGGCAGGCCGGCTCCCTACGAAACCCTGGCTCCGGGCCACACCCCGGTCTACCTGGAGGCCTCCTTCTCAGACCTAGTCATTCATTCATTTGCTCATTCATTCTCCCAATACTCCGTAGGCGCCTCCCGGGGGTCAGGCACGGCGCTGGGCGTCGTGAACCCCCACCCCCACCCCCCGATGGGGCAGGGGGAGATTTACTCTTGACCCGGGCAAAGCCAGAGGCCGGACCGGCAGCCCCCCGCCCGCAAACCCCATCTCCTGGACCTGCGCCAAAGGGACACGTGTACATCTCGGAAGAGCCCTGGGACCCGACGCGGCCTCCCCGGGGGGGGCTCGGCCCCACGCTCCCCTCCCGATTCCAGGACCTCCCCACGGGGGCGCGGGGAAGGGGGCGGCCCACGCCAGGGGCAGGCTCGGTGGACGCCGGGGCCCGCGACTGTACTGACCAGCTCCTTGACCGGGACCTCATTCAGGTCGCTAAGGCTCAGGTCCAGCTCGTTGCCGTCCAGCTTGTCGCGGAGATTCCCGCCCTTGCCACCGGCCTTGGTCATGGTGACGCCGGCTGAGCGGCCCCGTCTCTCGGGCTGCGACCGGCAGGAGATGCTCCAGAAGCCGCCCTTGGGCTCAGTGGTCTCGCACCCAACCGACAAGGCCTGCGTCCGCCGCCGCCGGTGCAAAACCCCCGCCGCCCGTCTGCCCGCCGGCCGCTCTCTGATCCCCGCGCCCCGCTCCCACCGGTGCCGCCGCGACGACGACCACTTCCGTGTCCACGTCACCTTTCACGGCCACCGAGACGCGCTGGGCTAGAGGGGCGCTCGCAGGTGCCCGAGCGCCCTCTGGCGCCGGAGGCCGCGCCCTGCAGGCGCCGCCAACCCCGGAGGGGTGGGGTTCAAGGCGCCGAGCTGGTTGGCGAGGCGGGGCCGCCGCGTTCCCCGGTGACTTGGGGGCACGTCTGCGGGCATCATTGCTGACCACGTTACGAGGCGAAAGGGCACGCGAATGGGGCCAGAAGACCTGGGCTGCATGCAAAACCGACCTCATGACATCACCCCCATTCTCCTGGATTAGAAGCCGAAACTGTGTGTCCTTCAAAATTGCTCCTTGTCCTCTACCCAACAATCTCCCTTCCAATCATCCGGAAAACCCAACCTCTGCCCGTCTCTTACCCCCTCCTCACCGCCCCAGACCTTGTCTGGGCCACCACCACCTCGCACCTGGGATTACGCTGGGTCTCTCTTCCTCCCATCCGCCTCTACCCAGCTGCCCACATGATGTTTCTAAAAATCTAGCCAGGCCTCCCCTCTGCTTAGAACCCTTCAAACCTCCAGCGACCTCTAGGCTATGGAGCACTCTCCGTTCTAGACTGGCCCAGCCTGCTTCTGCAGCCTCCTCCTAAGCCCCCGTCCCTCTCTGGGATGCTGTGTGAGACCTTCCGTGGGGGGCTCCTCACCTTTCCCTCTCCTGGAATGGCCCTGCCTTCCTCAGGCACCTCTGAGGCTTAGCTAATTCCCCCAGTCCTTCAGGAAACCCCTCCAGCCACCGACTGAACCCCAGACTGAGTTAGAGGCCCCTCCCTGGGGCTCTGTCGATGCCCTATCTGCTGCCTTGTTGACAGAGGTGGTGGAGCTTGGTGGCTAAGGTGGGGGCTAGACCAACTGGGTATTGATCTTGGCTCTGCCTCTTGCTACTTATGAAACCTGAAGCAATCACTATGCCTTATGTACGAATACATGAGAAACAGGCATAAGAATGTTCCCTAGCTGAAGGGTTTGGGAAGGACTGATTGACTGAAACACAGGAAGAGTTGCCATAGTGACTGGCACTTAGTAAGAACCCAATAAATACTAGTTATACTTATTTTTAAGTGCCTGCCTGCCACTCTGGACTGTGAGGGGCAGAGGTTTTTATCTTTGTATCCCCAGTATCTGAGTGTCTGATGCATGGTAGTTGCTCATTCAGGTGTCTATTGAATGAATGGATGAAGCACTTTATTCACTCCAAGCCTCAGTTCTCTCATCTTTGAAATGGGGATATTAAAGCTTATCTCAGAGGGGAAATGTGAAGACCAAATGAAGTCAATGCAATGGCCTACTTATTTAACAAATCCGTATGCACACTCCTCCCGCCCCCAGGCAAACACTGTGCTGAGCTTTGGGAAATAGACAAGGGCAATTGGGTGGTAAGACATTAGTGCTTACAATCCGTTATCTTGTTTTGATAACGTACATGATAACATACATTTATTGTGTATCTCCCTTTTACGAAGAAAGAAACTCAGGAAGGAGAAATACCTTGTCCTCAGTCACATAGCTGGTTGAGGAGCAGATCCAAATATTTTTATTCCAAATCCTGTTTCTTTTCACTATACCCTATTTTCCCTCCCTTCCTACTCCCTCCCCCCGCCCCAGGAGCCTACAGTCAACACAAATAGCTATTATATAAAGTAAAAAGAATAAGAGCCCTAACACATACAGAAAAAAACCTGTGTGTGAATTTCAGGCCTGCGCAGATGTACGTGATAACGTCTGACTACATATGTTAAGTGTATTCTGTGTCCTGGGACTGTGATTCACATATGTTATTTCTCTTAACTCACAACAGCCATAAACGGCAGGCATTATTGCAGTTTTACAAAGGAAATACTTGAGGCTCAGAAAGGTAATCAATTTAACTATTTAAGGACTGCCGCAGCAAGTAAGTAAATGCATTCCAAGGGAAGTGGTGCGTACGCAGGAAGGAGGAGCTGAGGAAGAAAGAAGAAATCAGAAAAGGCTCCACAGTGGAGGTGGCATTTAACTCCAGCTTTGAAGAATGGCTCAGATTCCAACAAGAAGAGACACAGCCCAGAGAAATGAGGCAGCAAAGTGAGGAATTGACAGCAGCTGTCACTTTGAGAAAGATTTTTTTTTCAAAGTACGTTTTTATTGATTTCAGAGAGAGGAAGAAAGAAGGGGAGAGAGATAGAAACATCAATGATGAGCCTGGCCTGCATGGTTCAGTGATTGAGCATTGACCCATGAACCAGGAAGTCAGGGTTCAATTCCCTATCAGGACACCTGCCAGGGTTGCAGGCTTGATCCCCACTAGGGGGCGTGCAGGAGGCAGCCGATCAATGATTCTCTCTCATCACTGATGTTTTATCTCTCTCTCCCTCTCCCTTCCTCTCTGAAATAAATTATATATATATGAAATCCATCAAAAGGAGAGTGATTGAATAAATTATAATGTGATTAAGAATACTGAAATGGCCCTGGCCGGTTTGGCTCAACGGACAGAGCGTCGGCCTGCGGACTCAAGGGTCCCAGGTTCGATTCCGGCCAAGGGCATGTACCTTGGTTGCAGGCACATCCCCAGTAGGGAGTGTGCAGGAGGCAGCTGATCGATGTTTCTCTCTCATCAATGTTTCTAACTCTCTATTCCTCTCTGTAAGAAATCAATAAAATATATTAAAAAAAAAAAAGAATACTGAAATGGAGAGATCACCCAGGATTATCCAGATGGGCCCTAAATGCAATCACAAGTGTCCTTATAAGAAAGGCAGAGGGAGACTGGACATAGGAGAGGAGGCAGTGTGGCCCCGAAGGCAGAGATGAGAGTGCTGTGGCCACCAGCCAAGGACTCCCTGGAGCTGGAAGAGACAATAAGGATTCTCCCCTGAACCTTCTAGAAGGAACCAGCCCTGTCAACACTTGGATTTTAGTCCCAGAAGACGCTTCAGACTTCTGATCTGTAGAACTGTGGGAGAATAAACTTCTGCTGTTTAGGCCACGACATTTGTGCAATTTATTCCAGCAGCAATAGGAAATGCATGCACGACTCATTTCTCAGGCCTTGGCTCAGACCTCCAGGAGACCTTCTGCGACACGCCTCGGGTAAATGCTGTCCCCCACACCCTCTCACCCACAGCATGGTCTCGGGGTTGGTGTCTTTTACTGGACAGTGATCTCCCTGAGGACAGACGCCCTGTCTCATTCATGTCTCCGGCCTGAGCACCCAGCAAGGCGCCTGGTATGATGTCAGCATTCGGTGAATGTCTGTGAGACCATGAGTGAGGAAAGGGAGATAAATTGGATTAGTTCTAATTTATCAAGACACTGGGTCTTTATCCAAGACCGTACAGTTAACTTTAGCTCTTGACTTTGACTCAAGTTAAAAATGACATCATCCAAAGCGAGATTTTTGTCCCACCCTCTATGAAAGCAAGGTTTGCACAACGTTTGGCAGCTGCTGGCACTGCCGCTTATTCGGCTTTTCGATTTGGGGCTGCCTGCAAGAAAATACTGATTGTTTAAGATCACCTCGGCCTGCGTCCGCCTTCAATGATCAGTTGTGATCACAATAAGTTTACCCTGCACAGCAGTCCAGAACAAGTTCCTTCTTTTCACTTCCCATTTGAAAATCAGAAACATTCGTTTTTAGAACCATTTTTATTAGCCTTTTTTGAGGGGGTGGGGGTGGGTATTGGCTACTGTTATGTACTGTTCGGTATTGGATCTAATGGGCAAAGTATAAGCATTATATTCCAAGTCACTATCATCTCTTCTTTCAAAATTAAAACTCTCTTCTTCACCTTCCTCTCCTTTATGTGGCTGCCAGCCGTCTCTTCTCCGCCCCCCGCCCCGCCCCTCGCCCCCCCTCCCCCCCCCCCCCCCCCGCAACTCTGTGATATTTCTTAGTACACCATTCCCTTCTCAGACATACAGTGAAGAAAATTCTTTAAAAGGGACGCTTTTCATATGCTACTTGGAAACAGTCGATGACAACAGAGAGCTATGAAAAATTACATCAGGGAGGAGATATTTGCTCAAGGTCATTGAGAGAAAAAGAAGCAGAGATGGATTCTTCCCAGGCCGACCACAGGCCTGTGTAAGCCCCTTGCACTCATCGCTTTAGAGTGAAAAACCTCACATACTAGTCCCTGCTACCAAAAAATTATTAAGATAAAGCATGTATGCTGTCTTGGGAAAATAAAACAAGAAAAAGCCTTTTTAACAAAAAGCAGCAGTTCTCTGCCTTACACCTCCTCTCAGTCCCATGCTCCAAATAGAACCATTTCCTGTTATTGTGGTAAAAGAGACAATAGAATTTAACATGTTAAACATTTTAGGTGTGCCGCTCAGTAGGATTAAGCGCAGTCACATTGTTGTGTAACCATCCATCTCCAGAACTTTTTCGTCTTCCTCACGCCCCCTCCCTCCAGTAACCATCATTCTACTTCCTGTCTCTATGAATGCGACTCTCTAGGTTCCTCATATAAGTGAAATCATACAGTATTCATCCTTTTGTATCTGGCTTGTTTCACTTTAGTGTATGCTTTCAAGGTTCATCCCTGTTGTAGCATGTGTCAGAATTTTCTTCCTTTATAAGGCTGAATAATATCCTTTTTCTTTTTTAAATGAATTTTTATTGATTTCAGAGAGGAAGGGAGAGGGAGAGAGATAGAAACATCAATGATGAGAGAGAACCAGTGATCGGCTACCTCTTGCACGCCCCACATTGGGGACTGAGCCCACAACCCCAGCATGGGAACCTAACCGAGAATCAAACCATGACCTCCTGCTTCATAGGTCGACGCCAGCCAGGCCAAGGCTGAATAATATTCTATTGTAGTGTAAGGGTGGAGCAAATGTAGGTTTACAGTTATTCATATGGAAGATAATACTATATATATGCCTAATATGCAAATTGTCCCTGCGGGAGTTCAACCAGGAGACCAATCGCTCGCTATGACGTGTGCTGACCACCAGGGGGTGGTGCGGAATGAAGGAAGGCCCTGGCTGGCAGCTGGCAGCTGGGGAAAGGGGGCCCCAGCCTGCAGCCGGAGGAAGGCCTGGGCAGCACCTGGAAGGCCCTGATGGGCCCTGATCACTGGCCAGGCCTAGGGACTCTATCCATGCACAAATTTCATGCACTGGGCCTCTAGTAATTAATAAATAATAATAATACAAAAATAAACTCTGGTGTTTTGCATACTCACAACTGTAAACCTGCTTGAGGCCCACCCTGTATATCATAATTTATTTATCCATTCATTGAAGAACATCTGGGTTGTTTTGTCTTTTGGCTGTTAATAATACTGCTATGAACATTGGTGTACAAATGTCTGCTCAAATCCCTACTTGCAAATCTTTATATTTTTAATTCTTACGTGAGGATATTTTTTCCATTGATTTTTCAGAAAGAGTGGAAGGGAGGAAGGAGGGGGGAAGAGAGAGAGAGAGAGAGAGAGAGAGAGAGAGAGAGAGAGAGAGAGAGATTGACTGGTTGCCTCCCGCATGGGCCCCCAAAAGGGCCAGGGATCAAACCGATGACCCTTCAGTTCATAGGCCGACGCTCTAACCACTGAACAAACCTGGCCAGGGCCCTACTTTCAATTCTTTTGGACCCATACCCAGAAGTAGAATTGCTGGATCATGTGGTAAATTCTGTTTTTAATTTTTTGAGGAACGGTCAAGATTTTTTCCATAGCAACTGCACCGTTTTACATTTTTACCAACAGTGCACACGTGTTCCAACTTCTCCACATCCTCACCAACACTTGTTTTCTGTTCTTTTGAATAGTCGTCCTAATGGATATGAGGAGATTTCTCACTCTGGTTTGGATTTGCATTCCCCTGATGACTAGGAATGTTGTCATTACTAGAGCCTATTGGCCATTCCTATATCTTCTTTAGAGAAATGTCTATTCAAGTCCAAAGGAGAACATTTTGAACTATTTTAGCCATTTCTGCTTTATTATTTTCTGTGATTTACTTCCAAACAACATAGTTATACAGCTATTTCTTGGTTTTGTTTGATAGGTAAGAATTTGTACTTCCATCTCTCTTTCCCAAGTCCTCCTAAATAGTTTTGCTGTTATTTTGTATATATATGGCTGCCTTTGTAACTCTGAATAACATACCCCCCCCTTTTTTTTATAGCAAAGATGGAAATTTATTGAAGAACAAGTACAGACTCCCACGTGGGGAGGGGGAAAGAGTCCCCCATACTCCTTTATTTCATGTCCCCCCACTGGTAGGCCTGGGCTCCTGACACCTTGATTTATAAGGTAAGACCATGCACCTCCACTCCCTCCCCATCTCCTGCCCTCTAGCTCTCAACAGCAGCCAGGTGTGACCGCCAGCTTCAGAGTATTTACATCGTTTCCTCACTATGATGAAGTCTTCCGGACTTTTTTCATAGGTTGAGAATAAGAATTTTAAAAATCTGTAGGTGGTGTTTACAGTTTAAGCCATTTTTGAAGCACAGATGGGAAGGATATTGACAAAGGGGAGGGACTAAGGGCTTTCTCAGCGTAGCCAATGGCATGCACAGACGCATAGGGACCGCGTACTGTGTGAGTCATGTCCAGCTCAGAGTAGATGTGCCCCGTTCAGGCAGAAAGACCCTCGGGGAGCTAGGAGGAATGGAGTTGGTTGATGAAAGAGGGAGGCAAGTTGAAGGGCCTGGATGGTCCATGTGCCCTGTTTTTCCCACTCCCAGGATTCTGGTCCACATGGCTCAATACAAAGACGCGGGGACTTACACATCAGGTATGTTCACTATCCTTTCTCCCAGCCTCTCTCTCCCCCTCCCAGCCCCCCTCCTGCCTCCCATGGAACCAGTGTCTACTAGGACTCTCATGGCTTTGCAGACATGAAAAATAATTCCCCCTCCTACAAAAGGCTTGCCACACCTAACACGGAGGGAGGTCTCAGAGTGTGGACATAGGAGGAAGCAGAGGATGGTGAAAGTAACAATCACTGAAAACTGGCAGAGCACCGGTTCTGTACCACGGTACTCAACCCTTACCCCGACCCTTGGCAGGAGGCGGGTATTATTACCCCCATCTTAAAGAGGGCAACTGAGGCTGGCGAGGCGCCACAACTTACCCAGAGCCACACAGCGAGCGTGGGGAGAGCCTGGGCCTGTGCTCATTGTGGCCGTGGGCAAGTAGCTGAATCTCTGAGTCTGTTTCTTCGCCCATTAAAACGTATTCCAAGGCACACCAGGGCGTTGTGTGTGCCAGAGGTAACAGCCATGAGGAGTCTGACTTGCGGGAGGTATTCTGAAACTGCTGGCTGTGATTCCATGGCATGTGTGTCTGGAAAGGCAGGGAAACTCAGTGGGTGGAGAGCCAAGCCTGGAGCAAAGTTCAAGGATGAACTCATCCGTCTCTATCCCCAAGACTGACCCTCAACCTAGCAAGGTAAGTGGAAGGGCCTGCGAGATCCGTATCCACCCCTCACGTCACAGGCCCGGAGAGGGGCAACAACTTACCCAGGGTCACCCAGAGAGCTAGTGGCAAAGGCTGCCAGGAAGGTTAATATCCCGGACTTGGGGTACTCGTCCTCACCCCACATGCCTGGGCTGGGCTATTTGATTCAGTTAGTCTCATCAGGAAGGCCTGCCCATGCAAGCCCAGCTTCCCATCATCTCTCTGCTCCTCTATCTTCCTTCCTGTTCCCTTCCCACAGCATTTAAAAACACACACACACTTTTATTGTTTTCAGAGAGGACGAGAGGAGACAGAGATGGAAACATCAATGACGAGAGAGAACCATTGATCGTCTGCCTCCTGCAGGCCCCACACCAGGGATCGAGCCCGCAACTTGGGCATGTACCCTGACCGGGAATGGAACCACGACCTCCTGGTTCTTAGGTCCACGCTCAACGACTGAGCCACCCAGGAGCCAGGGCTTCCCTCTCTGGATCCTGGAGAGGAGCAGCGCCGTCCCCTTCTCACTTGAGCCAAAATTCCCAGATAAGGGCAAAAGTCTTCTCAGGCCACCCCCCCACCCTAAGCTGTCCCTTCTGTCTAGCCCAGCTTTCGTCACCACCTCTGGGTCACCAGACGGAAGGTCACCCTGCCGGGGCCTTTACCCCATTGCTCTCCCTCTCCTCCTCTGGAGGAAGGGTCAAGGCTGGAGACGGACAGCGTGGACCTGGCACACGTGCCACTCTGGTGCCCGGTGCCACCTATTCCAGCCAGGACCGGAGATGGGCAGCGACCTCTCAGGGCCGCAGCCACACCTGGGCTGCAGGGGACCATGAAGAGGATCTGGAAACAGAGTGAGATTGCTTTCCACCGGCCCCTGGGGCAGCTCACAGGACCTGTGCTGCGTGGGCAGATGAGGGCCGGGGAAACCCAGGTTGCAGTGCCCGAGGCCACCTTCCTGCACAGCTGGGCGAGGCAGGCAGCGGTCAGGGACAGGGACGGGAGGCTGCCCCATGGGAGATGGAGGTACTCACCGGCCTCACCCCCCCCCCCCCCCAAGCGAACGTGTGGCCCAGCTGGGCTCGCTCACCCGCGGCACCTTTTGTCCCGGCTCCCCATCTCCGCCCCGCGGCCCCCTGACCCAGCTGGCAGGCCTGGGGAACACAAGGGGGGTTGAGGGGGAGTGAGACTGCACGTAACCCGCGCGCTAAGCCTGTCTCAAGGGGATGGGCGAATGGGTGCCTCCCCACCCGCCCCGCATTCAAGCGCCACTGGCTCCCCTCCACGAAGTCAACAAGGTCTGGCGCCCCCAAACCCAGGTCCCTGGTGGCTGGGAGGGGAACGAACCTGCCCGGGTCTGCAGCCGCGGGCCCTCGGATCCAGAGGGAAATCCGGGCGATTCTTCGAAGGTGGGAGAGAGAGGGCCGCGGCGAACAGAAGAAGGTGGCCTCCTCCACGCCCCGCCCCGCCCCGCCCCGCCCCGCCGGGCCCGGGCCTCCGCACCCATAGGCAGCGGCGACCCTGCCCGCCTCCCCGCCGGCTGCGCGCTCGCCCCGCCTCGGCTCCTTTAAAAGTTTCCTGCGGCCGGGCCCCTGGCGTGGCGAGCCATGGCTGTCCGCGCCGGGGTGCTGCGCCTGGGGCGGCTGTGCGTCGGGGGCGCGGGGGTGCTCGGGCCCCGCTCCATCCTCCTCCGGGGCTGGCAGGAAGCCAGGCTGCCGGGCGTCCGTCCCATCAGGTACCGGGGCCGGGGAAGCGGGGGAGCGGGCCGGTCCCCCGGGAGGGCTTTGCACAGCTTCGCTGGGGCCCCGACCTGCGGGTGGCTCGCGGGAGAGTGGTTACCCCGCGCTCGCACGCGGGCGACAGGAAGGAAATGCTGGCAGAGTGGGGCGCGGCTGGGGCGGGCGGTGACCCTGCCCTGACTCTGGGTTCTGGTCCAGGACGCTCAGATCCTTAGCTTCATGCACGTGAAGACGGCCCGGAGCGCGGGCCTTTCTCAGTCTGGTCTGAGGTGAAGGGCAAGGACAAGGCCTGGCTCTGTCCGCAAGGCACGTCTGCGCTGGCCCCCGCTTCGGGGGTAAACTTGGGGCTTTTCAGCCGGGTCTTGCTCATCCCAGGCCACTGAACTCAGCCGTCTCCCTTCTCCTCCTTAGCTGCCGCCAAACAGGGCGGCGTCTGATCCTTCCCACTTACCCCGCCTGTTTGCGTCTGTCCTCGGTGCAAAGGGTAGGATGCTGGCAGGTGGAGGATGCGCTGCTGCCTCTCCAGCAGCATCCGTTATGCTGCCTTCCTGTCGGACTGCGAATGGGGAAGTGTTGTTGGTTTAGCAGGGCCGGGCTCCCAGGATGTTATCAGCGCCGGTAATTACCTTCAGGCCCTGCTGCGCCGCTGGGCCAGGTCCTGAGTCTGGGGTCAGGACACAGTTTTGGACACCAGATCTCAGAGTGTGGGCCTGGGCAGGCAAAAAGGAGGAGAAGGCCAGAGAGGCATCTCCTCTGAGAGAACTGTTCGGTTCAAAAGAGGAAAATTGTATGGTGGGAGTTGGGGGAAGAGGCACACTCCTCTTTTGGCTGGAATTCCGAGATCACAGTGTTTTGAACTTGCTTTGAGGTCCCTGTGCCTCGTTTTCTGTTTCTCACTACTTTCCAGGGTTTCCCTGGGCAAGCTCAAGCATGTACGCTACCCCTCAGCCTCCGGTCCCCGCCTCTGGACCCCTGGGTGCCCTCTTCTATTGTGAGGGCTCGAAGGAAAGGTACCCCCCCCTCCCCCGGAGTGTACATGCTTCACGATGCTAAATCAGGCCACCTCTGGGTGCCTGGCAACATTGCTGAACTTTGGCTTTTTTTGTGCGTACACAAAACAGGTCGCCTTCCTGCTACCGGCCTGCAGTTTCAGGGGAGAGGCACGAGGCCTCAGGAAAACCTATTTATCCAGAGAGAGAAGATTTCTAAACCTTTTGGCCTCATTCCTCCCCATCGCTTCCACTCTTGCTTTGCCCTTCAGAAACCTTCAAGAGTCTCAAGCATTCCACAGACATTCCTGAAAACATGTTCTGTCCAGCACCTGGTGGGCGCTGTGGCTGGGGAAGCCGTTGGACCCAGTCCTCCAGAAACGTACAGTCTAGCGGGGAAAACCTACCTCAAGGCGATCATGACTCACCGTTCCAAGTCAAAGGGTGTGCAGAGCTCATGGACTCCTGTCCTTTGCTCTTTCTAATCTGGTTCCATCCAGCCTGATAGTCTGCTGCTCGATACTCCGGGCCTGTTATTCACTAGACTAGAGGCCCGATGCGTGAAAATTCGTGCAAGAGTAGGCCTTCCTGCCCCCGGCTGCTGCCGGCACTGGCTTCCCTCCGGCACCAGCTTCCCTCTGGGACCCGGGCTTCCCTCCTCCAGCCACCCACAGGCACCCGGGCTGCTTCCCTCCTCCGGCCACCTGCAGGCACCAGGGACCCTGGCTGGCTTCCCTCCGGCCCGGCTTTGTCAGGAAGGAGCTCTGGAATGACATCCGGTCTAATTAGCATACTAGCATTATCCTTTTATTATTATAGATTCCCAGTGTAGCCTGTTAGGAAAGAGCAAGACTGCTCTTGGGTTACAGCCTTGATGTTCCACCTATTTGCTGCACGACCTTTGGCACCTAACCGGCGTGTTACCGTGTTACCTCACCTTTGAGCATGGTGAGCTGCTCACTAGTCCTACCTCCTTGCTGGGTTGACAAAGGCTTGCTCTTCTCAGCCTTCCCTTTGAGGCAGGGCCGGTCCTCGGGAACCTTCGAATGGTGCCTGGGTAGGATTTCCAAATGACTTGAGGATAGGAGGGGATCCCCTGATCAGAGGCCTCTTTCTCGCTCCTGGCCAATTGCTAAGATGGCAGTCTCTGTCAAGCCACAAGTTCGGTCCTTGGATCTGCTGGACACTCCTCTCTCCATCAACGTCAGGGCTGTCCAGCCCGGCCTGTGTGACTCGGTGGTTGAGCATCTACCCAGGCCAGGGACCAAGAGGTCACCGATTCGATTCCCGGTCAGGGCACGTTCAGGGTTGCAGGCTTGATCCCCAGTAGGGGTGCATGCAGGAGGCCGCCGATCGATGATGTTCCTCTCTCATCCATGTTTCTCTCTCTCTCTCCCCCTCTCCCTTCCTCTCTCTCTAAAATAAAATAAAATAAAAAAAGATAAATAAATAAATAAATAGATAGATAAATAAATAAATAAAAAGTCAAGGCTGTCCAGAGCCCTTTTCCCCAGAAGGAACTAAGAAGCTGTGCATCGCTCTGCAGGTGTCCTGACCACCACTCCTTCCCCTGCCACCACATCCCCTTCCCCAGGGAAACCCTAGTCTGGGACTTCAGAGAGCCTCGGAGGGAGCAGTCCAACACTGGTTCCTTGATGAACCTGAGACGAGCAGGCTTCCTCAGTTCTCTAAAGCTGGCCTGGGGCCACCTGTGACATAGTGGCACCCACCTAGGGCAGCGATTTTCAACCGGTGTGCTGCAGGAGGCACCCTGGTGTGCCCCAAGAATGTTTAAAACATGCAATACCTGACTCCTTAGTTAGGGGCACTGACCTCTTTTCCCTTAGATTGTCATATAAAAAAAGACAACAGGCCCTGGCCAGTTTGGCTCAGTAGTTGGAGCATCAGCCCACAGACGGATGGAAGGGGCGAGAGTGGGAGGCAGCCAATCGATGTGTCTTTCTCGAGTAGCGCTCGCTCTCGCTCTCTCTCTCTCTCTCTCCCCCCCCCTCCCTCCCTCCCTATCTCCTCCTTCCCTTCCATTCTCTCTAAAAATCAATGGAAAAAATATCCTCACTCCTTGGATGAGGATTAAAAAAAAAAATGACAGCAAGCAACACAATAGCTGCCCAGTGTGAATGAATCAAAATTATACCTATTTTTTGTCAGATTGGCAAAAAATATATTTGTGTGTGTGCTACAGAATTTTATAATTAGTTGGTGTGTACCACGAGATGAAAAAGGTTGAAAATCGCTGATCTGGGGTGTTGGGAGCCCTTGGAGCTGGGAAAGACAGAGAGAACAGTGACTTGAACCTCTCAGGATTGGGTGTGATGCTCAACGCTGGGGCTCCAGTGACTTGATGCTGATGGTTGGGCAGAGGGGTAAGTGGTCTTCATGGACCACCCTCCAGGGGAATGGCTGCAGTTAGGTGGGACCAGTATCGGAAACTATAAAATGCTATCCCTATATGAGGGGGTTGCATTAAGCCAGGAAGTGTTTTGGATGGAAACCATAATAGTTGCAAAAAATAGACTCTTCTCATAATTCCTTAGAGATGATTAACCAGTGATTTGGTAATGATATCCCTATGCAGCTTACACAGGAGATCCTCCACTCTAAATGTAACAACAGGAAATAAACTATAAATTTGAACATTGTAGTCAGTGAATGGTACACATTGGTTACATATTAATGCCTTGCACAAGGTAGGTGTGCAATTTACTGTAGAGGGTGTGATGGGGATACAAACTTGTTTTTACTGTGTTCTTTGTCCAAAAAGGATCTACAGGGAAGACCATAGGCTCACTGACTCAAGCGGGAAAGGGTGCTGCACCGTGGATGCTGTCAATCAAAGCAGGAGGCGATTGGATTTGTGGAAATGGGCTTAGGGAAGGCTCCCTAAAGAGGCCTGAACCCTCCCCCCAGAGGACTGTATTATAGTTTCAAATGTGAAGCCTCTAGACTAGGAGTCCTCAAACTTTTTAAACAGGGGGCCAGTTCACTGTCCCTCAGACCGTTGGAGAGCCGGACTATAGTTTAAAAAAAAACTATGAACAAATTCCTATGCACACTGCACATATCTTATTTTGAAGTAAAAAAACAAAACGGAAACAAATACAATATTTGTATTTGCATGTGGCCCGCGGGCCGTAGTTTGAGGACCCCTGCTCTAGACTTGTATGAACTCTTGCTTGTGCTTGAACTCTTTTGAATCTACGTATGAAGGCCTCCTAACCTCCCCCACATGAATTTACTTATTTAATCTACCGACAGAAACGTTAGAGTCGGACCGGTCTGGATTCAGATGAACCACTTTCTAGCTGGTAGCTTTGGTACTGAAGTGGAACTTGACTTTTCTCATGTGCATGTTGTGAGCGTTTAGTGAGGTCACATATGAAAATTCTTTTTTTTTTTTTTAAATATATTTTATTGATTTTTTACAGAGAGGAAGGGAGAGAGATAGAGAGCCAGAAACATCAATGAGAGAGAAACATCGATCAGCTGCCTCCTGCACGTCCCCCCCTGGGGATGGAGCCCAAAACCTAGGCACATGCCCTGACTGGGGATCGAATCATGATCTCCTGGTTCATGGGTTGATGCTCAACCACTAAGCCACACCGGCTGGGCACATGTTAGTTTTTAAAGAAACTGCCTGTTTTTCAGAATGACTCTACCATTTTACTTTCCTACCAACAATGTATGAGTGCTCAGCATCCTTGCCAGCGTTTGGTATTGTCACTATATTTTTGGACATTGTGATAAGTAAATATAGCGATATCTTACTGTGGTTTCAGTGTCCATTTCCCTAATTATTAATGATGTTGAATATCCTTTCATATGCTTTCTTTTTTTTTTTTGAAATATATTTTATTGATTTTTTACAGAGAGGAAGGGAGAGGGATAGAGAGTCAGAAACATCGATGAGAGAGAAACATCGACCAGCTGCCTCCTGCACACCTCCCACTGGGGATGTGCCCGCAACCAAGGTACATGCCCTTGACCGGAATCGAACCTGGGACCTTTCAGTCTGCAGGCCAACGCTCCATCCACTGAGCCAAACCAGTTTGGCTCATGTGCTTTCTTGCCAACTATTCATCCTCTTTGGTGAACTGCCTCTTCATGTCTTTTGTCCTATTTCCGGTTGGATTGTTTGTTTTATTACTGTTGAGTTTTCAGAGTTCTTTATGTATTCTAGATACAATTGGTTAGAACGTTGTCCTGACACCCCCACCAGCCTTGTGTGGGTTCGATCTCCTTTCAGGGCACATACACAAAGCAACTAATGCCCAGCTGGCATGGCTCAGTGGTTGAGCGTCAACCTATGAATGAAGAAGTTGTGGTTCAATTCCCAGGCAGGGCACATGCCTGGGTTTCGGGCTCAATCCCCAATGTGGGGGGTGCAGGAGGCAGATGTTTCCATCTCTCTCTTCCTCTCCCTTCCTCTCTGAAATCAATAAAAAATGTATTTTAAAAAAAAGAAGCAACCAATGAATGCATAAAGAAGTGGAACAACAACTTGATGTTTCTCTCTCTCCCTCTCTCCTGCTCTTTCTTTCTCACTCTCTCCTTTCCTCTCTCTTCCTCTCAAATCAATAAATAAAATCTATAAAAATGAAATGAAATTTGTACACCCAGGCAGTGACTTGTTTTTTAGCTTTGTTGATGATTTATATTTTCCTTAGGGCTGGGGGCCAGCCTGGCATCAAAAGCCTGTGGGGGAGGGGCAGAGGCCAGGCCAAGACTTGGAACAAAAGCAAGCAATTGCTTTCAATTTTGTTACTAAAGCCTTTTTGCTGGTGGCTGGCATGGCGCTGGCACCTTGCCCAGGGAGCAACGATTGGCCTCGGTGTGGGGCATGTTTCTGCAATTCGATGGGCCCCTCACATCCACTCACCCTCCCTCCCTGGTGGCTTCTGAAAGGAGTAAGAGGCCTCGCTCAGGACCTGGGGTAACTCCAGCCTCCAGCAGGGGCAGAATCGACCTCCCAGCCTCTGGCCCAGGTCCTCAGTACCTCCACCCAGCAGTGATCTGACAGGAGACAGAACAAACAGCTTCTCTCCCAAGTCGGTTCTGCAGGTCTGTTTGCTCAGGTGACCTGACCGTCCCTGCCTCCCATGACTAATCAGATCCCAGCTCTGCCTGTGGCCTCTGCCTGATCCTTTATGACTGTATGATCCTTGGTGCCCAGAGAGGCCTGTAGCCTGGACTTCGTTGTCAGCCTTGGAAAGTCACAGCTGTCCCACCGGAGTTCCCTGAACCAGCCACCCTGTTTTTGCGCGCAGCTCCTGCTTGAAGGCCAGGCTAGGCTGACACTGGGGCACAAGGCTTTCCAGGTTTGGGCCACCAGGGGGCTGTGCAGTGAGGATGCAAGGCCATGACTGTGTTCCAGGAGAGGGGTGCAGGGACCATGAGAACAGGACCATACACACAGAGGCAGCGAGGAAGATGAATCAGATACACAAGTAAACAGTAAACAGGCCTAGCTGTGCTTGAGGACGGAGAGGTGTGTGTGTGGGGGGGGGGGGGGGGGAGCAGGCCTGTGGCACTTGGAGGGCCCCATCAGCCTCAGGTGTGCTGCTCCAGCCACTGCAGGGCCCCCAGGGGAGGCTGTGGGTGGGCTACAATATAAAGAGCAGTACACAGCTCGGCCAACATGGCTCAGTGGTTGAGCATTGACCTATAAACCAGAGGTCACAGTTCGATTCCCGGTCAGGGCATACGTCCAGGTTGTGGGCTCCATCCCCACTTGGGGAGGGGTGCTGGAGGCAGCCAGTCAATGATTCTCTCTCATCATTGATGTTTCTATCTCTCTCTCCCTCTCCCTTCCTCTCTGAAGTCAATAAAAATATTCAAAAAATAAAATAAAATAAAGAGCAGTACACAAAGAAAGGGTCCAGGGTTGCCCCCCACCAGAGTTAGAACCTTAAGCAAATGAACCTCTTGCATCTTCATCCACAGAAAGAAATGAGCCTTTTAATAGATGGTCCAAAACGTGAGGATCATGTGAGACGTATGTGGAAGCCCGTTTTAAGCCATAAGGCTCTATAAAGATTCATTTCATATTGTATCGAGGCTTCGGGAACCACAGTCCTGGGTTTGACTCTCAGCTTGGCTGTCTACCTGCATTTCTTTGAGCTTCATTTTCTCTTCTGTAAAGTGGGCATGTTTCTCGGTCAGAGAGTGGTTATAAAGCTCACAGGAGGCCATGAGTGTGGAGTTTTTGGAAGAGAGCTGGTATGAGGTTACATCATGAAATGTCAGCTTACATTATTAAAAAATGTGCTTTTTCACCTATAATATGTGAGACATTTTCCGTATCATTAAATATACACAGAGTATCTTCATTTTTATTGATGGTGTAGTGTTCATCCATGTTTTGGAATGTATGCGTATGTCATTCCTTTTTATGGGGAGATAATATTTCATTACATGGGCATCTCACCTTTTGTTTACCCATCCTCCATTGCTGACATTTGGGTTGTTGTCACCTTTTGGTGATTGTGAGCAGTACTGCCGTGAACTTTGTGTACAAGTCTTTGTTTGAACAGCTGTTTTCAATTCTTTTGAGTATATACCTAGGAGCGGAATTGCTGGGTCCTATGGTCATTCTGTGTTTAACTTTTTGAAGAACTGTCGCCAAACTGCCACTGTAACTGCCCCATTTTACATTCCCTCCAACAGTGCACAAGGATTCCAGTTTCTCCACATGCTGGCCAACACTTGTTGTTTTGTGTGTTTTTTGATTATAGCCTTCAAGTGGTGGGTAGCAGCATCTCATTGTGGTTTCAGTTTGCATTTCATACACATAATGACCATTCGTATCTCTCCTTTGGAAAAATGTCTATTCGAGTCCTTTGCTCATTATTTATTTATTTTAAAAATATTGTTATTGATTTCAGAGAGGGAAACAGAGGGAGAGAGAAAGATAGAAACATCAATGATGAGAGAGAGTCATTGATTGGCTGCCTCCTGCACACCCCACACTGGGGATCAAGCCTGCAACCCGGGCATGTGCCCTTGACCAGAATCAAACCCAGGACCCTTTAGTCTGCAGGTCGATGCTCTAGCCACTGAGCCAAACCAGGTAGGGCTTTTGCTCATTTTTTAATTGGGTTGTTATATGCATTATTATCAACTCATTTATTTGGTCATTCAGTTAAGTACCTCTTACATTCCAGACACTGGGGATAAAACAATGAACACACCAGTTGCCAAAAACTGAGAAGTCAAGAGAGTTCTTTAAAAAGTAAAAAAACCCACACACCCTGTTTCCTGAAATTTCTGATGAAATCAGATCTGGTGGCAGATGTGGGCCTGAGTTCTGTGCCAGCTCTGTGGGGGTCCTGCGGGGCTGTGCTTTGTCTCCAGTTCCCCCACAGCCTCCTCCTGGCTGACTTACCCAGCTTCAGCTGGGACCTTGGGTTTCACAATCACCTTCCCAGTAGCCAAGGCCTCCCTAGATATGTATTTACTTTAGTTCTTTGAGGCGGGCGCAACTGGGACTGCTGGCTGTCCTTCAACTGCAACACGTTTAAACAAGCAAACGACTTTCCCTGAAACCAAATCTTTTTATTGTCTTTTTCGGGTTTAAATGGAGTAGTTGCCACTTTGTTTAAGAATAGAAAAAGAAGTGGTCCCCTTTTTGCCCAAAGCCTCTGGGGTGTGTTGGAGGAAGGAGGGAAGCAGAATGCGTTCTGTTGGTGCTTGGACTTTTGACATGATGGGAGGTTCTGAAGTTCATGAGCAAATTGCATTGATACGAGTTTCTAGGACTCATAAGTCCTTTAAGGAGCCACCTGTTTCCACCTCAACCCTGCCCTACCCCAGTCCCAGTTTCTTGTGGAAAAAAATAAAATTGAGATTAGACAGTCTCTAGTGATCAGATAGGAGGGAAATCCAGAACCTAGAGAACAGACGTACCCCGCGCACCCCTTCCTCCCTGGCCCAGGGGAGTGGGTGGCAGCCGTCCTGTGTTCTCCCCATTGGGCTCAGCTGTTTACCCACTGGGTCGTCCCTTTGGCCTCTTTGACCTTCGGTTTTCTTATCTACGGAATAAAGAGTTCATCATTCCTCCCCTTGTTTCCTTAGGATTTGCTTAGTGTATTCGACATCAGGATGTTCAAACCTGTAGAGAATTTTTTAAAAAATATTTTTATTGGCCCTAACCGGTTTGGTTCAGTGGATTGAGCGTCGGCCTGTGGACTGAACGGTCCCAGGTTCGATTCCAGTCAAGGGCACACACAAAATATATTTTTATTGATTTCAGAGAGGAAGGAAGAGGGAGAGAGAGAGAGAGATAGAAACATCAACAATGAGAGAGAATCATTGATTAGCTGCCTTCTGCATGCCCCCCACTGGGGATCGAGCCCGTAACCTGGGCATGTGCCCTTGACCGGAATCGCCCTTGACTGGAATCGAACCCTTCAGTCCGCAGGCCCACGCTCTATCCACTGAGCCAAACCAACTAGGGCCTGTAGAGAATTTTTATAAAAATGTATTTGAGCCCCAAAAGAGAAAACACCTGGAAGCAAGGTCCCAACAGACTGGACTCAATGCTTCAGAGAAAAACAGTTTTCAGGTTCTTTTTTGCATTTGAAACGAAGGAGGGACGCTGGGGAGCATTACGTGGAGGTGGGGGAAAGCAAGGCAGGGATTGGAATGAATAAGCTTGTGTGCGCTTTGAGGGTGGTTACGCTTATTTCAGAGGTGTGTGAACCTAGATGCACAGAAGCAATGGACAGGGCTTACTTAAGGCCAAGATAAACCTTTCACCAAAGAAGTGATAGGCCTGGGATATGACTACCCACCAGAATTGATGGTAAGATCACCCTACTTCCCATAGAACCCCTTTTTTCGTCCACAATGTGTAGCAGAAAAACCCACTGTCCCTATGGCTTAAAGGAGGTGGGAGTTATTGTCTCTGGGAGACGGCCAGTCTGTAGCTGGCATGGTGCGTCCTACCGTCAGGCTCCAGCCCCCTTCTGTCCTGCTGCTCTGTGGTCCCAGCTCAGCAGCTGCTCCAAATAGCTGCCATTCTTTTTATTTGTTTGTTAATCCTCACCCCAGGATATTTTTTCCCATTGATTTTAGAGAGAGTGGAATGGAGGCGGGAGGAGGAGGGAGAGAGAGAGAATTAGAGGGAGAGAGAGAGAGAAAGACAGAGAGAGATGGAGAGAGAAACATCCATATGAGAGAGACACGTCAATTGGTTGCCTCTCGCACACACACACACACACACACACCCCAACTGGGGCCAGGGATTGAGCCTGCAATCAAGGTATGAGGTACATGCCCTTGACTGGAATCAAACCTGGGACCCTTCCGTCCACGGGCCAACCCTCTATCCACTGAGCCAACCCGGAGAGGGCTCGCTGCCCCTCTTCTCTGTCACAAGCTGCATGTGGCTGGCTAAGAAAGAGGAAAGATGGTCCTTCCCTTTGAGGATTCTTCTCAGAAGTGGCACCCACTACCTCTCTTGAAATGCCATTGGCCAGAATTTCACCTTCGAGTCAGGTCACCTTCTGGGGGAGCTTGAAAGTGTGGTCTCTATTCCATGTGGCCAGAGAAGCGTCTGAGGGTGTATTACAAGGAGGAAGGGCTGTTGGGGGTCTGTCACAGCACCTATGAGAGCTGCTGTAAAGATAACGGAGATAACACATGTGACAGTTGAACTGGATTTTTTTTGTGGTGGTGGTGGGGGGTGGGGTAAGGGGATGTAAATCATCCCGTTGGTTCGATAACTAGATTTTCCAAGAGGCCACTGCCCAATCTGAAAACGATGGTGAAAGAGGAGAAAACCAAGTTCCAAACCAAATAAAACTGGGTCATTGTCAGACTAGGAAGATGCCTGTTGTGAAGCAGAAACACACGCCACCCCCCCCCCCCCCCCCACCACCACCTTCAGTGCTTTGTTGACAATCAGACCATTAAACTGGAAGAGATTTGCACTTTGCTGCCTCCTAATCTAGAGGCTGGGCTGTGTGAGGTGGCCTGCTAGGCCTTCAAGGGCACTGGTTATCCGACTGTGGAAAATGTAGGTATAGTTAGGATTCACCAGTTGTAAGCAACAGAAACCCAACTAAAACGGACATTAATTAATTAATTAATATTTTAGATTCCATATATAAGTGAGGTCATGCAATATTTGTCTTTCTACGTCTGGCTTATTTGCTTACTATAATGTCCTTCAGTTTTCATCCATGTTGTCACAAATGGAGTTTGGCTATTCCCTCCTCCCCGAAAACCAGGTTAAATTGAAAGAGGGGCCCTGGCTGGTGTGGCTTAGTTGGTTGGGCATCGTCCTGTGCACCAAAAGCTTTCGGGTTTGATTCCTAGTCAGGACACATGCCCGGGTAGCGGGCTCAATCCCTGGAGGGGGCTTGTAGGAGGCAGCTGATTTATGCTTTGCTCTCACACCAATGTTTCTCTCCCTCTCCCTTTTTCTCTCTCTAAAAATCAGTTTTAAAAAAAACACACATTAAAAAATTGTTTGAAGAGGGAATTTATTGGCTTTTGACAGTGAAGAGTCCAGCAGTAGACTCACATGACTGGGCCTAGGGATTCAATAATCTTAAGATAGGAGGTTGGGGGTTAAAGGGGGGGATGAGGACACATTTGTAATACCTTAACTAATAATAATAATAATAATAATAATAATAATAATAATAATAATAAAATAATCTTAAGATTAAGTTGGTCATTGTCTTCCTGTTTCTGTCTGTCTCCCTCTCTCTCCGTCTCCTCTCCCTACTTTTCCCTGTGTTGGCTTTCTTCTTGCGCAGGTTCTCTCCTCACGCTTGCTCTTGCAACTATGGCTTTGGCAAACCCAAAGGAAAGAACATGTCTGTTTCCCAATAAGTGCAAACGTGGGTGCCCTTACTGACCTAGCATAAGCGAAGCAGGAGGCTTTGGCCAGAAATAAATGACAAAGTTTTATTGCAGGCTCTTAGGATTTGCACACCAGAAACACAACTAGGCAATACCCGGAGTGTTCCAAAGAATGAAAAGCTAAGAGTTCTTACAGTAAAAATTACATTCTTGAGAAGAGCCCGCCTTGTCTTCTTAGCCTCTGGATTGTTCTAAGATAGCCAGTGGACACCCAAACATCCTCTCCTTCGTCCTTCAGGGGCTGACGAGGGGATTATCAAAAGGATATCTATATAAAACTTTCAAGTTCCTGGGCTAAAGCAAGAATAATTTCCTCACACCTCAACCTACTTGATTTTTGTAATTTAGCAGCTTGACAGTAGTGACTCTGTTTTATTTCTTCACTCTCTTCCCCTCTCTCTACAGTATTCCTGTGAGGTAGGGGCTTGGGGTACACTGTCTTGAGGGGTGTCGTGGTGACCACTGGGAACCACATCAGCAGTTCTTTAAGTTTGTCAACCTGAGGACAGTAAGGAGTGTGGACTCACAGGACCTTAGACCCTGCAGTTCTTGGCTATTTTCTTAGCTTAGGTGGCTCACCACAGCCCTTTGTCCGGCTCATTCAGATAACATTCCCTTGAGAATAACCACTAATTCGGTCCCCAAACTTTCTGGGTGGGGAAGCTGAGGCCTAGAGAGGGTAAGTCCTGTGCCTTCATTTGGATTCCCCTGGGAACAAGGCCTTGTTTGTGATCCCAGGAATAGGAGTGAGGAAGTGGGAAAAGGAGAGAAGCTAATATCGGCTGTTATTGAAGTCGTCACCCAGGGGACCAGGACCTCTGAGAGGGTGCAGCTGCCTCCCAGACTGTCCGGCTGCTGCAAGGAAGACTTGAGGAAGTCCCTGAGCAGACAGACCCCCAAGGAACTGTCCCAGCAGCTGAAGCCAGAGGTGCACTGAGGAGATGTGACATGGGACACCAAAGGTGTTTGCGACAGTCGCTGGCCCAGCCAGCGGCACAGCTGGGATGAGGCCTCAGGCCTCCAACTCCAGCCTAGGGCTTGCTGGCTCCCTAGGAGCTTCAGCAGCCCCCCACTGTGTGACTCATGCTCCCCTCCCCAGCTCTAGCTCAGGGGTCAAGTCAGGGTCACCTCCCCATCAGTGGTCATCTCCACCCACCCTTCTGGGAGATGGTAGTGGCTTCCTCTCTCATGTATAAGGTGACCTAGTTTTGCTCCCTCCTGCCCTGCCTACCTTGTTCTTCCCAGAAATTCTCCCCACAAACCATAACCGATCAATCAACAAAAGCTAGCCTTGGTATTTTTAGCAGCTGCAGGACTGAATCATCAGGATGGCCCTCAGGGCCCATCTCACCCCGCGGTGCCCTGGAAGGCTGGAACCTGGAGCGTGCCCTGTCTGCCAGGAGCAGGGTCTGAAACCTGTTACACTCCTACCCAGGCCTGGGTGGGAGCCTGGCAGCTGTCACCCGGGATGGGCAAATGAGCACACTCTGGCCTAAGCCTCTGAGACTTGGACTTCTGGAGGCCCTTTTTGGTTTTATTTCTTTAATAATAGACTTAATTTTTTATATGTTTTATTAATTGATTTTAGAGAGAGAGGAAGGAGAGGGAGAGAGAGATAGAAACATCGGTGAGAGAGAAACAGCATCAATTGGCTGCCTCCTGCGCTCCCCCTACTGGGGATCGAGCCCGGAACCTAGATATGTGCCCTGACCAGGAATCGAACCAGTGACCTTGTGGTTCATGGGTCGATGCTCAACCACTGACCCACACAGGTCAGGCTAGACTTAATTTTTTATGTACAGTTTTAGAGTTACGGAATAACTGAGGAGGTCCGACGAGAGTTCCATTTACCTACCCCACCCAGACACAGTTTCCCTGCGATTAACATCTTGCATTAGTGTGGTACAATTAGTGCCCCCAGCATGGATACATTATTATGACTGCAGTCCATAGTGTACATTAAGGCTTAGTCCTTGTGCTGGACTGTTCGATGGGTTTGGCAAATGCCCAGGGGCTTTGTAACCCCGAGGGTGTCTGGGATAAGGCCATTGTTCTTAGCCCTTAGGCAACCTCTCCGCTTAGTCAAAGGAACGTGATTTGCCTCAGTTTCCTTTTCCAGTGTTTTTGCACCAAGGCTCCAGGCCCCTGGCTCTGACTGGAAACGGGGGAGTGGAAACTGATTAAGGACAGGAAGTCAGATTCTGGTTTGGATCTCCCCAGGGTGAAGCGGCCCCTAAGTTCAATGGCCAGGGCTCCAGTTTCTAACACATTGTAAGCAGCCTACCTCCCAGCTGGGTGTGCCAGGCCCTGGGTGCCAGGGAGGCCTGGCCTGGCGCATTGGAGCCCATGGCGCCTCTCCCTGCAGTTCCGGAGAGGACCGCACTGCCACGCTGCCTATCGGAGGCCTTAGCTATGTCCAGGGTTACACCAAATTCCGTCTGATCAACAAGACCGTGGGACGTTGCCTGGACGTCACAGCAGAGAAGTTCCCGGACCGAGAAGCGTTGATCGTCGTCCATGAAAACATCAGATTGACCTTTGCTCAGCTCAAGGAAGAGGTGGGTCCTGACCTTGAACCCTGAAAGTAGGCAGGTGCTACCCCCAGGCTTCCCTGGCTGGGTGGAGCCACAAGAGCAGCACCTGACGGGGAGTGGGGGGCGGGATCAGGGTGTTGGGGCTGCTGAGAACCCCAAGGGACATCAGGAGATGGGAACAGGACTGAGGCAGAGGTGGCCTGGATGCCTCTTGCATCAGTCACGCGGGGGCAGTTACTAATTCTGTGTATTCCATGCCCCACTCCAGATCCACTGAGGCCTGTCCCTTGTTCCTAGGGGACTCTGCTGTGAGCCGCTGGGCCGAGGGCTGAGGTGGGAGTCGTGGCCCCGTCCTGCTTGCCCACACCTTACCCCTGTGCCCTGTCTGTTTACACCAGGTGGACAAAGCTGCTGCTGGGCTCCTGAGTATCGGCCTTCGCAAGGGTGACCGGCTGGGCATGTGGGGACCCAACTCCTATGCATGGGTGCTCTTGCAGCTGGCCACCGCCCAGGCGGGCATCATTCTGGTGAGGAGGGGCGGACCTGACCCAGCTGGGTATGCCGGGGAACATCATTTGTGGGAAGCCTGCTGGCCCCTTGGCCTCAGAACCAAACCAGCGCCTGTCTGGCTCTTTGGGTAGCTTTCTCCTGAAGCCACCAAGGAGAGCCAGGGGGGTAGGGGGCCACCTCTGTCTACGCCGTGTTTCTGTGCCTGCTGAGGCTGGAGGGGCAAGGAGAGGGACAGGGTCTTCCCAGGACACTGACATCCCCTGCTGTCTCCACCAGGTATCTGTGAACCCCGCCTACCAGGCTATGGAACTGGAGTACGCCCTCAAGAAGGTGGGCTCCGCTCCTGGGGGTGGGGCTGGGTGGGCCCCTGGAACAGGGGGCTTCCGGTTGACGGGGCGGAGAAGGCATGTCTGTCCTTCCTTAGGCTGTGAGTGGGTGGGAGGAGGAGGTCGTTGGGCAGATGCGAAGCTGGTGTGTGTGTTGGGGGGGTGGTACATGCATGTGTCCTGGCAGTAGTGTGTGAGTGAGTTGGTGTGTGTCGTGTTAGAGGTGGTGCGTGTGTGTAAGGGTTGTGGTGCGTGTGTATGAGAGAGAGCAGCGTGGGGCTTCCTGCTGACTGGGCAGGGGGGCTCCCTCCCACAGGTGGGCTGCAAAGCCCTGGCGTTCCCCAAGCAATTCAAGACCCAGCAGTACTACAACATTCTGAAGCACATCTGTCCGGAACTGGAGAAGGCCCCCCCGGGGTTCCTGAGGAGTCAGAGGTGGGATGTCCCGGGTTAGGATGAGTGTGTCGTGTGGCATCCCAGCCCCCTCCTTCCCTCCCCACCCACGAGGAGGAGGCTGGTGTCTCTGTGGGCCCGTCCTCAGCCCCTGACTCTCTCCATTCTCCCTACCCCCAGGCTCCCAGACCTGACCACGGTCATCTCAGTGGACACCCCTATGCCAGGGACCCTGCTCCTGGACGACGTGGTAGCAGCGGGAAGCAAAGAGCAGAATATGGCCGAGCTCCGGCACGCCAAGCTGTTCCTGTCCTGCCACGACCCCGTCAACATCCAGTTCACCTCGGTAAGGCAGAGGTCGTCAGCACGGAGCCCAGGCTGGCATGCTCACCCCTGCCTGCCCCCGTGACCCTTCCCCGAGAAGGAGGGCACACGAAGGACGCCAGGAGTGCGGTGACTCTTCTCCTGGGGCTCGCCCCAGCTGTCCTCGCTGCCCTGGAAAACATCAGCAACTGGAGCCCTTGTCCCATGCCCCCCTCCCCTGGCCCGCTTGTCCCCGGCCCAGGGGCGGGTGCACAGGGAGAGCCGGCCCCCTCATTTAGCAGATGGGGAAACTGAGGCCCACTTGGGTGGCATGGCGGACGGAAATCTTATCTTCCGTGTTTCTGGATCCTAACACCTGGCACCACGCAGGTGTGTGGTAAAAACCTTTGTGACACGTATTGAGTGAGTGAATGGATCTGGGGCCGCAGCCCCAGCCTCCTGACCCCCAGTCCAGAGCTTGTCCATGCAGCGGCCCAGGGCATGAAGGAGACGGGGAGAAAGAGGCCAACGTCACCTGTTTGTCTTATCAGGGAACTACAGGAAGCCCCAAGGGGGCCACCCTTTCCCACTACAACATTGTCAACAATGCCAACATCATAGGGGAGCGCATGAAACTGCACCTGAAGGTGAGGGGGTGCTGGCTAAGGCTTGCGGGCACCCTGCATGGGTGGGGGTCTTGCTGGGCTCCCCCTGCTGGCTAGAGGAGCTAGCTTCTGGGGCTTTGGGCTCCAGGATAGACCTAGCCTCCTGCCTCCATCTCCAGACACCAGAGGAGTCGAGGGTGATCCTGCCCACCCCCCTGTACCACTGCCTGGGTTCTGTGGGGGGCACAATGGTGAGCATGATGCACGGTGTCACCCTCATCCTGTCCTCTCCGATTTTTGATGGCAAGAAGGCGCTGGAGGCCGTCAGCAAAGAGAGGTGGGCATCAGTGGGCAGCTACCTGCTGGCTCATGAGACCCTCCTATTCCTCACTCCTGGGCCCTGATCCCTCTCCAGGATGTCTCCTCCCTCCCGCCAGGAGACAGGGAGACAGGGTAGTGGGGCACCCCAGGAGAGCATCAGTTCCTGCCTCCAAAGAACTCCTGCCTGTTCCCCTCAGTGGCAGCCTTGGCTCTTACTATAGGTTCAAGGTGGGTGGGTGAAAAGAGGGGGGTTTCCTTCTACATCCAAGCCTTATTTTGAGATGCCACCCCCCCTTATACAGAGGCTCCTTCCTGTATGGCACCCCCACAATGTTCGTGGACATTCTGAACCAGCCAGACTTCTCCAGTTACGACATCTCAACCATGCGTGGAGGTGGGATGGGGCCAAGGGTGGTCAGGCCAGGATTGGCCTGGATGAGCTAGATGTGCACCCAGTCCTTTACTCAGGGGGCGAAAAGGTCACTGTAGAAATGTGGGTGGAAGGGAGGCAACGTCCCAGCCACCTGGACACCAGCCCAAGGCCAGATGCCAAGTGTAGGAACAGGTCCAGGGGCAGGGAAGAGAAGGGTAAGTTCTTCCCTAGAAAGAGCTGCAGGTGCAGGGGGTCCACTGGGCCTGGAGAAGCAGCGAGCCGTGTCAGCCCTCTCTCTGATTCAGGTGTGATCGCCGGGTCCCCTGCACCCCCGGAGGTGATCCGAGCCATCATCAACAAGCTGAACGCGAAGGAGCTGGTGGTGAGTGTTGGCTGGGGCTGGGGCTGTGGGAGGGAGGCAGGGCAGCCTGGGGTGAGAACAGATGTCGGGGAGTGGGGCTGAGCCAGGCCAGGTCTCCAATGTAGACGCTCTCAGCCCACCCCTCTTCCAGAACGCAGATGTGAGAAAATGCAGTCTGACCCCATCATCAGCTGGCGAGTCATGGAGACAGGGAACAGCGGGCAGTAGCTACCATACATACATACATTTATACTTATAGGAACCTGGGGAAGAGGTGCAGCAGGGGGGCATTTGGCAAAGCACCGGTATCCTGCTAGAGCGTCCTGGCAGGCAGGGGCTGGCGGAGTTGGCCTATGGGCTTAAGACCCTTTCTGGACACAAGGGGCGGGGCAAGGATCTGATGTTTGTTTCCAAATGGAAGGGTGGCCATCCTGATGACCGCCCAGTTCTGGTTCTGAAGGTCTTGAGGGTCTCGGCAACAGCTTCTTTGAGAGGAGCCGTGGCGGGGGGGGGGGGGGGGGGCAGGTGTGATGGAGCCCTCGCTGGCAGGGAGAGATGGTGGGGCTGGGTTCACGCTGGAGTGCTGAGCCCCCCAGCCAGGACGCGTCTAGGTGTGGACAGCTCTGTGCATCAGCAGAGGCTGTGGAAGAAGGTGGGGTGGTCAGTAGTTTCTCCAGCAGAAGGCAGAGACCAGTCACCGGGACTGGCTGGATCAGGACCTGCAGTGAGGCAAGGATTGGGTCAGGACTCCAGGAACCCGGATGACGCTTGGAGAGAATGGTGAGAGCTGTGGGCGGTATCCCTTTAGGAGGGAGCCCCAGTTCCCCTCCTCTCCCTGCAAAACTAGAGGGCCTGCACGCCCCTCAGTGGAGAGGGAGTACACTGGGACACCCCCCTCCCCCGCCCCCTGGCTTGCCAGTATCCCCAGAGAGGGCAACTGCGACCTGCCTGCCCTGGGCCCACCTGTTCAATGGCGGCCGGCTTTCTTGGACCTCTTAGTGGGGAACTTGCAGCTGCGGAAGGCGTCCGTGTCACGGATGTGCTGGCCCTTGAACTTGGCAGGCGAGGCACAAGTGGCATCGGGGCGCGAAGGCTTGGCTTCCAGCCACCTGGAGAGACAGAGAAATGCCGGGGTTGGGGAAGAGATGTGGCAATGGTGGGGGAAGGAACCAGGATTCACTTGGCTCCAGGAGCGTCTGGGAACTGTCCCCTTCATTTCACACACATAGGAACCCTGCTCTCAGGTAGCAGATCTAGGCCATTTGCCCAGGATGTCTTTGTGCAGGGCCAGCCTGCCTCTACTGCATCACACGAGGGAGGGCTCTGGGGGTGGCACGGGGATGCTCTCACTTCCGGAGGCCCCGGAGCTGGCAGGTACACTTCCAGGGGTTGTTGGTGAGCGTGAGTGTCTCCAGGTGGTCGAAGGGGAAGGTGGAGGGCAGCTGGGTCAGGCGGTTGTTCTCCAGATGCACGTTTTTCAGCGTGGTCACCCCCAGGAAGGCACCGTCGGAAATCTGTGGAGCGAGGCAGACACGAGTGAGCACCCCAGCCCCAGCGTCCAGCCTCTCCCAGCTCTAGGGCCCCAGAGGGGCAGGGTCCCTCCCTGGACTTAAGCGGTAGCACCTTGAGGAGTGTCACCATGTGGCCACGCTGTCTCTGATGGTTTAGCGCAAGCAGCCGCCTTTTGAGATAGCTCCTGCTATTTCCAATATGCAGGCAGGAGGAAAAAGTGAGCTCCCTTGCCCAGGGTCACAGTAGGGAGTAAACAGTAGCTGTAGGACCACACCCAGCTCCTCTGCCCCTGGCACCACACTCCCTGCACAAACACTGCCCCTGGGGAGGCAGCCAGAGTTTGGCCCCAGCGGCCCAGGCTGGCAGATGGTGAAGCTGGTCAGTGTTTGGTGGGATGGGCAGTGGGCCCAGGCTCCCCGCCGCCCTAGGGTGCTGGGACTTCCCCCAGCTCTGTCCTCACTGCTCCCTCGCTGCCTGCCAGCAGCTATTTGTGGAGCCTCCTTGGTGGAGCCTTTGGCCAGGTTGGACAGTTCCAGAGGAAATGTTCTATTGGTGCCCACATCTTGGCCCGGGCGTCACAGATCCTGCCTGGCCGCCCCTGGCCCAGATCAGCCCCTGCTGCCCCTGCTCCGTTGCCCACCGAAAAGCTGCTCTGGCACTGCCCCCCCCCCCCCCCCAACTCTGACTTCAGCGGGGGAGGGGCCAGGCTGAAGAAGGGCAGGCTCCATTCATGCAAACAAAGGTTGGCTGCCTTCCAGGTTTGATTGTGTCCTTATCTCCATGCTTGTGGCCAGGGAGGGGTGTGAAGTTCTCTGGTAACCAGGCTGTTCTGATGGCTGTCTCCCCCACCTTTCCCCGGTGCCGGCCCAAACTCCTGGCCGAAGCCCCCGCACCACAGCAATTTTTCCAGCCCCCAAAAGGGGTTCCACCCGGACCCAAGGCAGCCCCACCTGGCCAGGTGCTGAGCATCACAGGGGAGGAAGGATTCAGTGAGGTTGCAGCCAGGAGATGGGTCTGGTGACGGGTGGGCAGGGGACAGGGTGGCATAGCTAGTCTTTCCCGTAGGGAGACACCGGGGACCTGTGCCAAAGGTTGACAAGCATGTGTGGTTCTTGCCTTTGCCCTTTCACAGAGCTCTTGGGTGCCAGGCCTGCAATCTGGGGGAGCCTCTGCTCCCTGGTCCCCATTCGGTTGAAATGGACCTGAGAACGCAGTGGAATATGTGTGTGGACGGGGGGCGGGGGGGGGCATTCACCACAGCCCCTGGGGTGCGTGGAGGAGGTCTTCCTCGGGTATTGGCTCCCCCCTCACTCCCCAGCCCCCCATCCCACCACAGCGCGCACGCACACCCCCCTCCAGGAACAGGGTCTCTTTGTGGGCCTGATTCGCCCAGCTCCTCTGGAAGCCTCCTCAATACACAAACCTTCCTTTATGGGGTGGTAGGTTTACTGGAGACAGAAAAACAGAAGAGGAGGGGCAGGAGGCCCAACAGGAAGAGGTGGCTGTGCCCACAGTGGGGGCGGTGGGAGCCCTGGACCTGCTTCCTAGGGGCCGTTGGAGGGGCCCGGGCAGCCAGGCTCCGTTTATAAGTGGAAATGCTAGGAGGGCAGTGGCTGAGACGAGGGACAGGGGCTGCTGGGCAGGGTGGGGATGTGGCGAGATGAGAGGCAAGAGCTCCTCACCTTGGAGATAGCCAGAGGGACAGAGGCAACTTTAGGGCGGAGGAGACGGTGCCCAGCCGGCCCTGGACCCCTGGGCCTCCAGGCAGAGAAGGAGGAGCCAGGGCCGGGCGCTGCAGCCAGGAGCTCACCTTGTCCAGGTTGGTGCTGTCCAGCCAGAGGCTCTCCAGGTACCTGCCGAACGACTGGAAGGCGCCCTCGGGGATGCTCCTCAGGGGGTTGTGGGACAGCTTCAGCTCCTCCACCACGCGCAGCTTGCTCAGGGCCGCCGCGGGGTAGCTGGACAGCTGGTTCCGGTCCAGGTGGAACTTGGCCAGGTTCTCCACGTCGTCCAGGGCGCCGGGCTGCAGGGAGCTGAGCGCGTTCTCTGACAGGTAGAGCCAGCGCAGGTCCTTGGCACCCTGGAAGGCGCCGGCGCGCAGCTCGCGGATCTTGTTGTTGTTGAGCTGCAGGATGAAGAGGTTGACCAGCGGGGACAGCAGCCCTCGGGGCAGCTCGGTCACCTTGTTGTGGTCCAGGTAGAGGTAGGTGAGCTCGCTCAGGTCGTCGAAGGCGCCGGCGCGCAGCACGCGGATGTCATTGTGGGACAGGTACAGGTAGATGAGCTGCTTGAGGCCCCGGAAGGCGCCGGCCGCCACCTCGCGGATCTGGCAGTGCTGCAGGTGCAGCGACACCAGGTTGGGCATGGCCCGGAAGGCGTTGGCGGCCAGCACAGGGAAGTTGTTGCGCTGGAGGTTGAGCAGCTTGGTCTTCTCGGACACCTTGGGGATCTTCTGCAGGCCCACCTTGTCGCAGATGACGTGCTGCAGGTCGCCGTGGCAGTGGCAGTTCTGGGGGCAGGCGGCCAGCGCCGGCAGCAGGCCGGCCAGGAGGCCGAGGCTGAGCAGGAGGACGGGGCAGGCCATGGCCGGGGCGCCTGGGGCCGGGCTGGGGGCAGCGGCGACAGCGACGGCGACGGCGGGGCCCGGGCAGCGGGAAGTCCTGGGCGCCCGGGTCTCCCGCCCTATTTATACGGTAGCCCTGACCGCAGCTGACAGCCGGAGCCAGCTCCTACGTGGAGCATCGAGGCCACCGGGCTTAACTCCCGCCCGCCCGGTGATGCGCCCCCGCCCTCCACTGGGAGGGGGCGGCCCCTCCCCCAGCTGGCGACCTTGCAGGACAAGGGACCGTGGCCCTCCACCTCCTCCCCTGCTCCGGGATCCTGCTTCTGTCCAGCCCCCCTCGCTCCTTCCCGTGCTTTTTTGGGGGGTGGTGTGGGGTGGGGGTGGTTGTTTAGAGCCCTGCGATGACACCGCAGGGATGGAGGCGTCCGGGGACGTCTTTGTTTGCTCAAGTTCGAGCCTCCCTGCTCCCCTCCCCTCGCCCCCCCCTCCCGTACACACTGGGCCGGGTGCCCTGGACCCAGAGAGGGAGGAAGCGGGGCCGGACGGCCGGACGCGAGTCTCGCCGCCACCGAGGTCGGCCAGCCCCGCCGGTGCTTTAATGGGGCTCTTGTGCGGCGCCCGCTGAGCTTGGAGCCGCCCTGGCGTCGGGCTCCCCCTTCTGGCTAGACTCGCAGGCAGCCCCCGGGAGAGGGGCGCTCCCCGCCCCGCCCTTGGACTTGCCTTGGCTCCTCTCTACCAGCCTGGAGCTGGAGTTTTCCCTGCATCCACTCTCCCCTTTCTCTCCCTTTTCCTTGGCTGAAGACTAACCGGAACAGAGTGTGTGTGTGTGTGTGTGTGTGTGTGTGTGTGTGTGTGTGTGTGGCGGGGGATGGGGGTGGGGTGACCAACAGGACTCAAAAACACACCTGAAGCCCTAACCGGTTTGGCTCAGTGGATAGAGCATCGGCCTGCGGACTCAAGGGTCCCAGGTTCGATTCCGGTCAAGGGCATGTACCTTGGTTGCGGGCACATCCCCAGTAGGGAGTGTGCAGGAGGCAGCTGATCGATGTTTCTGACTCTCTATCCCTCTCCCTTCCTCTCTGTAAAAAATCAATAAAATAAAATTAAAAAAAAAAACACAAAAAACCACACCTGAAGATCACAGGCAGGGAGTCAGGGCAACTGAACAGGCACAGTCCCACCCCCACCCCTTTTCATCTCCTTAAAATATCCCATCCCCTCATTCCCATCTCCAGGGTGGTGGCCAGAGTGGCGCCAAGATGTACTTGGCAGAGGCCGCACCTGGGCAGTGGCCCCAGGACGAGGAGAGCCGGGTGGGTGAGGGGGCCCCCCGGTCCTGGCTACAAGGGCGCAGGTCCTGTGGGCAGCCCTGCCCCAGCCGACCAGGCCTCTGTGTGTCCAGATTCCTGCGGAAAGGGGCTGCCTGGCAGGGAATGTTGTCTGTGTTGGGAGGTGGTGGAGGAACTGGACCCCAGGTGTTGCCAGACCCCAGCTGTGCCGGAGCTGTGCCAGCCGACACAGAGGAAATGGGAGGTGGGGGGCATGGAGGACAAAGGTCTCGTGTCTTTGCGGACTGGGACGGACATAGGATACAGAGTGGCTGGCCCTCTCTTCACTCAGGGGTGGGGGCCTGCCCCTCTCACCCCGTCGCCTCCAGGTGAGGGTCATACTTGGCCCAGGACACTCCCTGATGGTATTTAGGCTCCTCCGAGACTGGCTTCTGGTTTTCTGTTGTCCGGATGTTCCAACCACTAGAGGGGGGGGTGGGGGGTGGGCAGAGGGGGCCACTGGCTTTGAAAACCCTTGCTTTGGCTGGATTTGTATTTTGATGGAAATAAAATTCACAGGAAACTCTCCAGAGCTTAGGGGCACTCACCCCAAGGCCAGGCACTTCTCCCGGGTTTGGGGGGATGGGGCAGGGTGGGGTGGGGGTTATGGATGTGCGGCTCCCAGCCGACCCGGGCAGGCTGGCTTTCTCATCACGCTTATGGGACCTTTGGCTTGGAAGGGAGGGGGAGGGGATGTGTGGCCTGAAGTCAGGACATGGGGCTAAGGCAGCCTGGGGATGGGGGAGAGAAGGCTGGGAGCCGCCGGCTGGGGCGTGCGGCTGCTCCAGGGAAACAGAGAGACGGAGAGAATGGCTCCCCTGCTCCGTTTCCCATCTGGGGCCGGTAGTTGAGTTAGTCAGCTCAGTGTCCCAGCGGCTCTGCCTCCTGACCCCTGACCTCGACCAACTGTGCCTCATTCCCCACCCTCAGCTGCCCTCCAGGTTCCCCTGATTCCTTCCGTCCCCCGGGGCAGCTCACCCCATCTCTCCGCAGTCCCCTCCCGCCCTCCAACACCCCTTCTGGACCCTCTAGGTTGCCTATGGGACCACAGAGAACAGCCCAGTGACCTTCATGAGCTTTCCCGAGGACACAGAGGAGCAGAAGTCCCAAAGTGTGGGCAGAATCATGCCTCACACAGAGGTGAGCCCCCCTCCCCCATCTGGGAACCCCAGTCCCCACCCCCTGTAGAGACCCACCCCCTGCCCCCAGCAGGGTCTTCCCCAGGCCTGGCCCGGGGCTTTCTCTGTGGGCTGAGGGCTGAGAGGAAGAGCTGAGCAGCCACGAGCAGCTGCCAGCTGAACTTCTCCGCAGCCTCCCTTCCTGTCTGAGGTGTGTTTTTGCCAAGCCCCACTGTCTGTTTCGGGGCAGCCAGGACAGCCTCGAAGAGGAGCCAGAGCACAGAGATTTTTCCTACACAGCGCCTTCTCCCCCCGCAGGCCCCCTACCCTCACTGCGGCAGAGTTCCTCCTTTCGCTTGGCGGAAATGCCCACTTTCCCAAGCAGCCTGTCCCTTCGGGGGTCCCTTGCGCCTCGAGGCTGACCCCAATCGTCTCTCACTGTCAAATTCCTAACGGTGCCTCCTCTCCTGCTCCATCGCTGGTGCTTTATGCCAGTCCACACCTGGTTCCCCTTGCCCCCTTGTGCCCTGGCGCCTCTGAGGGCACTGCCAGTGTGCCCAGGCAGCTGCTTCCCCTGGAGCCAACCGTGGTCCTGGTGCGAATCTTTCCTGCCCTCCTCCCTGGAGTGAGTGTGCAGTGACGTCAGCCCCCTCCCAGCCCCTTCCCATGCGTCTGACAACCTCACTGCCACTTGGTGGGACGCCCACCTGGGAGGTAGACGGGGCCAGCGCCGTTGTCCCCATTTCACAGAGGCGAACACTGAGGCACACAGAGGCTGCGTTCTCTTTTCACGCTGGCTGCGGCCCATCTTTCTGCTAGGCTTTCAGGCTGCCTCTCTGCCGCCTCTCCTGTTCACATGGCCTGACCACACCACCCTCTTTGGCTTCTCTATTTGCTGCTAAATGGGAACTCAGAACACTGCCGTTCCTCCTGCAGTTTATAACGCCTCGGCCCGCCTGGCCCGCCATAGGCCTCCTTCTCTGTGGCAGCTCCTGTCCACTCCGTTTCCTCAGGACCCCTGGGCTGGGCCTCACCTGTGCTTGTGTGCCCGGCTCAGGTGTCTGACTGGTGATGGGTCCACTCTGGCCTTGTCTCCCTTCCTTGGATCTGGCTGGGCAGAGCCGGGGGGGCGGGGGGCCTCACTGTTAGGGGGCAGGAAAGAGGAAGCTCCCAGCCATTCCCGAGTCTCTCTCCGCCCCCCGCCCCATCCTGAAGTGGGAGGGTGGAGGCCCCCTCCTGAAGCTGCCCTGTCCCAGGCCCAGATCGTGAACATGGAGCTGGGGACCATGGCAGAGCTGAACACACCGGGAGAGCTGTGGATCCGAGGCTACTGCGTCATGCTGGGCTACTGGGGGGAGCCCCAGAAGACTGAGGAAGTAATTGGACAGGACAAGTGGTATCGGACAGGGTGAGAGGGCGGAGCGGGGCAGAGGGTTTGGCTGCTGAGGGGAAGCTGGGGGCATTACACTAGAAGAGGGAGAATGTGTGTGTCAGTATGGCCCCTTCTCAGACCTGCTTTCCACAATGTGTAAAATGGGGACGATCAGAGTCCGTGCCTCGGACCGCTGGACAGTGCGTGATACCGGCGTCTGCAAAATCAGAGCCAAGGGTAGACACTCATTTGTTAATTCAACAAATTCTTCTTCACCTGTCACGTGCCAGCACTCTGTTCCAGACACTGGCGGACCAGTGGAAAGCAAATGAGAACGATCTTACTGTTACTGCTCACATGTCTGGTGGAGGGAGACCAATACAAATAAGAGGGTTTCAGACATTGATAAAAATGAAGAAAAGAAAAGGAGATCAGAGGAAAGAAAGGGCCTCTAGTAGAGAGGGGAGCTTGAGTGGGCAGAGAAGGCCTCCCAAGGTGTACACCTTGGAGCTGAGACCTGAATGATAGAAAAGAAGTCAAGCCCTGGCCAGGTAGCTCAGTTGGTTAGCGCATTGTCCCGATACACCCAAGGATGTAGGTTCGATTCCCGGTCAGGCACATACAAGACTCTACCAACGGCCCGGCCAGTGTGGCTCATTCGACCTATGAACCAGGAGGTCACAGTTCGATTCCTGATCAGGGCACATGACCGGGATTGTGGGCTCGCTCCCCAGTGGGGGTGTGTAGGAGCCAGCCGATCAATGACTCTCTCTCATCACTGATGTTTCTATCTCCCCCTCCCTCTCCCTTCCTCTCTGAAATCTATAAAAATATATTTTAAAAAAGAATCAACCAATGAATGCATAAATAAGTGGAACAACAAATCAGTGTTTCTTCTCTCTCCCTCAAATAAATAAATTTTTAAAAAAAGTCAGCCATGAAATGCATAATCATAGATTTGTTGAGAGAGAGGCTATGTTATAGGTATTGGTTTGTTTTTTTCCTCCCTCCCCCACTAGGCTGTAAGTTCCAGGGAATGTCTTGTTCATGCTGTAGCCTCCAGAGTCTAGAGCAGTGGTTCTCAACCTTCCTAATGCCGCGACCCTTTAATACAGTTCCTCATGTTGTGGTGACCCCCAACCATAAAATTATTTTCGTTGCTACTTCATCACTTTAATGTTGCTACTGTTATGAATCGTCATGTAAATATCTGATATGCAGGATGTATTTTCATTGTTACAAATTGAACATAATTAAAGCATAGTGATGAATCACAAAAACAATATGTAATTATATATGTGTTTTCCGATGGTCTTAGGCGACCCCTGTGAAAGGGTCATTCGACCCCCAAAGGGGTCGCGACCCACAGGTTGAGAACCGCTGGTCTAGAGCAATGCAAGACACATAGTAGGTGCTTAATGAACGCTAGATGAATGAGTGAGTGCGCCGGCCGGTTGAGGCAGAGGCAAGAGGCCATTTCCGGCCTTTCCTTGCAGAGACATTGCCACCATGGATGAGCAGGGCTTCTGCAAAATCGTGGGCCGCTCCAAGGACATGATCATCCGGGGCGGCGAGAACATCTACCCCACGGAGCTTGAGGACTTCCTTCACACACACCCGCAGGTGCAGGAAGTGCAGGTGAGGCACCCAGTCCAGGTGAGCCCCAGGAGCAGGAAACCCCAGTGGGGATGGTGAGGTCTGAGACCTGTCTGTCCTTCTGGAAGGTGGTGGGAGTGAAGGATGACCGGATGGGGGAGGAAGTCTGCGCCTGCATCCTGCTGAAGAGTGGGGAAAAGTCCACACCAGAGGAGATCAAGGCTTTCTGCAAAGGGAAGGTGGGAGCCTTAACGCACCCCAACTTATGGTACTCTGTTCTTCACCCCCCCCCCCCCCATTCTCCCTGCCAACCACTCTACCCACTGTCCCTTCTCCCAACCCTATGATCCCCACCCAGCCTCATGCTTTATCTCCCTCTGGTCTGCAGATCGCCCACTTCAAGATTCCCCGGTACATCGTTTTTGTCACCACCTACCCCCTCACCATCTCAGGAAAGGTGTGTAAGATGGAGAAGACAAGGGAGGGGCAGGATAGCCTGGGGCCCCCGCATAGAAGGCCAGGTGGCCCTAACTCTGCCCCAGGGATGGGTAAGAGTATGGCAGTAGGATGACCGACTAGTCAACTCATCCTGGGTTTGCCCCAAAGTTTCCTGGCTTTCGCCTAAGAAACTCCTCAGTCCCTGGCAAACCAAGACGGCTGGTCACCCTAGCTGGCAGAAGCCGCAAGCCTGGCTTTGATTCCTTTCTCTTTGCTGCAGGTCCAGAAATTCAAACTTCGAGAGCAGATGGAACGGCATCTAAACCTGTGAATAAAGGGGAGGGGGGTCCGCTAGGCCCTCCCTGCCCTTCCCCCACGTTCCCCTCGTCTGTCTTTGTGATTTGACATAAAGAGCTTCTCTGTTTTCTTTGGCTGATCTCTTGCTGGTGTGGCCTCTTGGCAGCTACTGTGGGATGGAGGGAAGGATCTAAAGGGAAACTAGCATTTTCAGACCCACTCCTTATCAACGATGTGCTAGGCACTTGGGTGGGCATTTATCTACTTAATTTAATCCTCACTCGATCCCTTGAGATACCAAAGGGATTCAGTGAGGATTTTAAAGACTATATGCATTTCTTTTTCATATTATCACCAGATTAGTCCATCAAGAAGTATTCTCTTTTAATAACAGCTTCATTGAGATATAGTTCACATACCATCCAATCCCCCCATTTAAAGTGTACAATTCATTGGTTTTTAGTATATTCACGGATCTATGCCACCACCATCACAATCAATTTTGAACATTTTCATCTCCTGAAAAAGAAACTCCGTGCCCTTTAGCTATCATCCCACATCTCCCTCCCCCCAAAACAAATATTTTTTTTTTCTTCCATCAATGAACCTGGGTTTGCTTGATGGGCAGAGCCAGATAAAGCAGGCTGTACCTTGACCCAAGAAATAAAAACTGTACTTCCTGCTTGCAATCCTTACCCTCTAGCAGCAGTGGCCTCCTTCTCTTTTTAGACCACGAACGTACGTTTCGGGCACTCTGGGTGCCAGGCATGATGCTAGGTGCTTTCTTGCAACCTTCCCAACAACCCTGTCAAGTGGACATTAGCCCCATTTCACAAATGATGAAACAGAAACGCAGGGCCATCTGGTGTCTTGCCCAAGGTCACAGCTGGAATTAGAACCTACTTGTCCGACTCCAAAGCCCATGATCTTCCCACTTCATGGAACAGTTCAGGTGCCTACTTCCCCAGCCCTTCACCTGAACCCTGTCTCTCCACAGACACCACCCTTGGCTCTCCTCCCAGCAGGTGCGTGGTGGTGGTGGAGGTGGTTGGGGGGCAGGGGGGGGGAGGGTCTGACCTAGGAGATGACAGCCTAGTCTCCTGGCCTAGCGGCTTCCCCTGGGATTTTTCTGCTCCTTCAACGTCCAGCCCAAGTGTCCTCTCCTCCCATACCGACTCCCCGGCCCTTGTAACAGATCGCCGCACAGCACAGAGCAGACGGGCCTAGTACCCAGCAGATGCGGAATTAATATCTGTTGCCTTTTGTCTCTTGTTGGCTTGCTTCTCCTGTACTGTGACTTGGTCTGATGCATCCGATGTCCCCGGTGCCCAGCTCTGTGCCAGGCACATAAAATGTTAAGGAATTCACTGAATGGACTAAGAATTCCTGGGTGGGCCAGGGTCCTTGCCCGGGACAGGAACCTCCCGGCGGCCAGGGAAAGGAAGGCCAGGTGGCCGCTGTGAGCGCATATGTGCCCGGCAGGTGGCGCCAGAGACCCCAGGCCGCGGGCCCTCCGGGCGCGTCGGACGCGGAGCTCAGTCGCGCAGCCCCTCTTCCTTCCGCCGGGGCGGCCCCACCGGTTCGGCTCTGCGCGCGCTGTGCGCCCTGGGCGCGTCCCGGGCCCGGATCCGGCCGGGTGCACCGCGCCGCCCGCCCCGCCGCCGTGCGCACCATGACGCTTCCCGGGGCCCGGGCCGGTGCCTGGGCGGCCGCGGCCAGAGCGGCCCAGAGGCGCCGCCGCGTGGAGGGCGCGGGAAGATCGCCGCGTCCCGTGACCCGGAGCCAGCGCGCCGCACTTTACGTCCACGTGAGTGGGGAGGAGGAGGCAGGGCAGGAGTCCACAGGGTGACTTGTCACGCGTGAGCCCACCCGCCGACCTTCCCCGCTCCCGGGCGAGGTCTTGGCTAGGACCCTGCCCCGGCAGGGGAATGTCCGTGCCCGGTGACCTGAAGTCTCTGGTGCTCACCAGCGCGGTGACCCTTGACCTTGTGGCTCCCCTTCTGAACCCCAGTTTTGTCTTATTGAAGTGGGCATGATCCCAGTCTTCGGGAGTTGCGGGGCTCAGATGGCGTAGCCACTGTCGACAGACCTGGACTGGGGTTGGGAATGTGTGCAGCTGAACCCTGGAAGCGGCCGGGGCAGCCCGGAGCCCCGCTCACCCCCTCAAACACCCCTCGCCCCCAGTGGCCCTACTGCGAGAAGCGCTGCAGTTACTGCAACTTCAATAAGTACATCCCCCGCGGCGTGGACGAGGCTGCCGTGCGGAGCTGCCTGGTGACGGAGGCCCAGACACTGCTGCGGCTCAGCGGGGTGCAGCGGTGGGTACTGGGGGGCTGGAGGCGGGGCTTGGCGGGAGTGGATTGGACGGGTGCTGGAGGGCTCCCCCAGGCCTCATGTTCTTGATCTTCTTTACCCAGGGTGGAGTCTGTGTTCTTTGGCGGAGGCACCCCGAGTCTGGCCAGTCCCCACACTGTGGCTGCTGTCCTGGAGGCAGTGGCCCAGACAGCTCACCTGCCCGCAGACTCTGAAGTCACGTTGGAGGTGAACCCCACTTCTGCCCCAGCCTCTAGGTTGGCAGCATTTGGGGCAGCAGGAGTCAACAGGTTGTCCATTGGCCTCCAGGTAACCAATCGGTCCACCCCATCCCAGGGCACCCAGCCCTTCCATGCTCTCTCTCCACTGGTCACATTCGTTTATTGGACAAGCATTTACTAATTTATTTTTAAAAACAATTATTTATTGTTGAAAGTATTATATATGTCTCCCTTTTCCCCCCATTGACCCCCTCCAGCCCCAGGCCTTCAGCACCCCATTGTCTGTGTCCATGGGTTATGCATATATGCATACAGGGTCCTTGGTTGATTACCTCCCACCCACCCACCCTCCCCCGCCTTCCCTCCGAGATTCTGCACTCTGATCCATGCTTCCATGTCTCGGGATCCACTCCGCTCATCAGTGTATTTTGTTACTTAGATTCCACATATGAGTGAGATCATGTGATACTTGTCTATCTCTGACTGACTTATTTCACTTAGCATGACACTCCCCAGGCCCCTTCATGCTTGGACAAACATTTATTGAGCCCCTTCTGGGTGCCAAGGCCTAGTAGGTACTGAAGAGTGTTTGGCGACGCTTTTGTAACTATGCTGTTGTCGGCTTCTGTGCCAGACCACAGTGCTCCAAGCACCCACCATAGTGCCTGGCACATAGTAGATGCTCAGAAAAGATTTGTTACATGATCGGAGACACAGCAGGAGGCAAGCAGGTGGTCAGCTCTTTGCAGCAGGGTAAGGGGGAGGCGGTCTCTACAAAAGGCTTTCAGAGTACAGACTGAAGGGCATCTCCGTCTGATGAAATCATAGAAGCCCTCCCAGACCGGTGATGTTTGAATGAGGAGGAGGAGTTCACCAGGGGAGAGGGTGTGGGAGGGAAAGACACAGGATATAGAGGAGCCTTGCATGTTTTGGGGGAGCTACGAGTCATTCCTTGTGACGAGAGGCTGGAGACAAGGACGCCTTCAGCACCATACCAGCGAGTTTGGGTTTGCCTAGTACAGCCGTGGGCAAACTACGGTGGGCAAACTACGGCCCGCGGGCCGGATCCGGCCCGTTTGAAATGAATAAAACTAAAAAAAAAAAAAGACCGTACCCTTTTATGTAATGATGTTTACTTTGAATTTATATTAGTTCACACAAACACTCCATCCATGCTTTTGTTCTGGCCCTCCGGTCCAGTTTAAGAACCCATTGTGGCCCTCGAGTCAAAAAGTTTGCCCACCCCTGGCCTAGTAGTTTACAGGGAACCACTGAAGGTGTTGAAGGAGGGAGAGATAGAATCCTCTCAGGTTGACCTGTCCTGTTTCTGTATCCAGTATTGCTTTCTCCGTTTCTAATACATGCACCACTTACCATAGGGTTTGGGGTTAGAGCCTTGCTCTCATGGGACATACTGAAAGGGACATGTCATTGCTGAGATAGTGTGGCCCCAGATGCATGCCTATCTGGACTCTAATTGTAAAGAAACCTAAATTAAGAGACTTTTTGCCGTGGCTGGGTAGCTCAGTTGGTTAGAGTGCCGTCCTGATACGCCAAGGTTGTAGGTTCAGTCCCCAGTCTGGGCACATACAAGGATCAACCAGTGAATGCATAAATAAGTGGAACAACAAATCAATGTGTCAATAAGAAAATTAAAAGGAAAAAGGCTTTTTGTATGTGTGGTAAGAACCAATAGCATGAGGTTGATCTAACCTCATCAAATTTTTAGTATACAGTATACAGTAAAAATCTGTTAACTGTTAGGACAGTGGTGAACAGCAGATCTCTAGAATTTCTTCAGTAAGCAATATTTTGAAAAATACCTGGCCCATACTCTTCATGAAAGATATAGGAAAGCTAAGGTTCTAGACCAGTGATGGCGAACCTTTTGAGCTCGGCGTGTCAGCATTTTGAAAAACCCTAACTTAACTCTGGTGCCATGTCGCATATAGAAATTTTTTTTATGTTTGCAACCATAGTAAAACAAAGACTTATATTTTTGATATTTATTTTATATATTTAAATGCCATTTAACAAAGAAAAATCAACCAAAAAAATGAATTCGCGTGTCATAGGTTCGCCATCACTGATCTAGACTAAAGGCAACGAATGAGACAATGACAGCTGAGTGCCATGTGTGACCCCTGATTGGGTCCTAGAGTGGGGTGGGAAGAGGAAATTACTACAGTAGGCATTATTGGGACAGCTGGCCAGATTTGAATATGACTGTGTATTAGCTAATGGCATTGTGTCAATGTTACATTTCCTGAACTCTGTAATTGGCTTATGGTTATGTAAGAGAATGTCCTTGTTGTTAGGAAGTATACACTTAACTATTTAGGGGTGAAAGGGTACAATATTTAAGTTGATTACATTTAAATAACCCATTTGCAAATGCTCACTAGTGTGTGGCCGGTGGCTACCATCCTCTACGAACATGTTCTATAGCCGCACTGACCAAATGCCAGTAAACATTTGGAATGTGATTATTTAAATTTAATTATCTTAAAATTTAAATAGCCACATGTGTGAACGCCTACTGTATTGGACAGTGCAGGTAGAGCACGTTTCCGTAGTGCTGGTCTGTAAACTACTCTCCAGTGGGTCAACATCATCATACTATGTGTGTGCATTTATAGAGAGAGAAAGCATATGTGGCAAAATGTGAGTTGGTGAATCTAGATGGTGTTCATTGACTTTTTTTTTTAACGTTTCTATAGGTTTGAAATATTCTATAGGTTCAAAATAAAATTAAGAAAGACTCTTGGCTTTGGGGCCAGGCAGTCCCAAATTCCAGGTCTGACTTTGCCACTGTGTGACCGTGGGCACGTGACTTAACATCTCTGGACATCTGTTTTCTCATGTGTAAATGTGGAGCGGACGTGGGAGGGTTATAAGGATGAATTAGACATTGCATAAAAAAGCTTGGGACATAGTGCGCGACCCTTCAGTGAATGGTTTGCCCTCGGTATTTGGTCTGGCCCTGCCCAGGCATTAGGGGTGAGTGAATTCCATATTTGGCCAAGTAGAGCAGGCTAATTTTTAAGTTGATCATTTTTGCATGGCCCGTGAATGATGTTATAAATATCCAAATGGCCCTTGGCAGCAAAAAGGTTCCCCACCCCTGGTCTCCAGTAAGGTCAGTCAAGTGGCTTGGTTTCGCCCTGAGCCGGCCTGTGCGCTTACAGAGCCTCTCTCCCCAGTCCCTGGATGACGCTGAGCTCCAGCTGCTGGGGCGGACACACTCGGCCGGCGACGCTCTGCGGACACTGGCAGAGGCCCGGCGCCTGTTCCCCGGGCGCGTGTCCGTGGACCTGATGCTGGGGCTGCCTGCCCAGCAGGTGGGACCCTGGCTCCGGCAGCTGGACGAACTGCTGCGCCGCTGTGATGACCACCTCTCCCTCTACCAGCTGTCCCTGGAGCGGGGCACGGCCCTCTTCACCCGGGTGCAGCGGGGTGCCCTTCCCGCCCCGGACCCCGAGCGCGCTGCCGAGATGTACCAGGAGGGACGGGCGCTCCTTCGGGAGGCCGGCTTCCGCCAGTACGAGGTCTCCAACTTTGCTCGGCATGTGAGTCCTGGGGCTTATGGCTGACGGTGGGGAGTGGGCAGGCTAAGGGGTGCCCTAGGAAAGTGGCCCTGTGGGGAGAAGGGTCTCAGCGGGGTCCTCGAGGTCTGAGGTGGGGGCACCCTTTAACCGGGTTCCCCTTGCCTGAGCTGCAACAGGGCTGCCAGCTTGGCTCGTCCCTGACTGTTCCCTCCCTCCCCACAGGGGGCGCTTAGTACCCACAATTGGACTTACTGGCAGGGCGGCCAGTACATTGGCGTTGGGCCTGGTGAGTCCCCGTGAACCGGAGGAGGGGCGGGTCAGGAGTGGAATGTCACGGTTGTGTGATCATGCTTATTGACCTCGGTTTTCTCATATGTACGGCGCGGCAAAAAGGGATGCCGCGGAGTGTGTATTTTGAGGTGCTTGATGATGCCTGGCACCGTGGTTCTCAGCCTGTAGCACACGCGGAGTTACCTGGAAGGCCCGTTAAAACCCAGGTGGCTGGGCCCACCTCCAGAATTTCTGGTTGCACAGGGCGGGAGCAAGGCCCACAAATGTCGGTTTCTAGCATATTCGATGCTGTGGGTCTGGGGATCCCACTTTGAGAACCACCGACGACATCTGGCAGGCAGTTCGCTGGCACGAGAGTGGGTGTGGCTGTTGATGTTGTCAGGGGCCCATGGGCGATTTGTGCCCCAGGGGGCCGGGGGCCTGGCTCGGGAGGCTCGGATCCAGACCCTGGAGCCTGACAACTGGATGAAGGAGGTGAAGCTGTTCGGTCACGGCACCCGGAAGCGCGTCTCCCTGGGCGAGCTGGAGCTGTGAGCATCTGAGGGCGCGGGGCGCTTCCTCCGGGTGGGTTCCCCTGCGGCCCCAGAACCACCTCCATGTGCACCTTCTCATTTCTTGCCTTGGCCCCTACTGCATGGTCCTCCTAAGCCCCCCCATACCCCCCCAGCATAGGGCTCGAAGGCTGGGAGAAGCAAAGTCTCCCCTCCAAGACCCCTTGATGGCTTTCCTTTCAGGCTGGAGGAGGTTTTGGCGATGGGGCTACGCACAGACGTAGGGATCACTCACCAGGTAAGGGGTCCAGGGGCTCCGGCACACGGCTTCCTCCTAAGCCGTGCATAATCATCTTACACACACACACACACACACACACACACACACCCCATCCCTCTGGCAGCTGGAGGTTGGGCTTTAGTCCAGCTGAGGCCTGGTGGGCAGTGTGGTGCAATGGTGAGGACTCTGGATGAGGGCTGCAGAGACCCAGGCTCTAGGCCCCTTCTACTGCACCCTTGAGCACACATCCTCTCACCTGTCTGAACCTCCGTTTTCTCAGCTGTGTGGGGGAATGGACTAGATTAAGGGCTTCAGATGTTTTAAGTAGCACTGAACGCTCAGATGGGAAGTGCAGTAAACCATCAGTCCAACTCAGGCTGCTCTGGGTGAAGTCAGGGCTATAAAGACCTGGCCATATCCTGAGCAGCAGGGGGTGGGGGTGGGGGGTGAATTGAGGGAGACCTGGCTCTTGGCCTAAACGTGGAGGAGTGAAGGTGCCCACATCCCTGCTGGCCCGTCGGCCTGGGCCTGGTGTGCATGAGCGTCAGTTGGCTGAGATCCCTGTGCTGGACTGTACCCTCCCTCACCCCTCACCACGCCCCCAGACACATGGCCCAGAGGAGCCCCACACCTCTGACCCTTCCGGTCTCCCCAGCACTGGCAGCAGTTTGAGCCCCAGCTGACCCTGCGGGACGTGTTTGGAGCCAGCGAGGAGGTGAACAGGCTGCTGGAGCGGGGCTTGCTGCTGCTGGATCACAGGTGTGCTGGCGGCGGGAGGGTGGTTAGAAGTCGCAGGGAGCCCCGACTACCGACCACACACCTGGGAAAAGTGAGCAACGCTGATGGGGAAGGGCCTGCGGGTGCCATTGGCCCTGGTAGACGGTGGGCATTGAAATCGGTGAGAGGAGGCAGCCACAGCCAGGCCTCTTGGTTTTCTAGGGGTCTTCGGTGTTCCTGGGAAGGTCTGGCTGTGCTGGACTCGCTGCTGTTGACTCTTCTACCTCGACTCCAAGAGGCCTGGCAGCAGAAAACCCCCTCTCCTGTGCCAGGAGGGTGACGGATGTCCCTGCATTCCAGGACAGAGTCCTGGGTGGGCTTGGGGCTGGACTGACACAGACATCTCAGCTCTCATCATTGCCCAGACCTGGCATCCCCAGGGAACCACCTACAGAGAGATGGATGGGAGGACCCCTGTCGGAGGTCTGGGAACTGGCATCCAGTGTGCCCACCGCTGCCAGGGCAGGAGTCGTGGTATCTGCGAGTGCCTCTCACTGGTGGTCTCTAAAGTAACTCCTGGCTGTCAAGAGCTTCCGAGGGACCCAGCTCTCAGGCTTCCAGCCCCTACAATGCAGGGCGGGACCTAGAAGGGGCTGAGCGATGCTGGTTGACCCCTGTGTGTATCCAGCACAGGGCCTGCCTGCTGGGCTCTGACAACAGTGGGCAAGATCAGAGCAAGCCCTGCCCCTTCTCTTTTGGCAGCCAGGATATGTTTGGGGTGTCATGAGCCTCAGAGACCTTCCTGAGTTTCCTCCCCAGTTCCCTCTCCCTGCAGCCTTTCCCTGTGAGGAAAGGGTAGGGGGGTGGGGGGAGGGCAAGCAGGGAAGAGGGAGGGAAGAAGAATTCAGAAAAGACCCAGAGCCTGCTGGTCCTCCCCTGGCCTTTCACGTGCAGAAATGGCCGCCTGGTTGTATGTAAGAAGCCTGACAAGACCCTCTGGAGCCTGTCTTGACTGTGGTCTTCTCCTTTGTCTGGGCTCCTTTGTGCAGCGTGGAATTGACTTGGGGGCTAGAGACTTAGTTTAGGCTGAGATTTGTTCCTGTTCCCCGGCAGTTATTTACCCAGTGACTTTAGCATCCGTCAGGGATCCTTGCCCACAGCCATGATTAGATTGAGGGTTGCAAAATGTTAATTTCTGACTCTCATCCCATCTACATTCATCAACGGGCATCCATCCATATCAAAAGAGCTCCCCCCTTTTGGAGGGCTGACACTCTTAGCCTAGAGATTGTATGCAGGGTGTGTGTGTGTGTGTGTGTGTGTGTGTGTGTGCGCGCGCGCGCGCGCGCGCGCGTGTGAGAGAAAGGCATTTTCCTGTGCCCAGGCTTCCTAACTTCATATCAAGGGGTTACTGTGATGCCCGAAGGAATTCAGTCCCGCCGCAAATCGGGGCGTGCTCAGCTCAGCCTCTAGCTGGGTGACTAAGGATGGGGTTCCCCACCCCTCCGAGGTGAGCACGTGCATTTCCCTTGTGCCTAGTGGGTGTGAATATCAGTCCTTCTGTGAACCTGTGGTAAGTGTTACAACTTCTCATTTATTCATGAAATATTCAGCAGGCACTACTGGTGTGCCAGGCACTGTGCTGGGCATGCAGAGAGGAACAAGACCTGTCCCCGCCCGTGAGGGACTCACCACCGTGTTGACAGATGTGTAAAGAGATACATTTCAGGGTTATCAGTGAGGCTGTGCAGGTGGACTGGGGGAGCCTGCCACGAGTCTGGTTCGGAGGGGCTGGGGGCAGAAAGGGGGATACCCTTTTCTTCCACCTCCTCTGGCCCTGGGAAGACTTGTGGGGTGACCATGCTGCCCAGGGGAGCCTCTTCCCAAGCCTTCCCCTGATCTTGATATTCAAGAAGTGAGCACGGGGCCGGAGCAGGTGCACCATCAGATAACCTGGGCCCACTCAGGTTTCTCCCCGTGGCCAGGCTCTGCCACCTGAGACACCCAGGCCCTCCCTGCTCACTAGGCCTGGCCAGGAGCCAGGGCCAGGTGGGGGTGGCACGGATCAGCTTCCGTGACTCAGCCTGGCCCCACCCTCCCCGGGTGAATCAGAATCTCCTGGAGGTGGAGCCCAGGAATCTAGTTTTTAAATGCTTCCTGAATGGCTCTAGGGATCAGGCCCGTGTGGGGAGCCCTGCCACCTGCCTTCCATCCTCAGAGGCCGGGGTCAGGAGGGACATGGGGGACACGGCTACTTCCCTCTGCATCCAGGCCTTCCAGGCCTCGTTCCTCCAGGGGGTCCTCCACAGTGAGACGTCCATTGTCCTTTCTCACCCGCCCTCCTGAAAAGCACAGGAACACGGTTAAGAGGTGAATGAGCTACTTTGGTGGTGAGAGGAGACGGGGAGATGTAATGTGTGTCAGTGTGATGGTTACAGCTTGAAAGAGCAAACCTTCCTCATACAAGAGCACTAACAATTTTAGAGATTGAACCACCCGCCCCCGACCAAGTAGTGTGCAGGAGGCAGGGCAGCTATTATAATTGCCATTTTATTTTTATTTATTTTTTTAAATATATTTTATTGATTTTTTATGGAGAGGAAGGGAGAGGGATAGTTAGAAATATCGATGGGAGAGAAACATCGATCAGCTGCCTCCTGCACATCTCCTACTGGGGATGTGCCCGCAACCAAGGTACATGCCCTTGAACAGAATTGAACCTGGGACCCTTCAGTCCGCAGGCTGACGCTCTATCCACTGAGCCAAACTGGTTCGGGCTATAATTGCCATTTTATATTCAAAGAGGCTCTCTTACTTGACCCAAGTCATATAAGTAGGAAGTAGCAGACCTGGCATAATACTTCTGGGCATCCAGAACTTTGTGTTACATCATTACCGTATACTTAACTGTGGGTCTGGGTCTACTGACCTGTCTCTTAACACATTGCGGACCAGTAGTTTTATTGCTAGTTTTACCCAGTGGCCAGATAAGTTTCTGTTGAACGAGTACAAAAAAAAACGTTTTATGCCCTAACCGGTTTGGCTCAGTGGATAGAGCATCGGCCTGCAGACTGAAAGGTCCCAGATTCGATTCTGGTCAAGGGCATGTACCTTGGTTGCAGTCACATCCCTAGTTGGGGGTGTGCAGGAGGCAGCTGATCGATGTTTCTCTCTCATCGATGTTTCTAACTCTATCCCTCTCCCTTCCTCTCTGTGAAAAATTAATAAAATATATTAAAAAAACACACACGTTTTACGTAAATGTTAAAGGCACACTTTAAAATAAATACCCATTGCATTTTGAAGTTATTTATTGCATGTTCTTACAAGCTAATATCTTTGTAAAGTATGATACTTTGTAAAACACTGTGTAATATGAAGCGAGAATTTTCGTGATCCGCCCACAATGTGTTAAATTCCTGACCTGTCTCTGGTCTCTATGCCTCAGGCTTGAAGCTGCCATCTCAGCCTGGTGCTGGGTAGCTCAGCCTCAGTGTCTATGTTTTCTCCCCTGAAGAGGCTTGAACAGTGAGAACCCACATGTCCCATCTCCATGTGACCATCCACTTCCTGGGACAGGACTCTATTTTTGCAAAGAAAAAGGCTTACATAATACAGTTGCTATAGACTGAATGTCTGTGCCCCCAGAATTCATATGTAGAGGCCTCATCCCCGAGCTGAAGTAATGGAAGGTGGAGCTTTGGCAGGCGATTCGGTCATGAGGATGGAGCCCTTGTGAACGAGATTAGTGCCCTTTATGAAACAAGACCTCAGCTCCCTAACCTCCAGTGATGACATGGAGAGACGGCACCGAATCCGCTGGTGCCTTGCTCTTGAACTTCCCAGCCTTCGAAACTGTGAGAAATAAATGTCTGTTGTTTAAGCCGCCCAGTCTATGGTATTTTTGTTACAACGGCCCAACTGGTCTAAGACAAGGATGAATAACTTTAGTAGGTTGTATTATTCAAATGTTTGCCATCCTTCCTCGAGTGCCCTTCCTGAGGGCCTGTGGGGCATCATCTATCCCTGCCCTGTTGAACCTGGGAAGGACCAAGAGACTTGCCTACACTGACTGTAAGAGCCAGTAGGTGGCCCACCTCTCTCTGCCACAGAGACCTGCAGTGTTCAGACAGAGACTGTGTCGTCAGCCTGGGTCCTCGAGTAAAGATGTTGGGCAGAGGAGCAGTCGACCTTGGAGACTTGAGCAGGGATGAGAAATTCCAATTCACTGTTGGAAGCCAGTGGATTTTTGGGGTTGGTTATTACCGCAGCATAACTGAGACTAAACTGACTGATACAATTTGTAATCCCACCATTCAAAGATGAATCACTGTTAAGATTCTGGTGTATATATTAGCAAAAATTCTTACATGCAAATGAACATAAATGAGATAATATGCGTCTTTCTTTGGAGCCTTTTTTATTTTTAAAAATTTTATTTTTTAAAGTATTACAAATAGTAGTACATATGTCTCCTTTTTTCCCCATTGACCTCCCCCCACTTGCCTCTCCTACCCCCAGCCCCCAGCATATGCCCTCACCACCACCCCCAGAGTCTTGTGTCTATTGGTTATGCTTATATGCGTGCATACAAGCCCTTCGGTTGATCTCTTACCTACTCCCCACCCCTCTCCCCCAACTGTCCCCTGCCTTCCCGCTGTAGTTTGACAGTCTGTTTGATGCTTCGTTGCCACTGAATCTATTTTCTTGGGAGCCTTCTTGTTCTAGCTAATACGTGGTGGGCATCCATCCATGTCAATTTTATATCTACATCCTATTTTTTGAGTATAGCTTCATCGTATACCACCGCGTGGTTATGCCAGAATTTAGTTTACCATTTCTTTTTTGGTGAAGTGAAGGGTTTAATTTTTATTTTTTACAAACTCTGTGATGAACAGCTTATGTAACTATTTGTATGCACTGGCTTGATCATTTCCTTCGGTTTAGGATCAATCCCAAGAAGCGTGGTGTCTGACGGAGGATACACACATTCTTTGTGTGGATACACGATACCAAGCTACCCTCCAGGAGGCCTTCATAACGCACGCTCTTGCCAGCTCGCTGGTGTTCTCATTCCTCTATCATTTTGTCAATAGCAAACACGATCCATTTTTCCAAAGAATTCCAATCTGAAGAGCACTCTTTTTTTAAAATATATTTCTTTATTGATTTCAGAGAGGAAGGGAGAGGGAGAGAGATATAGAAACATCAATGATGAGAGAGAGTCATTGATCAGCTGTCTCCTGCATGCCCTCCACTGGGGATCAAGCCTGCAACCCGAGCATGTGCCCTTGACCGGAATCGAACCCCGGACCCTTCAGTCTGCAGACCAATGCTTTATCCACTGAGCCAAACCAGCTAGGGCTGAAGAGCACTCTTAACCCTAGCTTTATCATCAGCTAACATACTGCCTTCCAGTTCGGCAATTATTTTGTCCATCTAATCATTCAAGCAGAGAGTAAAGAGGATGCAAACTCTGGAGCCACCCAGGTAGAAGACCGAACTGGAAGTGTTTGCCAGTGTGTTGCCTCTGAATTTCTCTTATCCACACCCACCCAGATCTTCTATCTTCCTCTCCCTGCTCCCCCGTCTTTTCCCTGCTGGGATTTTTGTAAAAGATATTTTTTATTGATTTCAGAGAGGAAAGGAGAAAGAGAGAGAATCATTGATTAGCTGCCTCCTGCACACCACACACTGGGGATCGAGCCTGCAACCGGGGCATATGCCCTTGACCAGGAATTGAACCTCCTGGTTCATAGGTCATTGCTCAACATTGAGCCACGCCAGCTGGGCCCTGACCGAATTTTTAAAGCCAATTTTTAAAATTATACAAACAACATTATAGAAACATTAGAATTTTAAATGAGAAAAAAATATCACCCACAACCAATGGCCCCACCCAATTACACTGTTTTTATTTGCCTGTGTTCCCCTCCAGCCCTCGTCCGAATGCATGCAGGCTCTGTGCCCAGGACGCTCCTGGCGCAGATCTAATTTTGCATTCTGCCCTTTCTGCTTCTTGTCCTGCCATAAGCATTTTTCTGTGTTGTTACACGGTCATCATCTTTTCAGTTAAATTGTTGCACAGTGTTCCAGTGAGTGAATAATTTAATAATTATTACCCTAATGTAAGTCACTTAAGTGGTTCCCCGTTTTCCTATTATAAATAATGCTGCACTGCATGCTTTGATGGAGAGAGCGCCTTTCTTCATTTGAGTTATTTCTTCAGGCCTGTTCCCAAGAGTGAGATAGCTAGGCCAAAGGGCACGAATGCTTTAATAATTCTTGATGTGAACTGTAACATTGCTTAACAAAGGGTTTTTATTTTCCTGCTCCAAAATAATAATGCTTTTTTTCTCCTTTTCAACCATATAGAAGAAAGAAAAATTTTACTGCCCAGACATTACCATTCCTACATTTGGATAACCCTCCCTCCAGAAACCTCTTGGTGCATAGATATACATATAAATGTAGAAATAAAAATAATTTTCCACAAAAGATACTGTACTCATGTGCCAGTTTTACAACCTGGTGTTTTGGGTTTTTTTTCAGCAACATGTCCTGGGCTTTTCTAATTGGTTCTGCTGCCGGCAGTGCCTACGCGGTAGCATAATGTAGTACATACGGTAATAGCTGTAAGCCAGGCACGTGCCAAGAAGGTTATCTGCATGAGCTCATTTAAGCTCCGTCTGCAGCAGCCCGGTGAGATAAGTTCTATTATTATCATTTTTGTAGGTGAGGAAACAGGCTCAGAGAAATTAAGGGACTGCTCAAGGTCACATAGCTGGGAAGTGGCGGGGCTGGCTCTCAACTTGAGTTCTCTGGGGCTCCAAAACAGATGCTCATACAAGTCATACACAAATGCATTCTTATTGTAAAAAAATAAAGCTAATAAATGCAAGCAATACCGCAGCATAGAAAGTGTGAACGTCCCCTTTACACTTCCACTAAGGTTTGATGTGTGTATCAGTTAAGTTTAGGTTTAACTGCATATGGCACAGGCAGAGTAGCATAAGCTTGAGCAAGTCAATGTAGTGATTTTCCTTCCACATAGAAGAAGTGTAGACAAAGCGTTTCAGGACTAGCGTGGTGGACCCATGCTCACTGGTCACCAAGAACCCAGGCTTCTGTCTTTCTGCTCCGCATCCTCAGTTCATAGCTTCCATCCCTTAGGGCTCCATCTGGGCTCATGCGGTCGCTGGAGCTCCAACCATCACATCTGCATTCCAGGCCACAGGAAGGAGAAGGGCTGGAGGGGCCACAGTGTGTTATCCCAGGCCAATCAGCCCCATGTGAAGAGCTTCCTGGGGAGTCCCCCTGCCCCATGACATCAGCTCACTTCTGATTGGCCACCCTTATACGCAAGGGAGGCTGGGAAATGTAGTTTTAAACTGGGCATGTTGCTTCTTTCCCCCAGCTCAAACCCCCAGAGTAGAGGGGGTGGTTAATGAAAAGGGGGAATAGATACTAAGATGTAATCAGACAGCCCTGCCACTGTGTATCCTTTCCAGTCCTTTCCTATCAATGTACACATGTGTACATATAGAAAAATAGAGTTCAGTGAAAGTCTAATGTATAAATGGTACCTTGTTTCAATTTACATGTTAAAGTTTACCAACCAGATTAAACATTCTCCATGAAATAATTTGTTTACTAATAATTGTGTTGTGTGCATATTTAAGCTCTTAGTTTATTTAGCCAATTAAAGCCATGATTTCCTAATCGACTTGAGTGAACTAGATGGATAGACAGATGAGACAGATGTTACAAGTATATTGACTCTTTGTCTTGTCTGCTGCAGGTGTTGCTTCCACTATGCTATCCTTTTTATCGTGAATGGAGTTTTACTTTTTTGGCAGTGAATTTTCTAAAAATTTCTATATTGAGTCCATCTTTTGCCTTGTGACGTATCGGTTCCAGGCTCCAGAGATTTGGTCAGCTCTCCAGCTGGCTTTCCTCTCCCAGGAGACGCAGTCGCACGGATGGTGGCAGCCAGGCCCAGCTGGCCCGAATTTCCACTCCGCCGCTTCCTTCCTGTGTGACTAGAGGCAGGACGCTTCCCGCATCCAAGATCTAGTTCTCCTGACTGTTTAGTGAAGGAGTTGGACCAGCCCCAAGTTCTCAAACCTGGCTCTGCATCACAACTAACCGGTGCCCCACATCACACACCCATTCCTGGATAGACACCCCCCCACTCCCCCAGATCTACCGAATCTAAACCTCTGTGTCCAGCATCTGCATGTGTAAAGTAAATGCTTTCTAATGAGCCTGATGCGCAGACATGTTGCAGAACCTCTGGACCAGCCTATGTCTGAGATTGCTTCCTGTGCCAGGAAGTAGTGTGTGAGAGGAGGGAGGTAGCCCTGGGCCACGGTCGTCCGTCTGCCAGAGCCAGTTTGCCCTGCCTCTTCCTGCTGGGTCACTGCCCCCATTTCACATCCGGCCGGAGCAGCAGCCCCATCATCCTGCTTCCTTGGGGGTGGGGGTGAGGTGAGATGGTGGTCGGATTCCTGGGCGATAGCCTGGGGGGATGCCATAGCAATGCCCCTGGAAGGGGACCATGCCACTTACTAGCTGGGTGACCTTAGTTAAGCCACTCACTCTGTGAGTCTCCCATTTTCTCAGCGCTGAAAGCAGGGACTGTGCCTTCTTCAAGGTTATTATGAGGTTGGCAATGATGGATAGATGGATGGATGGATGGATGGATGGATAGATGGATGGAAAGAGCCTATTGCAGTTCCTGGCACAAAATGGACAGATGTGATTATTGCTACTAATGTTTTCATTGTGATTTACGGTGCCCTGGGCATGCTAGCCCTAAAGAAGGCTTGTCCCAAACAAATTCCTGGTGCCTGACAAGACAGAAACTTGTTGTTTCCCTGTGATGCTGAAACGTGTCAGTAGGTAACCCCTGGCTCAGTGTAGGACTTGCCACATCCCAGGTAGCTGGGAGGGTGTGTGCCACAGGGCGGACTGGCAGCCTCCAGACAGCGGCACCCACCTCGGCAGGTGACTCCTCATACCTTGCTCTCCCCCATCAGGTCAGACAGGAAGGGCCCCATTCCTCTGGTGGAGGGATCGCCTCCACCTGCCTCCCAGACCCTGGCACCGGGGACACACTCCAAGTAGGTGCCTTTCCTTTGCCCAAACCTCCGGGTTAGGTCTTTCCTGCCGCCCTCGCTCCCCATCCTTCCCTCGACCTGATGTCTCCTTAGCGCCATTCCTGCTGTCCCTGGCTCGGCCCAGGGCTTCCCCCACCCTTGAACCTGACCGACGTACACGGGCCTTCTAGTGATTGAGACCTCAGTAAGGGCCTTGGCAGCACTGCCGGGGGGCAAGGTGGGCAGAGCTTTAGATCAGCTGCGGAACTTGCTGTGGGAACGCCCCTCTTCCTGATCCTCGCCCCACTCTGACCCTTCAGATTCATTCATGAACGATATCAAACAAGTTTTAAAAACTGCCACGCAGCCCTGGCCGGGTGGGTCAGTGGAGTGGAGCATCATCCTGTGCACCAAAAAGTTGTGGGTTTAGTTCCTGGTCAGGGCACATACCTACTAGTAGGTTGCAGGTTCGATCCCAGGTCAGGTGAGTACAAGAGGAAACAGATCAATGTTTCTCTTCACATCGATGCTTCTCTCTCCCTACCCCTCCTCTCTAAAAACCAATACAAACATATTTTTTAAGAATATATTAAAAAACAACATGGGAGTCCTGAGCTACCGCAGTAAGGTCAGAAGATTTCATCAACTGAGAAGGAATATTGAAAAAGAGAGTTGGAGAATCAGACTTGAAAGTGTGTATGCCTGTCTGTACCTTCCTATTGCTGCCATAACACATTACCACAAACTAAGTGGCTTAAAACAACACAAACATATAACCTTACAGTTCTGGAGGCCAGAAGTCTGAAACGGCTAAAATCAAGGTGCCAGCAGAGCTGTATTCCTCCGGGGGCTCCAGGAAAGCATCCATTCATTGCCTTTTCCAGCTTCTAAAGCCTGCGGCATTTCTTGGCTCCTGGCCACCTCACGCTGACCTCTGCTTCCATCATCACAGCTCCCCCTGACTCTGAGCCCCCTGCCTCCCTCGCATAAGGACCCTTGTGATTACATTGGGCCCCTCTGGATAATCCGGGATAATCTCCCATCTCAGAATCCTTAATCCCATCTGCAAAGTTCTTTTTTGCTATGTAAGGCAACAAATTCACAGCTTCCGGCGATGAGGATGCAAAGATCTTTAGACAGCTATTATTCTGCCTACCACCCTCAGAGAGAAATTATCTAGTGGATTTGAGTGTTCTGGGCCTTAACCAGGATCCCTTTCATCTGTACAGTTTTCAGAGTACTGACACAACTTTTTTTTTTTCCTTCTTGCAGTGATCCTGGGAGTCAATGAAGGCGGAGGTGTTGAGGCCATTCTGTAAGGGAAGTAGATGAGACTGGGGGTGGGGGGAGCACGGTGCCTGGGTTACACAGATAGAGGGAGACTAGGGACCGGGGATTTTAATTCAGCATCTTCCCACCTCATCCCTACCACCCCAGTTCCAGGCCATGTGCCCCTAGCACAGTGTTCCCACTGGTGGAACGGGGCAATTCCTCAGGTCCCCCCACAAGCCAGAGGAAGGAGCCTCCCAGGTGAGCCAGCTCCCTTGGCCCTGATTCTGCCCTCAGCAAGCAGCCTTCTCCTGACCAGGACAAGGAGGGAGGGAAGGAGGAAGGGACACAGGCAGAGAGCCTTTCTTTTAATGGAGAGTCTGGGCACAGACCCCAGAACTCAGTATCCATCCATCTCGGTGTGACCTCAACAGCAGCCCAGGCAGATGGTCCCAGGGCCTGTCCTGAAACTCCTGTTAACAGGAGGACACTCTGATTCTTTTTCTTTTTTACATGTATTTTTATTGATTCCAGAAGGGAGAGGGAGAGAGCGATAGAAACATCAACGATAAGAACGAATCATTGATTGACTGCCTCCTGCACGCCCCATACTGGGGCTAGAGCCCGCAACCCAGGCATGTGCCCTGACCGGGAATCGAACTGTGACCTCCTGGTTCATAGCTCAATGCTCAACCACTGAGCCACGCTGGCTGGGCATGATTCTAAGGAAAGTCGTATAGCAAACCTCCCTCCCTGCCCCCCAGATACTGGAAGGCAGCTCCAGGAGTCCATTGACCCTCCTCCAGGCCTCTCTCCATCCCATCCGTTATTAATGATCCACGTGTACCAGCTACTATTCTAGGAACTGGGGTACAGCCGTGAGGCTGACAGGCAAGGCCCCTGCTCCCCCAGAACTTGTGCGTTCGTGGGGGGAAGACAGACCATACAGGAATATGGGCTAAAGACGCTAAGCATCACAAAGCAGGACAAGACAGACAGTAGAGGGTGATGGCCACTCTGTGAGATTTGCATTGTCCCAACTCTAAGGACAGGGAGATGGCCTAGGAAGCAGCAATGCTGAGATGCAAAACCGCATTTTGCATCAAAGTCCCCTAGCTCCTAACCCCTACTCTATGTGACCCCCGGAGGGAATGAGAGCAATTTCATCCCTGAGGCTGAAGTCCTGTCTTCCTGGAAACAGTGTCCAGCGGTGGCCTGACTCCAGGGCCAAGAAGAATGGAAGATTCCTGCTCCATGTTAGCTGAGCAAGTGTCTAGTAAAGAGGGTAATGGCGGGATGGGTTGTTTAACAGGGATAGTGGCCCAGCAGGTGTGGCTCAGTGGTTGAGCATCAACCTATGAACCAGGAGGTCACGGTTTGATTCCCAGTCAGGGCACATGCTGGGGTTGTGGGCTCAATCTCCAGTGGTGGGGTGTGCAGGAGACAGCCCATTGATGATCCTCTCTCATCACTGATGTTTCTATCTCTCCCTCTCTCTCTGAAATCAATACAAATATCTATACTAATAAAAGGGTAATATGCTAATTAGACCAGATAGACCGAATGTCTTCTGGATGTCCTTCTGGACAAAGCCACGGTGGCAAGGGCTGAGGCAGAATGGTTAGGGGCGATCAGGCAGGCAGGAAGATGAGTGGTTAGGAGCCAGTGGTCCTGGATTAGAGAGGGTGCAGGCCAGACTGAGGGACCCCCCTCTCCCCATGCATGAATTTCATGCACCGGGCCTCTAGTATATATATAAAGAAGGCCTCTCTTCCACAGCAGCCCCTGGGCTGGCAACAGTCCCTCTACCCTTGCGCCCACTCCCTTATACGGACCCCTCAAGGCAGAGCTCCAGGCCTCATGTTGGGCGCACCTGGACACCTACGAGCCTCCCGCACACGCCTCCCCTCCACCCCCCAACTCTGCGACCCCAAGCGTCTTTGTGCAGCAGCCCACCAACCTGCCCTCTGGCAGCAGGAGCACCACCTTACCAAAGGCTCAGTGGCCTCACAGAGGCAGCTCCCTCTTCACCCAGCCGGTGGTGGTGGTAGAGGGGGCTGGGGGCTTCAGGACGTTGAAGCAAGCCTGAAGGGCTCTCACGGGCGCAAGCTGTGTCCAGGCCGGGTCCCGGGTCCACAGACTAGTCTCCGCGGGAGGGAAATTCACAACATATTCTTCATTTTCATCTTTTAGGAGCAAGGTCAATGAGAAAGTAAAACACATGTCTTTTTGCTGCCTTACCAGTGTTGTCTGAAACCTAGAGAAGCTATTGAAATTAATGGCTGAAACGAGATAGTTTTTGTCTTCACTTCCTTGTATCATATCACACAGAATCTAAAATGGTCAGGACGACCAAATTCAAATCCAGAGTTGTGGTTTAAGCTCCTCTGCTTTGCATATAGCAAAATCAGAATGAGCTATCTAATGATCTGACACACAGCGTATCCACAGTGTGCTAAGTTCAAAGATTATTTTAATAAAAGGAATAAAAATAGCCCCCCCCCCAAAAAAAAAGGGATGGTGGCTGAATTGAGGGGAATGAACCGGATGTGGAGAGTGAGCCAGGTGTGTGTGTGTGGGGGGTGGGGGGTGGCCAGATGTAGGGCGTGGGATGCAGACGATAGGGGAGAGGGCCAGGTGTGCACGTGGAGGTGAGGCAGAAGTGACAGGATGAACTGGAGGAGGGAGACAGGTGTGAAGGGGATGAGCTAGCTGTGAGGGGTTTGAGAACAGGGGCTTCAGAGGGTGTCTGTCCCTGGAAAGGGAAGATGCAGCCAGTGCAGGAAACACTCGGGGCTCTAGGAGGTTGCTCATTGCTGCCGAGCTGGGAGGAGACGGCTAAAGCTATGGGGGCTAAAGGATGCCTCCCCTCCCCCGATCTTGAACTTGTGTCTTATCCCCTCTGAGCCTTGGTTCCTGCTGTGCCCTCCCCTGGAATGCCTGCCACCCTACGCGCCTGCTGAACTGTTTAGGGCCCACCTCAAATGCCCCTCCTGGAAGAAGGCTTCCCTAACGTCCACTCTGCCTTTTCCAGGTTGTGATTAACCACTAGGCCCCGAGCACACACATCAGAGTTAGCTCTGGGCTAAACTTTGGGTTGGGGCGGCCACAAGGGACAGGCTTCCCTGCTGTGTGGAGTTTACAGTCTCAGAACAAGCCTGACAACAGGCAATCACAGAAACAAAATAATCCCAGAATGTGTTAAAGCTCAGGGACGGGAGGGGGCGGGGGAGGGGGACGAATTGGGTGCAATTATGAAGTTGAGATAACAGAGGGGCTGTTTTAAATTGGGGGTCAAGAACTGAAAGCAGCAGTATGTGAAGGCCCCTACCCTGGGGGGGAGGGGACGTGGGCTGATTTGGGAAGCGGCGGAAGGCCAAAGTGGCTGCAGCGAGCGTGGGCGGAGGGAGGTCACCGGGTGCAACTGAATCCAAGGGGCGCCCTCCGTGGGTTTGTGGCACGAGTGAAAGGAAGGATCCAGTCTTGGCAGAGCAAGGGCAGAGCGAAGGCGGAAGTCCGGGCATTTGGGGAAGGGGCTGGCTCCCCCAGCTCCCGGGGCCTCGCCCCACTCCGCCCCACCTCGCCCCACCTGGCTGGTGATGTCAGGACGCCACTTGTGACGTCAGGGGCGGGCCCCGGGGGGTTCCACGCCGGGCCCCGTGCAGAGGAGGAGCGGCCCTTGGCGGCACGTGAAGCTGATCCGATGAAACCGGTAGCTCCCAAGCCGTCTCCGCCCAAGTTGTTCGGTGCGTGCGCGCCCCCGCGCGGGGCGCTGGTTGCTATGGACGCGGCGGCGGCGGCGGCGGCGGCCGCTGGGCCGGCGCGCGCAGGGTCGAGGGGTCACGGGGTCGCGGGGTCGCGGGGACTGCTGCTTGGCCACCATATCCAGGGTTCCCGCGGGGTAGGACCAAGCTCTCAGGCCGGCAGACACTATGAAATCTCTAAAGAAGGAATCCCGCCACAGGATAACTCCAAACAAATTCTTGGAGGCTGCAGAGAGCTTGAAAGGTTGGCGCTGGCTGCCTTGGGCGCTCAGGAGCCCCGGCAGGGGCAGGGGTGCTTGGATGGGATTCACGACACGGGGCCTGGAGGATGGGGGTGACAGCAGGATGGAGGTAAAGCTCTCTGGGGAATGGGGTACGGGGCCAGGCGTACTCCATACCTTAAGAGATGGTGAACAAGGCGGAGAACCCCTCCCGCCCCCAAGGGAGGGAGCACAGGGCCCTGGGGCCTTGAGGATGGGGACATAGGAAGTGGGGGACTGGCTGAGGCCTCGGGGATCAATTGTTGGGGAGATGGCCTTGGGCAGGAAGGCATGGGAGACCCCTACCTGGAACCATATCTTAGGATGAGACGCAGAAGGGGGATCTGGGTGTGGGAGGGGGAGAGGAAGAGCCAGGGAAGTTTAAGACGAGGAGAGACAGGACATGGGGTCCTTGGGGAAAGAAATTCAGGGAGGAATGCAAGAAACATGTGAGGTGGGCAAACAACCAACCTCAGTGGGATTCTCGGGGGGGGGGGGGGGGTGTACCTAAAAGCCCTGCTGGAAAGCAACCAAGAAATGCTCACTTGGCTAGTTCTATTTCTGACTACCTTTCCCCACTACCTGCGTGCTGGGTGACACCTGCCCGCTTGTTTAACCTGGAGAAAGTCGCTAGACGTGACAGCTTCCTGGCCTCTGCGGCTCCCCTCTGGGTGCCGGTGGGAGAGCCCCAGGGTGCCTGACAGCAGGCTGATCCCCAAGGACATGTTCCCGTTTGCAACTCACCCTCCCTTCCATCTTTTTTTTTTTTTTCGGTTTCCATTTATGGAGGGCCTTGTGGGTGTGGGCCCTGTGCTGGGCAACAAAGGTATTGGTATTAACTGTGTGGCCCCAGCCCTCAAGAAATGAATTCCAGTGACCTCCCGGAGGAGTAACCAGCCACTAGAAATGCTGTAATACAGGCACCTGTAGGCATTAAGGTGGCTTAGAGCACCTGACCCAGTCCTCGGATGGTGGATATAGGAGGGAAGGTTTTTGGAAGAAGGTGACATTTCTGGAGAACCAAAAACAAAATAGAAAGGAGCACTTTACTTCCCCATGTCTAGGGAGCAGCGTGAGCTGAGGCGTGGAACTGTGAGCGTGTATGTATGGCCTTGGCGGCCAGGGCAGAGGGGGCCGGTGTGCAGGAGAGGGAAGGGAGCCAGAGGGGCCCGCGCAGGTGGGTCAGACCATGAAAGCCCACTGTGAGGAGAGGGGTCCGTCGGCTTGGAGTCAAACTAACAGGAGCTTAGCTGATTTTCAGTGGGGCTTTCTTTAATGCTTCTTTATAGTATGAAAGCCCGATTTAGGCTGCATTGCGATGCTGGTTCACGATAGGATCTTTTGTTGTTGCGTTAATCCTCACCCCAGGATATTTTTCCGTTGATTTTCAAAGAGAGTGGGGAGAGACAGAAAGGGAAACATTGATGTGAGGGAGACATATCAATTGGTTGCCTCCTGCAGGCGGCCCTGGCAGGAGCCCCGACCAGGGCCCGGGAGGAGCCTGCAGCCAAGGCACTTGCCCTTGACTGGAATCGAACCCAAGACCCTTCAGTCCGAGGGCCAACACTCTATCCACTGAGCCAAACGGCTAAGGCGCGATGCACTTTTTTAACAGTTAAGAGGAAGAGAGAAGAATAGCTGGTCTCCTTTCCCAAGGGCGGTCAAGGGCTTTTCTAGCTACCACTTACCTAGTCTCTGGAGATCTTATCAGATTTGAATAAATCAAGGAAAGATTTTTCACTGCATATTTTTAACGAGGGGAAGTTGAGTTTATGAAATAGCCCTTGGGTTAATAACATGCACCAGGATGAGGAGGGAGGGAAAAAAGCCAGTGTTCAGTTCCTCTAAATATCTCAGGGGAAGCCTGTAACCACAGCCCCCTCCCCCCATTAGAATACAGCTAACCGAGTGTAATCTTGTAATCTTGTGGCTAGGTTACTCCAAGGTCTCTGAATTATAAGCAAAGAGCAGCAAATATTGTGACTGTAAACATGTTTAGCGGTCCCAGACCTTTTGACTTTCAGGTCTTGTTGCTAAGGCACAGGGGACTCTCCCAGGTCCCCCTCTCCCATCAAGTAAAGCTCTGCTCCGGTAGGGACGGCCTCTCCCTGGGTTCCCCAGCACAACCCTGAGGTCAGAATTCCCTGAAGACTGTCATCAACACAAAAAAATAACATCATTTAGATAAAACAAGAAGCAGAAAGATGGAGACCCGGTTTCTCCTCCCTCTGCAGCTAGCCTCTCTCCCTGCCCACGCCTTCCCTACCCCACCTGAGCACCCTGCTTCCGGCTGCCTGGTCTAGCCCCAGCAGAGGTATCACCTGACTGCCCCACTCCAGGGGGCTGACGTCAGGATCAGCTGTGTGACTCAGCAGGCGCCCCACTCAGCTTGGGTTTCCAGACCAGAGAAGAGGAAATAGCTAGACCTCTAGTCTACACAGTCAGTCGTGAGACGCACTTGGACACTTCAGCATCTTCCTGCAGGCCCTAAAGTGACCGCAGTGGGGTTGTCCTTCCTCCCCGGTCTCCCCAACTTGCCTCCGCCCCGAGAGTCCCCCTGGCTTACCCTCACCGGATGAATCACTCTGAAATGCTGCTTTCATTTCATTCTCCTGGACCAAATCTCCCTGCTGCCGACAGAGGATGAGCAGCTGCTTCTGCTTTGCTTTACAAAAGCCGCCATGGCCTGGTGTCCCCCGTCTCACTCCCACCTCCTCCACCAGCCTCGGTGTCACCACGCCTCTCAAATGCCATACTCCGCCCCGCCTCCACCTTGGCTCCAACTGTGACCCCACCTGGAACACCTCCGTCTGCTGCTCCACCTGCAAAGCCTTCCTGTCCTTCAAGGCCGAACCTAGCCCGCGAAGCTCCCTCTGACCCCTGCGGCTGCTCTCCCGAACCTCTGGCTAGAGCCCTAACTGCATGAGCCACATCCATCTGTTCCTGCTTTGACATGGAACCAAACCCATTATCATCTGTGCCACTAATTTTAGGCCCTTATGCTATGATTCGTGTGTGCGGGTGTCTGGTGTCTTTTTCAGTTTCTCAGCAGAAGGGACCATATTTTAACCTTTTTTTAAAACCATCTTCTCCATACTGCATAGCACCTCCTAGAAGGTACTTGGTAAATATTTTCCAGGGTGAGTGAAAGTTTAAAATGTACGTATGATTTGCAACATTTTGTATAACTAGAACACACCATTTCCTGACCGTATATTAAGAGAACCTTCTCAGATAAGCCTCTGACCAGAGTTCCACTATTCCAGAAATCTGTTTTTTTAAATTCTGTATTGTTTAAAGTATTACACAAGTCTCCTTTTCCCCCCATTGACCTCTCCCCGGCTGCCCCCACCCCCCATATTTCAGAAATCTTCAACAGTGGTGACGTTTTATACATTCAAACACGATCATTAGACACCCCCCAGTAACAAGCACAGAGATGGAGATGTTTAATCCCCTGGGAAGGCATAGAACCAGCCAAGGTGATGGACAGAGGAAGCAGAGGTCCTGGAAAAGAGAAGTAAGACCATAACATTTATAAAAGCAGACCCTCCGTTGGTACCAATTCTCTCTTGGGCTGCCGCAAACTTTGGTGACTGTATAGGTTTTGTAAATCAAAACCCAAGGTGGCACCCCCACACGTGGCAGCGGGTGGGACCAGAGCCACGCGGTTTAGCTGCCGACGCTGCCGAGTTTCCGCCGACCCCATGGCCGAGGAGATGGACTCGGGCCCGTGGGCAGAGCTGAGAGTTATGTTTGGAATGATTCTGGCTTGGGTTTTCTTGTATGTGTGCTGCTTTGTCACCAATTATGCGGGCATTTCCTAAAAAAAGAGACTCTGACTTTGGTAACCAAAACAGCGGCTTTGATGTTTTAGCGAGATTGTCTTTAAAAAAAGGCGAGTGCTGGGAGAAGCAGCGGACAAAACCCAGTTCTGTTTTCAAGTCCCTGAGGTCGGGACTCGGGTTTTCTTTTGATTATTTTCTGAAGGCCTTACCGCAAACCATTCTAGACCAGAGGGCAGCAGACAGGAGGATCCAGCCAGGGAAACGAGATGCATGTGACATGTTAGCCCACCTCTGCGGGAGGAAGGCAGGGAGTGCGTCCTCTTTGGAGAAGGACTGGCTTCTGACATGAGTGCTCCATGCCGGGCTCCGGCCTGGCCCCTGAGAGAAAGAGGCTCAGATCTCTCCAGCTCCATGAGCCACTGTCATCATCAACCGCTTCGTGATTGCAGTAGACCCCTAAGTAACCTCGTCCTCGGTTTTGCACCCCCTAATCTAGCAATTCTCAAAAACCTGTGGGTCGCGACCCCTTTGGGGGTCGAACGACCCTTTCACAGGGGTCGCCTAAGACCATCGGGAAACACATATATCATTACATATTGTTTTTGTGATTCATCACTATGCTTTCATTATGTTCCATTTGTAACAATGAAAATACATCCTGCATATCAGATATTTACATGACGATTCATCACAGTGGCAACATTACAGTGATGAGGTAGCAACGAAAATAATTTTATGGTTGGGGGTCACCACAACACGAGGAACTGTATGAAAGGGTCGCGGCATTGGGGAGGTTGAGAACCACTGCCCTAATCCATTCCTTGCTACGTCATGACCCCCCGGGGCGAGGTCCTTTACACGGCTCACTAAACTCTTGGTGATGTGGCTCCTATGTTCCCCTCTGGGCACGCCTCCCTCCCTCCCACCTCGCTACCCTCCAGCGATTTTAAAAACATGCTTTGCGTTCCAGGGGTGCTCATTCTCTCTTGCCTCTAGGCCTCTTTCTGCTGGTTCCTGTAGACTGCCTGGTCCCCAGACCCTTCCCTTGGTCTATGTTCTCGTCATCGTCCGGTTCTCCATTTAAACGTCACCTCATTAGGAAGCCCTCCTTGACTACCCCCAGAATTGGGTGGGGACCCCCGGCTGCTCCCATAGTTTCAGCCTGACAGCCTCGTCTTCATGGGTGTGTACTCTTTGAAGCCTTATGTTCCCAGAGCCTGGCACATAGAAAATACTCAAACAGTGTGTATTAAATGGTCAGCCATGGATGTCCTGTTCCCCCCAGAGCGTTGGTGTTTGAACCAATGCCTTAAAGAAGGCTGATGCCGCCCTCGCCGGTTTGGCCCAGTGGATAGAGCGTCGGCCTGTGGACTGAAGGGTCCTGGATTTGATTCCGGTCAAGGGCACATACCTCGGTTGCAGGCTCCTCCCCCACCCAGGTCCTGGTCGGGGCTCGTGTAGGAGGCAACTAATCGATGTGTTTCTCTCACATCAGTATTTCTCTCTGTCTTTCCCTCTCTCTTCCGCTCTCTCTCTCTCTAAAAATCAATAGAAAAATATCCTTGGGTGAGGATTAAAAAAAGAAAGCTAATGCCTTCACCCATGAGAATGGATCAGTGCTTGCAGTGGAGGAGGCTGGGACAGCATCTAGCCCAGGTGTCCCAAACCACTGTGCATCTGAGCCACCTACAGAATTTTATAAAACCAGCTCCCCAGGCCCTGGCTCCATGCAGGAGCCAGGAAGCTGTAGTTGTAAAATTCACCTGAAGATTCGGAGGAAGACATTGGACTAATATTTGGGAGCCACTGATTTAGAGTCCAGCTTCCTCTTTTTACAGAAAGGAAGACTGGAGGCCAAGAGAGGTCAAGTGATGTACCCAAGGTTGTCCAGCTTATAAGTAGCACAGCCTGGGGTGGGGGTGGGGGTGGGGGGGGCGGCGGGTGAGGACATCTTTGGATGTCAATTCCAGCTAAGAAGCCTCAGTCAGTGAGGCAGGCCAAGGGCCATGGGTAGGGGAGCCTTTGAGAAAGAACTCCCACTGCCCCAGGCAAGTGCAGCCCAGTGTCCCTGGCAGCCTCTGCTGCCTTGTGGCCAGCTCTGCCTCCCCGCTTCGGGGCCTAATATAGTAGTACTAGAGGCCCGGTGCATGAAACTCGTGCACTTGGGTGGGGTGTCCCTCAGCTCGGCCTGTGCCCTCTCGCAGTCCGGGAGCCCTTGGGGGATGTCCGACAAATGGCTTAGTCCCGCTCCCTGTGAGTCCAGCTCAGGGCTTCTGGCTGAGCGGTGCTCCCGCTGTGGGAGCACACTGACCACCAGGGGGCAGCTCCTGCATTGAGCATCGGCCCCCTGGTGGTCAGTGCGCATCATAGCGACTGGTCATTCCGCCATTCGGTCGATTTGCACATTAGCCTTTTATTAGAGGATATCTATCTAGAAGCATTTGTAACCTCCTGTTTCTCTTCAGAAAAGAAGCAGCGGGCAAAGATCCCTGAACAGTCCACACCCCCCATTCAGGAAGAGCCCGAGCCTGTTAGCAATGTCCTACAAGGAGATGACATTCTGGCCTTGGCCATTAAGACGGAAAACTTGAAGAAGGTAAGGACGCAATCCAGGGAGCCCTTCCTGCAAGAGCTTTTCTCTCCCAGCCTGTGTGTTCTAGAACATTAACCATGTCCACCCTCTCCACCGCCTCCCTCCTCATAGGGCAGGTCTGATTCCATGGAAAAATCCACTGGACCCATGCTTTTTCCACTTCTGCAGCTAAAGGAATGTACTGTGTTTATCTGAGCATTCCCGAGAGTCATATAGAACTGCAGGGGAACGAGAGAATGAGGTGTCTTGCTCCCCACGGAGCCAAGAGCCATCATCCCCATTTCACAGACGGGAAAATGAGTTTAAGGAGCAAAGTCACGAATGCGGGTAAACCTGCTACTCCCTGACCCCAGGCTTTACCTGAAAGAATCGGGCACTTCTCACCTGAACTGTCTGGAGCAGCGGTTCTCAACCTGTGGGTCGCGACCCCTTTGGGGGTCGAACGACCCTTTCACAGGGGTTGCCTAAGACCATCGGAAAACACATATATAATTACATATTGTTTTTGTGATTAATCACTATGCTTTCATTATGTTCAGTTTGTAACAATGAAAATACATCCTGCATATCAGATATTTACATGACGATTCATCACAGTACCAACATGACAGTGATGAAGTAGCAATGAAAACAATTTTATGGTTGGGGGTCACCACAACATGAGGAACTGTATTAAGGGTCGCGGCATTAGGAAGGTTGAGAACCACTGGTCTGGAGGCATAAAATGTTTTTGTTTGTTGTTTTTTTTTAAATCCTAACCAGAGGATATGTTTATTTATGTATGTATGTATATATGTATGTATTTTAGAGAGAGAAGAAGGGGGAGAGGGAGAGAGAAACATCAATCGGTTGCTTCTCCTACATGCCCTAATGGGGATCAAACCTGAAACCTAGGTATGTGCCCTGACCTGGAATCGAACCCACAACCTTTAGGTATACGGGCCAATGCTCAACCAACTGAGCCACCCAGCCAGGGCATAAAATGTTATTTCCCCCCTTGAAGACATTATTAAGTCTCTTGTCTGTTGCAGAGGCGCTTTCCTCGACAGAGCATATGGACAGAGCGGGAGAAACAGATTTGTCCGCCTTCAGGAATTCCACAAAGGCTGCGGACAGAGGCGACGGGGTGTTTCCTCCTCCCGATCTCAAGTGGAATTCTCCTCTGTTTTGTTTCTTTATAGCAACACATTCCTCGCTTTATTGAAACAGCAGATAAATCTGACATTACCCAGAAATTTCTCATCCGTAAAGTCAAACCCAAGGATCCTGGGAGGAAGGTCTGCCACTTTGTAGCACACCCTGCCGCTCCAGATGCCACCACGAGGCCCCTGGACTACTCTGGTAGGTCCGCCCCAGCCCCGTCGCCGCTGGTCTCTGAATTCGTGGGTCAGCCTTGAAAGAAAGTGGGGGCGGGAGGGGGGGTCTCCGTCAGAAAGCGGCCCCCAGGAATCATGTACATCCGCTCGCTGCAGCTTGTCTTTCCCCTCCTCTCCCCTCTCCCCAGGCCCCCGTGAGAGTTTCTATAGCGGCGACCAGATCCTGCCCCACCACATCCTGGGCAGTCTCCACGACTTCAGGAGAATTGCAGTTGCTCAAGGGAACATGGAGGTTCGTTTGTACAGAGCTGCCTGGACGGGACAAGTCACCGAAACCATTCCAGTCTCACACCTGGCAGAGCCAGGCAGGCCTGGGGTTAAAAAGACAGTCTAGTGCCTGGGCCCCAGAGTCTGAAGTGATAAGTGACCCCCCACCCCCACCCCCGAGCTTCAGCCCAAGTCAGGAAGTCACTCTGAGGACACAGAGGTGCCGTGGGGAACCCAGAGGCAATGGCGTGCGTGGCTTGGTTAGACTGAACCCAGAAAGGCATCAGGGTTCCGGGCCTGTGCTCCCTGACCGCCTTCTGCTCCCCTGTGCACCGGCTCCGTTTTCCCTTCTCCAAACTCTGGCCTGCGCTCCTCTGTCCCCAGCTCCAGGGCCACACCAAGGGCCTGTGTGTGTCTGACTTTCCCAGCCTGCGGTGCTGCTCGCTGTCTCGGCTCCTTCGCTTCCCTGGTTCCCAACGAAGAATCTCATTGGCCAGGGGCTAGCCTGGGGTCATCTAAAAAGGGCCCAGTCACCCTGCAGGGGCGGGTGTCCATGAGCATCCGTCGGAAGACAGACACACGGAAAGCTTTGGGACACAGCCTCAGCGCGAGGTCCCCATTCTAGGGGGTGGAGACTGGCAGCCATTTCCAAGGCCCCCCCCCCCCCCCCCCCCGGTTCTGGGACCCGTTTTCTGTCACTCCCAACCTTCGGCTCCTGAAGAGGCGGGATCCTCAGCAGAGTGGGGCGGACGGCAGGGATGTAGGCCTAGAGCGGTCTCGGCTCAGCCCCAGCGCCGCGCCTCTCACCACCCTCCACGCGCACCCTGTGCTTTTCAGCTGGCTGAGCTGGTCCGCACCCCGCCCTGCCTGATGACCCTCGACCCAGCTGCAGAAGAGCCGAAGCAGGAAGCCCCCAAAGAGGAGAAGCCACCTCCCTGGGCCCCACCTCCCCAGCACAACTTTATGAAAAACTGGCAGCGCAACCTGGCCCTGTGGAAGAGGCAGCAGGAGGCCCTCAGCAGTGAGCAGAGGATGGGCGCCCGCCGGGCCCGCCCGGCACCCAGGCCCTGCTGCCCGGCGTGTTCTCTCCCTGCGCCCGTCCAGTGACGGCCTCGGGCTGAGCGCGTGGCGCCTGCCGTTCACTCACTCCCCGGTGTCTCTCCCTTGGCGGGTCCTGGGATCAGTCAGGGGTGGGGCTGGCCGGTGCTGAGTGCCGGGCCCCTGTTTGCTGCGATTCGGTGGAGGGGCTGCATTCTCGGCTCTTCTCTCTAGGACTCCTGAAGAAACCTGTCGGCGAGCTGCTGATGCACATCGGGGAGACCTACAGACAGATCCAGGAGGAGCGGGCGGTCATTGACCGAATCTTGCCCACACAGCATGATGGGAAGGTAAGGACGGTGCTCCCGCGTGCCCCGTGAGGAGGGGGTCGGGACACGGATGGCTGCCTCGGCGTGCACAGCGGGGAAGCGTAACAAATCTATCCACTGCAAAGCAGCGTTAAGCCCTAAGGGCCTTTAGTAAAATGACGTTATTGGTCCTATTATTGGGCGTTCAGGGACCGGTCAGTTACCTAATCCAGCCTGTGGTGGTCCGTGGTGGTGAATGTGAGGAGCAGGACAGCACAGGCCCTGAGTTCTTAGAACTGCCTTAGTGTTCCCTCTCGAAGGCCGAGGCCCCAGCTTCTGGACCATCCAGGGTCCCCTGTTGTGTCTGGCGTGCGAGTGCAGTGGCCGCGCCACCCACGCTGTCTGGGGCCAGGAAAAGGCTATCGAAGGGCGTCCTGAGAACAAGAAAGCGTTTGCTTCTCCTGCTCTCCCGGCTGCAGTGAGCCCCCAGAGCGAGCGTCTGTTGTCTGCGGTGCCCCGTCTCCCGGGCCCCCCACCAGCCCCTCGCCAAGGTGTCCAGGGGACCTGACTTGTCTGCCCATCCTTGCCAGTGCTCTGAGGAGTCCAGTGGGTTCTGGAGTCGACTGGAATACTTGGGGGATGAAATGAGGGGTCTGGTCATAACGAAGACAAAAAGTCAGCGTGGCCGCCTGGAGCCCATCACTCGCATCAGGAAGCCGTACTCCATCCAGGAGGAAATGGGTGAGGAGTGGGGCACCTGGGGCGGGGGGGGGGGGGGGAGGCAGACAGTGTGGCCCTGGTATGGCACCTACCGGGGATCAAGCCCCCTAACCCTCCGGAGCTCCAGTCCCCACTTCATTTAGACAGTGATACATGGAAGAGGGGGCGGAAGGGAGTGAGATGGAGGCTCTAGGGCTGTGTGGCAGCCTGGCAGGCGTGAACCACTGTGGCCGCTGAGCACATGGAATGAGATGTAAGTGTAAACTATGTACTGATTCATACGAGAAATGCCTATATATATAAAAGCCTAAGCAACCGAATGACAGAACAACTGGTCAACAGGTCGCTATGATGCACACTGACCACCAGGGGCAGACACTCAACACAGGAGCTTCCCCTGTGGTCAGTGCTCTCCCACAGCCAACCTTCCACGGCCCCTCCCCCTCCCCTGGCCAGCCGGCCCGATGGCCCTGATCGGGTCAGCTGGCCAACCTCCTGCAGCCCCTCCCCCGAGCCGGACAACCTCCCGCGGCCCCGATTGGCCCTGATCGCTGGCCAGGCCGAGGAACCCCACCCATGCACAAATTCATGCACTGGGCTAGTCTTATTAATAATTTTAATACAGATTACATGTTGAAATGATAATATTTTTGATGCATTGGGTTAAATGGAAATGAATTCCCCGTTTCTGTTTACCTTTTCCAACCATCTAGGCCAGAGATTGGCAAACTGCGGCTCGCGAGCCACATGTGGCTCTTTGGCCCCTTGAGTATGCCTCTTCCACAGAATACCACGTGCGGGCGCACACGTACAGTGCGATTGAAACTTCATGGCCCATGAGCAGAAGTCGGTATTTTGTGGAAGAGCTACACTCAAGGGGCCAAAGACCTGCATGTGGCTCGCGAGCCGCAGTTTGCAGACCACTGATCTAGGCAATTTTAAATTACGTGCCTCTCATTTGTGGCTTGCGTGCTGTTTCTATTGGGTAGCGCTGCATTAAGGGCTGCCAGGGTTCAGAGCAAGCTATTTGGCCTCTCTGGCCCCCGTGTCCACATCTGTGAAACACCGGCGAGGCTGTGAGAGGGTGAAATGAAGCATGGTGTTTATTAAGAGGTTCTGGCCCGCTGCTAAACACTCAGTAAAAGTAGCTGCTGTTGTTTTTATGCATCATCATCCGAAGATGTGGTGGTTTGGGAGCTCATTTTGCAGGAGTCCTGTGTAGGGTGGCCAAGGTGTAGGAATGGGGCAGGAGGACTGGAGCCCAGCTGCACAGGGAAGCCATATCTCCCCCCTCCCCGCCCCCACCCCCCCCCCCGCCCCCGCCAAACCCGCCTCACCCCCATCTCCTAGAGATGGTGCTGGGAAGGGTGTGTTCAGAGCTCTTGAGACTGAGGGGAAGGGGACACGGCAGCGGCCTGCACTGAGGGTCCTCGGACCCTGCGGCAGGATTGCTGGCCCGGAAGGACGCGCGGTACCGCTACACCTGGGACCGGAGTCTGTTCCTCATCTACCGCCGCAAGGAGCTGCAGCGCGTCATGGCGAAGCTGGGCTTCAGCCAGCAGGTTGGTCCTGTCTCCGGGCCCTGTCCGAGGCCCCTGAGCGGGCACCTGTCTTCAGTCAGCTCACCTTTCCTTTCTTGGTCTCTCTGAGGATATTGATGGCCTGGAGGTGGTGGGCAGAGGGCAGCCTTTCTCAACGGTTACAGTGAAAGACTTTTTAGTGTTTGAAAAGAGCCAGAGAAGTTCCTCTGGAGACTTAAGGAACGCGTGAGTCGGCCTGGGCCCTGGGGAGAGAGTTTGGGGAGCGGGGCTCCCCTCCGATGCTGCCGCTCCCGCTCTAGCCCATTCCAGCGCCTGTGCTCGCTTCCCCGTGGCCATCCGCTCCCTCCTAGCAACCAGCTCCTAAGGGGGATTTCCCAGACATTCCTTCGCTGGTAAGGGGGCGCTCCGGGGGTTCCGTGCCTCAGTGACAAGCAGCACTGTGTGTCCAAGAACCTCCCGCCTGCAGGAAGGGAGCCGGACAAGGCCGAGCTCCGGGGAAGCTGATGACGCCCCAGGGGAGGGCAGAGCTGGCAGCCACTGCTGGGGGCTCCGTGCGTGCGGCAAGAGGATGGCAGCCTCGGGGAAAACGCACCATTGGTTTTCCTTACAGCGATTTATTGACCCATTACCAGGAGGCGGCCCCCATGCCTATTCTCGGCCCTTCTCTGCTGTTCTGCGGGAAGCCGGCCTGCTGGATCCGGGGCAGTAACCCGCAGGACAAGGTAAGCCTGCCTTCGCCCTCACCCATCTGCCGTCCGGATGGGCCTCCCTTGGGGGCAGTCTCAAGGTGACCGGCCGCCACAAGGAGCCTGCCGCCTCCTACGAGCATTTGTGCCTGGCCTTGCACTCAGCATGTCTGAAAATGGGAACAGCAGTGCTAGCTCGACCCAGAATAAGATCACAAGGCTGAAAGGAGAGAGTCACAAGCCACCCCGTTTGTGCCTAGCCCCCAAGAATGTATGTAAGCAAACTTCTCCCCTTGGGCGTGGCTCTACGAAGCTTCTACAGTATTCTGTGGGTGCTGAGGAGCAGACATGTCCATCAGGTACAACATCTGCTTTGTTCTCTCATCTTACCGTCGATGGCACCTCGGGGACAGCCGCTCTCGGGGTAGGACCCCCCTCTGTCTGAGAGCAGCCAGGCCCCGGAGGCCGGGGACAAGGGGCCATTCAGCGCCAGACCCAGAAAAGTCCCTGGCAAACTGGGATGAGTTGAACCTCCCAGGCCAGGGCCTCCCTCAGAGACGTGTCTCAGGCCTCCTCCTCCTGCAGAAGCAGATCGGCATCGCTGTCCGCCTGACCTTTGAAACCGTGGAAAGGGAGAAAACGTCTTCGGAACTGACGGTGGTCAATAATGGCACCGTGGCCATTTGGTATGACTGGCGGCGGCAGGTCCAGCCGGACGCTTTCCAAGACCTGAAGAGAAACAGGACACAGCAGTTTTACTTTAATAACCGGGAAGGTACCTAGGAGACGCGGCCCCAGCCACCTCGATGTCCAGAAGCTGACATCTAGCGAGTTCAAGCCCCTCTTCCCTGCCTCCCCCCTTCTGTTTCCTCCGTGACGCGTGTTATCTCCCAACTGTTCATGTCTGTTGGGGGCAGGGAGGTGAGCCCCGGGGGAGGGGGGCATTCTAGGGGTTCAGGTACATTGCACAGACCTGAGGCTGGGAGGACCAGCTGCGCCTGCTTCCGGGGGCTTTCCCGTTTCAGCACTGAAAGTCCCCCAACCCGGGAAAGCCCTCCTCCCAGGGCAAAGCCGGACGGTGGGTCACCCTGCCTGGGGCTCAGTTACACGTATCCCCAGAGGCTTAGGGCCCAGCCACCTGCGGACACGCAGGCGTGGGGCTCAGAGAGCTCCTTCTCGGTGCACACCCCTGTCTCTGCCCCCTCAGGTGTGATTCTGCCCAGAGAAACGAAGACCTTCACCTTCTTCTTCAAGTCTGTGAATGCCGGGATCTTCCGGGAATTTTGGGAGTTTGGAACCCACCCCACCCTGTTAGGGGGTGCCGTCCTGCAGGTCAATCTCCACGCCGTCTCCCTGGCCCAGGACATTTATAGGGATGAGAGGACGTTACTGGAGGTAAGGGAGCCCGGGCCTCGGCCCCGCGTGGACATCAGCCAGGTCCCTCTGGCGTCCGTCCTAGCACTGCCTGCAGGGGTCTTGCTTCTCTCGGCCAGTCTTGCTCAACAGACCCCCTCCCAGGACTTGGTGAGGTAAAAGATGGGTGGGCAGGCAAGAGTGGGGCGGTTTCGAGCCCCACCATCCCTGGCTCCCACCGCCAGGAAGAGATGGGACTGGGCCTTCAGGCGCAGACTGCGTGGAAGTACTTGAGCACAGACCCAAGGAACGACCCTCCCCCGGGTACTGTTTTTGTCCCCTGCTGTTTGGTACCCTCCAGTGGAGTTGCCTTTAACTGGCAAGACTTCAAAACCACAGAGAGCAATTTACCCAGGGGGCGGGGGGGGCCGGCACCCAGGAGTGAGTGTGAGGTGGGAACTGGGCACCTGCTGGGCCCCCACCGCGTCCATCGCCTGGCCGCCCAGTGTTGCTCTTTGTGGGGTTCCCTGGAAAGCTGTGCTTTTCCGTTCACTGTGGTCCCCAAACACGACCCGGCTGCTTCGGCCAGGGCTCAGCCTGCGGCGATCAGAGATAATCTTGACACATGCAATGTCTGCTTTGTTTGCTAGTCTAGGACTGGCCTCTCTCGAGATGAGCCTGTTTCTGTGATACTGGCTGTGTGGCCAAGTCACATGCTCAGCGAGGCCCGAACCGTGCTGCCCCTGCAGGGGTCTTGGCCTTCCTAATCTATGGGAAATGTCGCCGGACCTCCTGGCCCCTCAAGGGAGCAACTTCTCTGGGACTGGTTCCTCCTCGGGGTCCTTTCAGCCTCTTTTAGGGAGCAAGGATGTTTGGGGAGACCCAGGGAGTTTTGAGTCTGGGAATAGTTGTGTGTGTGTGTGTGTGTGTGTGTGTGACAATGGCAGGAACTTAACCCCTAGGAAGGCACAGAGCCCCGAGGGACCTGGCTCCCCTTGGGGTGCAGCATGGGTTTCGAAGGCCTGAGCTGTCGTCTCGTGCCACCTTTCCTCCCGCAGAAGGAGCTGGCCTCCCACGAGGCAGTCACCATCGCGCAGAGCATGCTGCAGGAGCTGCTGGGCGGCATCCTGACCCCCGAGCGCGTGCCGTCTCCCGTGGACGCCTACCTCACGGAGGAGGACTTGTTCTACCACAGGAACCCCCAGGTACAGCCCCGCACTGGCCCCCGCCCCGTGAGTGCCCTGGGGGGGAGGAATAGCAACCCCCCCCCCCACGCGCCAGGACCTGTGCTGAGCGTCTTCCATGAGAAACTCACTTCACTTCCCAGCAGCCCTGTGAGATGGGCACTACTTCTTTTTTTTTTTAAGCATCTTAATATTTTTATTTATATATTAAAAATTTTTTCTTATTGCAGTTTACATTCAATAGTACTTGGTACCAGTACAGCTTGGTGGTTAGACAATCATATGCTTTACGAAGTGTTCCCCCTGCTATTTTCAGTACACAACTGGCACCATGCATAGTTGTTGCAATATTATTGACTATATTTATATGCTGTATTTTACGTCCCCATGACTATTCTGTAACTAGCAATATGTACTTTGCAGTCCTTTCATACTTCTCTTTTCTAAAAAAAAAAAAACAACAACAAAAAAAACTTTATTGTTGAGAGTATTACAGATGTCCCCTTCCCCCCTCACCACTGCCCCTGTCCACCCAGTTCCTGCCCCGCCCCAGGCCTTCACCACCCTATTGTGTGTGCCCATAGGTAATGCATATGTGCACGTAAGATCTTTAATCTCTTCACCCCCTCCCCTCTGAGACTCGTCAGTCCGTTCCATGTTCCCATGGAGACGGGCACTATTTCTGTCCGATGTCACCTGGGGGAAACGGTGGCCGAGGGAGGTTAAGTAACTTGCCCAAGATCACGTAGCTCCTAAGTGGAAGCTTGGTGAGAACAGTGTCACCACCTCCTTCGTTCAAACCCAACGTTACTTGGAAGCTCCCATGCAAAACACCGCTTGAAGTTGGAGATGCTCAGGTTGCGGGGGAAGAGGGGACATCCTCTGGCTAGAGCCACTCCTGCTGGTCCCTTCCCTGCCTCCTCCATCCGTGCTCTTCAGGGAATGGGGAAACCGGCCCCGGTCCACGGGCTCTGGGTGCCCCCGGCCCCCCCAGCCCAGCCTCCCCGTCACGTGTCTTCCCTTGCCTCTGCTGCAGCTGCATTACCAGCACCAAGTCGTGCAAAACCTGCATGTCCTGTGGCACCAGTGCATGGTCCTGCCCTACAAGGCCGAGGAAGGCAGGCCAAATGACGACGAGCACGCGGGCCCCCGGGCCTGGGCGGCCAGGACCCAGCCAGGCTATCTGAACAAGTCCCCGGTGCAGGCGGACTCTTTGACCTGCCCCAAGGGCTCCGCCTTGGAGCCCCAGCAGGAGAATGCGTCCTTCAAGGAACCCCAAGAAGGTTTCAGGCCCCAGAGGGTCCGAGTCGGGGCCAAGACTTCTCCGTGGAAGAGCATCATGGAGGAGATCCTGGTGGAGGGCAGCCGGGACTGGGACAGCACCAAGAGCCCCTGGGAGCAGGCGGGCCTCCCGCCGCCCGAGTGGAACCTCTGCCTGGAGGACTTCAGGGAGGTGGGTCCCTGACGCTGAAGGCGTGGGCGGGGAAAACAGCTCTGGCGCAGCGGGGTGAGGGAGGGCCCCAGCAGTGCCTCTTGCCCCCACGGGCCCAGAAAGAAAACCTCCCGAGGGCCCGGAGAGAGCCGTCTCGGGGGTCATCTCTTTCTGTCTCCCTCTCTGATCCTGGCAAACCTTGCAAAAGGGATTCGTGGGAACAGATTTCTGAAGGAGGCCCCAGGCTCCCACAGAAGGCAACCCCAGACAGGTTCCCCATGGCTACATCGCCTCCCGCACCCCTGTCCTCACAGCACCACCCCCGTCACTAGAGGACACGGGACCCTTGGTGTCCCGGGCACAAGGGTTGCTCATGGTACCCGTGACCCTGCCAGGAAGTGATGATGCTCCCCGAGGAGAACCAGAGAGAAGATGCCCTCATCAGGCTCAACAAAGCAGCCCTGGAGCTGTGCCAGGGGGAGAGGCCACTGCAGTCTGACCTCCTGTACCAGATGTGGTAGGTGCCCCACCGGGCCAGCCAGCCTCATCTCCTCCCCTTCGTGGCACCGGGCCAGGGTGCTCCGCAGGCAGTCCCAGCATGCAAGGGGGCGGAGCTCCCGAGCTCAGGCCGCCGAAAGATGCTCCCACGGTCCGTGCTCGGCACCTGCCGCAGCCGCCCCTGCAGCCACCTGCTGCTCCCTGCGGAGCCCTTACAGCGGAGCAAGCACCTGGACCTTCATTTGTTTCTCATCCTTTGTTCCTTCTCAACGAGCAGAGGAATGAACGGAGGAGAAGCCAGAGGGGGTGAGAAGAGGGGCGTATCCCACAGAAAGCCTCACTTCTCGGTTATCGGCCTTCCTGTCGCCGGTTTGGAACTTGTGTGGAAAGGCTTGGGGTGGGGGTGGGGGATAAGTGTTCGCAAGGCCCTCAGAACATCACTGGGAGCCTGGAGCCGGGAATCTCGATCAAGGTCCAGCCACGGTTTCAGACGCCCAGGTGCTGGTGAGGATGCTGGCTGGACAGGGGCATGGCATGTCCCTGGCAGCTCCTGGCACCAGTGTCTTGGAAGGGAAGGATCGAAACCTCTGCAGGTTCCAGGGCAAATGAAGGGCGATGGCTTCTCTCCAGTGTGTCTTGTCCTCTAGTTTTCAGCTGTGGCGGGACGTGATTGACGGCCTGGTGATCTGCTCCCTGTGGCTGAGGGCTCTGCTGGGCCTGCCTGAGAAGGAGACCACCTATCTGGACATTCCGGAAGAGCTCGGTCAGACTCCTCGCCGCCTGCCTGCACGCAGTCTTCCCCGTCCCGCTGCCTCCGCCCTGCACACCCTCTGGGGGAACCTCTGTTGATCCATGGAGTAGGCCCCTGCTCGCCTTTTATCTGTTGCCAAGGTTTGGAACCCAGAAGTGACCTTAGCATCACCAGGGTTCACGTCCCTCGTTTTACAGACGGAATCTCAGAAGGATTAAAGGGTTTGCCCGTCCCGTCCATGCGGGAGCGGCGGAGCCGGGACGAGAAGCAGGCCCCTTGCCCCTGCCCGCAGTCCCGTTCCACAGGGCCATCCACCCGCCCCTGAACCCGGGGCTCTGCTCCTCGTCTGTGGGAATTCTCTCCAGGCAGCCGAGAGCGCTGGGCTTTTCCTGCCTCCCGCCTGTGGGCGCAGCCAGGCCACAGTCCACACTGTCTTCCACTCACCCCCCTCAGATCAGAAAACACCTTCCGCCATAGAGACGAAGGTGACTTCTGGGAGAGCTGGGAAGGAGGACCGGAAAGGGGCGGCCCAGGAAAGGAAGCAGTTGGGAATCAAAGATAAAGAAGATAAGAAAGCAGCCAAGACGCCAGGGAAAGAGGCAGGTTCCGGACACGGTCTGGCCCGGGGCGACACGGGGCTCTCGCAGGGGCTGTTCTGGAGCAGGTCCCGGACCCCCTCCGGAGCTCACGAAGGCGACGCGTGTCTCCTCTCTCCGAGCAGGACCGTTTGAACAGCAAGAAGCTGAAGGCAAAGGACGACAAGAAACCTGCGAAATCTTCCAGTCGGGACAGGCTCAACGTGGAGGACCCTGCCCCCGACATCATCGTCACATCTCAGGAGCCCATCGATCCCCTGGTCCTGGAGAAATACTCCCAGAGGATGTACATGGAGGTGAGGGCACGGCCCAGGGCTCCGCCCTCCTCTCCCTCGCACCCGTTCCTTCTGCAAATGATAAGCGCCTACTGCATCCACAGTGGAAGCGGCGCTGCCCTTGAGAGGGGCAGCCTATTGTGTGAGACAGACTTCGCGAGTGGCGATGAGCACTGAGGAAGAGAGAAACAGACCAGAGCCAGGGAGACGACAAAAGGCCCAGGGGGAGCAGCGGGCGGGGGGTGCTCATCGAAAAGGTGACATCAAACAGACTTGAAGGAAGGTGGGGGAGGCCCTGTGGACCCCTGAGGAGCAGTGCCCTAGGGAGAGGGAGCAACGAATGCCAGGGGAGGGAGGAGCCAGGAGGACAGCGGGCAGAGGGGCCACCAAGAGGGGCAGGTCATGTGGGGCTTTGTAGGCTATGTGAGGACTCGGGGTTTTTCTGAGTGAAACGAGAAACCATACAGGGATTTGAATAGAAGAGGGACATGGTCTGACGTTGGGGAAACAGACTCAGTGTGTCAGAGGGCATCTTGGCCGGCGTGTTCCTTGGGGGGAACACCACGCCGAGTGGATTTCTAGCAAGCGAAAGGGTTTTGAAACCCCAGAGAGACTTCATGGCAATGCCCTCTTAAGCAGGAGGCCCTGAGAAACTCACCGTGTGCTGCGTTGGGTTTGCAGTTACAGTTGCTGTTCGTCTCGGGGGCGGGGAGGGGGGCGGTCTACAAAGCCACATTCAGTCTGTCCGTCTCACGGCAAGGCTTGGTCCTCCTCTGGCGTGGACAGCTGGGTGGCGGGGATTATGTCTGCACTGTGGGGACACCCTGGATCTCATTTGATCAGAAGCCCCAGATGCTGCTGGTGACATCCCTGAGATGTCTAAAGGCTGATGGAGGCAAGTTACCGTAGGTCTCTGAGGACCCGTGCGGTGGCCTTTCTCGGCTTTCTGAAATTAAGAATCAACTTGCTGAGGCGTGTGTGGTCCAGCCCACTTAGGGAACAGTTTTGGAAACGTTTCAGTATGTGGGTCTGTGATCTTACAGGAAGGAAAGTTGGCGCCTGTGAGGCCAGAGTAGGATTGGGCCACCCCAAGGGAGTAAATGGGCACTGCTCCCCGGACCCCAAGAATTGCCCCTTTAACCATCCTGGGCCCCAGTGTCCCCATACGTCCCAGGGCCCCGACTGGTTTGAAAAATGCAACTCCTTGCAAAAACCAAAGTTCTACAGAAATTCTCACCACACGGGTCTTGTCCCCTCTCGAGCTGTTCTCAGTGTGGAGTGAGCATGCCCGCCCTCGTAGCACAGTGGGTGCTGCCTCGCGGAGGTGTTTTCCACAGAGCAAGCCGTTGCCTGTGACGTGTGTCCTGTTCTTCCAGGTCTATGGGCTGCTGGACACCATGGTGACGGACCTAATGGTTCTGGCTGATGAGCTCAACCCCCAAAGGGACGTTGAGCAGCCTTTGCGTCCTTGCACTTGACTCAGGTGCCCAAGCAGCCTTCTGGGCAACTGGTTAACAAACAAATCAATAAAGAGCCTTTAAGTTCCTACCACTTCCCTCAGGCTTCATGTCGTGAATGCCGCCTCCTTGATGAAAGCAGCTCATTGCCCAGGTCCTCCCAGGTGGTCCCACCTGCCGTCAGGCCTACCCCACCCCACCCTGTCTCAGTTCCTGGAGTCACCCAACAGGCAGAGAGAGGAACGCACCTGGGGAGGTGATGTGTGGGATGATGAACCTCAGAGCAAGTGGGTAGCAGGAGAAGGAATGGAGTGGATGGGAGGACAGATAGCATCACCCCTCCTCGTTCCTGTTCCTGGCCTTCCTTGCCCCACACGTTTGGGGTAGCAGTTCCCAGAGCAAGGTCTTCCCCAAGTGTCATCACCAAGTGTGACAATGTATGAGACTCGGAAACTAGACGCCCTGGGACCTGGCTCCCTGAGACCCTCCCACTGCAGCTGGGGCCGAGGGCCCTGTCCCAGTGTCTGAGGGCGTGCTCGCCGTCCTCTTCACCCCTAGAGGCTGGATCCGTTTGTCCTCAGCCAGAGGTTACTGTTCCGGGTTTCAGCGTGTGATCCTACAGCAGTGGTTCTCAACCTTCCTAATGCCGCGATCCCTTAAGACAGTTCCTCATGTTGTGGTGACCCCCAATTTCATTGTTACAAATTGAACATAATTAAAGCATAGCGATTAATCACAAAAACAATATGTAATTATATATGTGTTTTCCGATGGTCTCAGGCGACCCCTGTGAAAGGGTCGTTCGACTCCCAAAGGGGTCGCGACCCACAGATTGAGAACCGCTGTCCTACAGGAAGGAAAGCTGGCACCTGCTAGACTCAGTGGTTCTCAACCTGCAGATCAGATATTTACATAAGGATTCATAACAGTAGCAAAATTACCGTTATGAAATAGCAACGAAAATAATGTTATGGTTGGGGGTCACCACAACATGAGGAACTGTACTAAAGGGTCGCGGCATCAGGCAGGTTGAGAACCGCTGGTAGAGCCTCTGGCCTCCTTGCGCCACTTTTCTGCCTTAAAACCGCCTCTGGGCTTTACCCTCCGCCCCTCGCTGGGAGAAATGTGAAGTGGGCAAGAGAGGGCTCTTGGGGAGAAAGGCGCTGTTAGCGCAGACTCAGTACCATCCTTGTTCTCTGGCCAGGCTCCCTGTGTGGAGTGGGCCCCAGGCTCCCCGAGTCTGACAAACAGCGTTGCTAATGGTGGGCTTGTTGCCCGAAGTGCCGATGGAGCAGAGGTGGGAGCGGGAGGCTGAGGGGGTGGCCACAGTCTCCCACCAGCGTGGTTTTGCATTCAGTGCTTCTGCTAAGGAAGGACCTCGAGGGCCTCCTTCCGTTGAGGCAGAGGGGGAGGTTTAGAGAGAGCAGAGCACTTCCTGTTGTCGAGGCAGAGAAGGGGCTGTGCCTGGAGTCCTGATGCCCCTGCCAGGATGGCCAAGAGGGCCAGCTGGGAGCCCACAGCGGGCATTAACGACAAAAAACGCCAGCCCCGGGGGAAGGTCCTTCTGGGGGGGGGGGTTGGAGCCCCCTGGCCGTCTCCCGTTGAGGAGGCAGGGGAAGGGTTAACTCGCTGCAGGGTGGGAGTGGGCCACCAGCACAGGCTTCTCAAGCTGCACCTCCCCTCTGGGCACTGGCAGCAGGCAAGCCTCCCACCCACCTCGGAAGGTGCCGCCGCCTGGCCAGCAGGAAGGGGTTAACACGCCTGCGCTGCCTCCTGTGTCCTGTTACTGCTGAGGCAGACCTGCCCGGCCAGCTGAGCAACTTTCCTTCCGAGTGCTGCCTGCCGCCGGGCATCCAGGAGACCAGCGGACAGGAGGCAGAGCTGCAGCCCATTCTGGGGACCCTGCCTCGCCCTTCCGAGGGGTCTGCGCCTCCTGGGAGAGGGTGGGTCTCCGGGACAAGGGTCGGTGGTGGATGGCTCTGGGGTCGCTCCTGAAGCTGTGCCGTCCCCCTGCCGTGCAGGTTGGAGGGTCATTGCAGAGGCTGCTTGTGGTCCCGGGGCAGGGACCAAGGGAGCCTGCACCAGAGGTAAGCTGGCCCCTCCCTGGCAGCGGCGGTGCCCTAATGGAAGGTTTGGGGCTTAGTCTCCCTCCCAGGTTGTGGGGAAAGGGGTGAGGAGGGCAGGGCGGTGGGGTGAGCCTCCAGTGGCTCTCCTCCTGCAGCCCCTCCCTCCCTGCTGCCCCCAGGAAGAAGGACTGGGGGCTTGCTCCCCATCCTGGGACTAGCATCTCTGGTGGCATGCCCTATAGATTCCTGCTCCTCTCTACCAACCCCTTCTCCTCAGCCCCGATGCACCTTTAGGCTCAGGGCATCCCCTACCCAACTCCAGTGCCCCCAGTACCTAAGCTTAGAGCCAGAGGGCACCACCCTGCCCCTCCAGCAGCAATCGTTAGGGCACTGCCACTCCCCCCACTGCGCTTGCTGGACCTGATGGGGGCAGGGGCCAGAGTCTGCCTTAGCAGACAGAGGATGGGAGGGGGTGTGCACTGGCAGGGCACCCACAGACATTGGAAAAACTCTAGACATCTGGGTTCCTTCCAGCTCCCGGAACCCTCACTCTGGGGATGCCACCTGCTCCTCAGTCCTGACAGGTCCCCCAGTCCTCTGGGCCCTGGGAAGAGCAGCCCCCTCCCCGCTATAACATTCCCCCTTGGGACCCTAATATAGGTGAGAGCTGACACCTGCCCCCTTCCCCACACTGGTCCCACCCCCTGCTGGTCCTTGGTGTCCCCTGACCCTCCCCCCAGTGGATCCCTCTCTCCTCCCCTCCCCTCCTGCCCCTCCTGCCCTCTCCCCCAGCTCTGAATTGGCCTCTCAGGCCCTGCCTTCTCAGTGTCCTTCCCTCCACCTGACAGGGTCTGGCTCAAGGTCACTGCAGTAATTCCATACCGGGCTGCCCGGCCGCCACTGCCGCCGCCACTGCCGCCTTATCGGCTGCTGGGTTTCTGTTTCACTCCCTTTTATTTCTGGGCATATTGTGTTCGATAAAACCCTTTGCTTGTAACACCGCTGGCAGCGCTCCCAGCCGCTCCCTCCCGCGTTCCTTCCTCTCCTCCACCCTCCCCTCCGCTCCCTGGGCCTCACCCTGTCCCCTTCTTCCTCCCTACCTGCTTCCCTCGGACTTCAGGTGTTACGGACCCCTCCCTTCCCCCAGCTCGGGCAGGGGTGTGCAGAGAAGGCTCCTCCGTGCCCACCTCCCCGGAGAAAAGTCCAGGCAGGGCTGCAGGGCCCCCACCGAGGGCCCCTCCCACTACCCCTGGCGGCTGGAGGGCCAGGCAGCGCTCCTACTGGAGTCACAATGCCTGACTGGTTCTGCTGGTTTCGGTGGCCAGCTCCGGGAGGGGCATGCACTCAGGGCGGGCTTTGGGGCACAATTATTTCTCATCTTGACTCTTGCCACCTGCCAGCCCACCGGTTAGAGAGGTAAAGGCAGGTCTGAGTCACTGTGAGGGGGAGGGCAGGAGTTAAACAAGTGCTGGCCAGTGGCATCGCCTCAGAAGGCCGGCCGGACAGAAAGCGGGCAGACAGAAGGTAGGCAGTGCTTGCATGAAGCTCTCTCCATCCCTCCGGGTGCCCCGTGGGACCCCGCATTTGGGCGAAGCTCTCCCAGGCCCCCGGGCCCTGAAGAAAACTACGGAGGGAGGCCCGCGGGCCCCTTTGAAATGAGCCCAGTGTTGGCAGGACTGGGTGGAGGGTGAACTGAATGTAGGGGTGAAGGGGGTAAAACAAACTCCTTCTGACTCCCACTGAGCCCCAAGGCAGAGCTGAGAGGTGCAGCCTCTGTGGGTGCTGTGGGTGCTGGTATTGGTGGGGTTCATTGGTGAAGTGCAGGCTCTGCAGGTCCAGGTAGTGTGTGTGTGTGTGTGTGTGTGTGTGTGTGTGTGTGTGTGTGTGTGTGAGTCCATGCCCGTGTGTATCCGTACCAGAGTAATGGTGATGGCAGGACTCTGGTCTGGGTTTCTGGTAGGGCAGGGGAGAACATTTGTCTGACTTGGGCCTGGGTTTGCTCTCAGCCGATGGCCTGGTCCCGTGACTGTCGGGAGGGCATAGGGATGGCCCTGACCCCCTGCGGCTGGGGTATCAGAGTTCTGCCCTGGGTCCTGGGCCTTGGGGCTTTCGGGGACTCAGATTGGTCTTGACCTCAGGGAGCTTACCTTCTGGCTGAGAAGGTGGGGCTGAGACAGTAGAGCAATCCTATGAATTAATTACAGAAGTGGAAACACTGACAATCAACATTGGAATAGTCTTCTGGAGACCTCGGTGTGAGTGCAGCTCTGCCTCCTTCGTGCTGTGTGGCTGTGGGCAGGCCGTGTCCCCGCTCTGGCCTCAGTGCTCTCGTGTGTACAGCGTGGGTGGTGGCGGCTAAATCTCTTTGAGAGGCAGCCTCTCCCAATACTCCTTCCTCCCTCCCGAGGCCCAGCTCACAGCATTCCCTCTGAGCCGTCCCTCCCACACCCTGCTGGCTCACTCCTCCTCTCCCCTGGCTTCAGATCTCTGGGCTCACCTCAACCGTCACCTCCTCTGGGGAGTCTCCCCTGGTTTTCCTGCGCTCCTCTGCACTCCCACGCCGGGCTGTGATTGTCTGTAGCCTCTCCATGGGGCGTAGGTGCACCAGGACATGAGCCCTGTGTCTGGCTCAGAAGGCCCCAGGAAATAGTATTACATGAATCAAGCTACAAAATGAACAATATGAGGAGAGAAAAGTGAGGTCTGAGAAGTTGGAAGGGATAGGTCTTAAGCTAGATCCTGGCAGAAAGGGGAGAGGGAACCAAGCAGAAGCTAGGCCAGTAGGCATACCTGGGGGCGTGGGGGGGGGTCATTGTCATGTCCCCCAATAAGGGTAAGGACTGGGGTGTGTCTGCCGGGGTTTATCCTAACTCCCCACTTACGAGCGCTGTGATCTTGGACAAGTCAATTAATCCGCTCGAAGCCTCATTTCTCCCCTCTGTGAACGGAGAGAATAATAATAATAGCATCTTGTAGTGTGGCGGTGAAGATAAATGAGCATGCAAGGCTAGAAGTGCCTGCTAAATCATAACTAAAATAAGAAACATAACGAACGCCTGCTGAAGGCTGTTCCTGGCAGCAGGGACACCCTGCACAGGCCTTCAGGGGGTGACTGAGTGGCCAGCGGGGTGGGCCACGGCCCCCGAGTTTGCAACCCCCTCTCTTCCTCAGACCCATGTGGGACCCAAGGACACAGCCGCCCTGCTGAGAGCGCGGCGGCCCCTCCCTGGAAACCGTGACCTCGCGGCGACGACGGTGGCCCTCGGCCCTCCGCCTCCGGCCGGGGCGGGGGGCGCCCATCTCCAAGTCCCCAGCCATGACGACCTCCGCGCTGCGGCGCCAGGTGAAGAACATCGTGCACAACTACTCGGAGGCGGAGATCAAGGTGCGCGAGGCCACCAGCAATGACCCCTGGGGCCCGCCCAGCTCGCTCATGTCTGAGATTGCGGACCTGACCTTCAACACGGTGGCCTTCGCCGAGGTCATGGGCATGCTCTGGCGGCGGCTCAACGACAGCGGCAAGAACTGGAGGCACGTGTACAAGGCGCTGACGCTGCTGGACTACCTGCTCAAGACGGGCTCGGAGCGGGTGGCCCACCAGTGCCGAGAGAACCTCTTCACCATCCAGACGCTGAAGGACTTCCAGTACGTCGACCGCGACGGCAAAGACCAGGGCGTCAACGTGCGCGAGAAGGTCAAGCAGGTGATGGCCCTGCTGAAGGACGAGGAGCGCCTGCGGCAGGAGCGGACCCACGCCCTCAAGACCAAGGAGCGCATGGCGCTGGAGGGCATGGCCATGGGCAGCGGGCAGCTGGGCTTCAGCCGCCGCCAGGGTGAGGACTACGGCCGCTCGAGGGGCTCTCCGTCCTCCTACAATTGTGAGTGGGCGCTGGGTGCACGGCCGGGGACAGTAGAGGTGTCTGAGTTCCCATCGTGGCCCTCGGACCTCTGAGGGATGCCATGAGGAGGCCGTGAGATACGGATGGTAAAGTGTGAGGCAAAATGCCCTGCACATAGTAGGTGCTCAGCAAGCTAGGGTAAACAATGACATTGGTATGCATTTGTTGTTGGTGGTCGGTCACTGTCTGGTGGGACGGCGTGGGGGAGAAGTACAGGCTCTGGAGTCCAGGAACCTCCCTTCCCCAGCCCCTTCCAGGCTGTGTGGCCTGGACAACCAGCTCTCTGAACCTCAGCGTCCTCACCCATTACGTAGGGGTCATCTTGTCTACCTCAATTGTTTGATGCGAGAATGAATGAGACCGGGCCCAGGAAGCCCTCAGCCCTTCACCCAGACACACGACACACCATGCTCCATCGGGGGCGTTCCCCATCACACGCACACACACCTCAAGGGCCCTGTCCTTGAGAATGGGGGTGGCCGATGAGCACCTCCCGACCCTCCTCTCCATCCTGGTGGGGCTTCCCTGGTCCGAGATTTACTCAGAAGGGCCCTCCTTTCATAAAGCCCCCGGCAGTGCGCTGTGGGCTCTGAGAGCCGTGACCTTGGTTGGAGCATCTCACCCTCCCACCCCACTTGACCTCAGGCTGCATGGGGCCCAGCTGGAAGAGTCGGGGGACCTGGGTTCAAGTCTTGCTGCAGGACTCTGAGCAGGCACCCCTTAGAGCTGTTGGGGGTCCGCAAAGGAGGGACTGGGATCTTTATGGGGTGGGATAGGAAACCTTACACGGCCTGTTCCCCTGGGGCCCTCGGCTGCCTGCTGGTCTCTTCCCCCCATTTCCCTCTCTGAGCCTTCGCCTCTGGAGGGGAAGGGGTGTGGGAGCCCACGGGCACCTGTGTGGTCACAGAAGCCATGATGGTCATTGCAGCTTCCTCCTCATCTCCCCGCTACACCTCAGACCTGGAGCAGGCCCGGCCCCAGACGTCGGGAGAAGAGGAGCTGCAGCTGCAGTTGGCCCTGGCCATGAGCCGCGAGGAGGCTGAGAAGGTGAGGCCCCTCCCGGGCAGCCCAGGGGGCCCCCCAGCTGGGCTGGGCTGAGGGTGGCATGGGGAGGGATCTGGAGGGGGAAGGAGAGGTGCCTGCATCCCCACACCCTGACTCTCAGGCTACCCTACTCTGGGCCCATAAGCCCTAGGCCTGCTCCCAAGGACAGCGCAGGGCCTGTCTGCCCCTGGGATTGTCCCTGCAGGGCCCACTTCCCGCTTCTAGTCCCCTCTGGCTGGGCCTGGAAAGGATGGTGAGTGTGTCATGGGTTGGAGTAGATGAGTGTGGTACGGGCCTGCGGCCGCCTCATAGAGGAGAAGGGAGTGCGGATGCTGACACACATTCCCAGGAGACACAGAGGCATGCCACCACCACCACCACCCCCCCTGCCATCAGCTATCCTTTGGGGGGGCTGGGGGGGGGCAGGGACAACCACTATGCTACCTTCCTCTGTGGATCCGGGTAGACCAGACAGGAGCAGGGCCCGCGGAGCCTCAGGGGGCCCAGAAGAAAAGGACTGAGCTTTCTCAGCGTGGGGAAGGCCACACCACACTGCTGCCTGGGTGGGCATTGCTCTCCATCCCCTGCCCTGTGCAGAGCTATGTTGCCCTGGGGCCCAGGAGTGGGAGGGCTGGGCCAAGTTCACCTTTTTCTTCCTCCCTGGCAGCCAGTCCCCCCAACCTCCCTCAGGGATGAGGACCTGCAGCTGCAGCTGGCTCTTCGCCTGAGCCGGCAGGAGCACCAGAAGGTAGTGGGCTGAGCCTCCTGTGCTGGTGCCGGTGCTGGTGGAGGTGCTCATGGTGCTCACGGGGCACTAACCAGGCTCCTCCCGCTTCACCTGGTGGTCCCGCGGTGCCTAACCTCTCAGCTGCCTCCCGCCCTGCACTTTTCTCCACTCAGCTCGGGTCCCCTCAAGTCCGCCCTGGGCTGCCCGCGCTCTCCTCACTCCTTCTGTGCCTTCTGCAGGAGGTGAGGTCCTGGCGGGGAGATGACTCCCCCATGGCCAATGGTGCTGGGGCTGCAGCCCCCCGTCGGAGGGAAAGAGAGCCCGAGAGAGAAGAGAGGAAGGAGGAGGAGAAGCTGAAAACCAGCCAGGTAGGGACGGTGCTGGGGTGCGTGGGCTGGCAAGAGCCTGGGAGATCAACTGAGTTCATGTTTGTAAAGATTACGGAACAGTGCTGGGTATACAGTAAGCACGACCTAAGTGTTTATTCAATGAAATGGGGGTGGAGGGGGTGCAGCAGTCCCGGGTCGGGTCCCACACTGCATAGGCTGGTGACCAAGCTGTTGGCAAAGGGATGCAGAGAACCCTGACCAGAGACCCCTCGAGTTGGGTTCTGGATTAGTTGCGACTTTGTGGCTGGGACATGTCGTCGTCTTGGCCTCAGTTTCCTCCTCTGTATAGTGGGCTTGTTGGATAGTTCCAGCTCTGACATACTAGGGTGAGGTGAGGGGTGGATCACGACTGGGGGTGGACTCAGGCATATGAGCTCATGTGCGTATTCTTTAAGAGGAGGGAGTAGGTAGCTGCTGGAAACAAGGCCACCCGCCGAAGCAAGGCCACTGTCCATGCTACCCCTGGGGTGTGTCTGCCCCTTTCCTGCTGGCTCTGCATGTTCACTGTGGCCAGTTTTCTCGTGGACACTTGGGGAGGTAAGCTAGTCCTATGGCCAGTCTTACCACTGATGGGCTGAGGAGCAGAGCAGTGAGGAAGGGTCAGACAGGCCTGGGTTCTAGCCCAGCCCTGTCTCTCCCTGGCTGTGTGACTTCAGGCAGATTGTTCCCTCTCTCTGGGGCTCAGCCGGCACATCTGTAAAATGGGCACAGCACCCCCTTCCGTACCTGTTGCACAAGGTCGTTAGGAAAACCAGGCACTAAATGGGCGCGGAAACAAACTGAGAAGCACTGTGCAGAGGCAAGGGGTCATTACGAGGTGTTTATGGAATGGATGGAGCGGGTGAGCTGGAGTCAGAATGACAGGTCAGGGCCTGCCTTCCTCTGGGCCCGCCCTCCTCTGAGCCATGGCTGCCTCTCCTCTCCACAGTCCTCCATCCTGGACTTGGCGGACATCTTCGCACCCACCCCTGCCCCGCCCTCCACACACTGCTCCGCCGACCCATGGGACATCCCAGGTGGGCATGCAGGGCTGCAAGAGCCTCCCAGGCTGGCCCCAGAGAGCCCCTTCCTTCCTGGCCACTTGCTGGCACCTCCTTTCCCACAGCTGAGGGTCGCTGAGCCTCAGCTTCCCCTGTGGCACAGTGTCGTAGTGAGGAAGGGGGGAGCACGTCTGGAGAACCCAGCTCCTGGGAAATGATCTCAGAAATGTGCTCCTGTGTCCTGTCACCCTGGCTTTCCTGTCCCAGCCAGTCCCTGCCTGGGACGTGGCCTGAGCTGCCCGTGCCCTGGAGTCCAGGCACCTGGGACAGCTTACTAGATTTGGGCTCCAGCTTGCTGGGTGGTTGTGAGTCAGCACCCTGAATCTCTGAAATGGATCCCTTAGTCTCGAAACTTGGCCCGGGGAACTGGGAAGGCCCAGGGTGAGCCTGGGATCATGTCTATGCTGTTCCCATTTCAGGTCTCAGGTCCAACACAGAGCCCAGCGGCTCCTCCTGGGGGCCTTCCGCAGACCCCTGGTCTCCAGTCCCCTCGGGAGGCATCCTGTCCCGAAGCCAGCCGTGGGACCTGCCCCCTACGCTTTCCTCCTCTGAACCCTGGGGCCGGACCCCAGTGCTGCCTGCTGGAGCCCCCGCTACAGACCCCTGGGCACAGAATTCCTCCCCCAGCAAACTCCCCAACACTGGGGCTGACCCCTGGGGGGCCTTGGTGGAAACGTCCAACACCCCTGGTAAGTGAAGGGCCAGAGGGTGTGGGTGAGGGGCTGGAGGCCCTCTGGGTCCCCTTCTCTCCAGGGCCAAGGGGCAGCAGGTCCTGTCTGTTAGGAGGGGTGATGGCCTGGGAAGAGGTCAGTCTAGTCTCGTGCCTGCTCTTTCTGCCAGCCCATCTCACCTCCCTTTTCTTTCTGGGCTAGCTCTAGGTGGCACCTCGACCTTTGACCCATTTGCCAAACCTCCAGGATCCACAGAGACCAAGGCGGGGCTGGAGGGTGCCCAGGCCCTGCCCTCGGGGAAGCCCAGCAGCCCTGTGGGTAAGCAGGGGGCAGGCGATGGCACCTCCCTGGGGAACGAGGGTCCTGCCCCGAGCTGGCCTCTGCCCTCTTCCTCCTGCCGGGTGGCCAGCCCCTCTCCCGACCACGTGTATTCCAGAGCTGGACCTGTTCGGAGACCCCATCCCCAGCTCCAAGCAAAATGGCACCAAGGAGCCAGATGCCTTTGACCTGGGGAGAGTGGGGGAAGCCCTAACCCAGCCCAGCCAGGAGGCCCGCGCTCGCACACCCGAGTCCTTCCTGGGCCCCTCGGCCTCCTCCTTGGTCAACCTTGACTCCTTAGTCAAGACGCCCCAGGCTGCAAAGACCCGGAACCCCTTCCTGACAGGTAGGACACCCCTGTCCCCTCCCTCCGCCCCTCCTTTCAGAGCCCAGCCCTTGTCCTAGAATCCCACTCTTCTTATTTCTAAAGCCCCAGATCTTGTCCCCCTCCTATTTCAGGGCTATGTCCCCGGCCCACTCCAAACCCTCCCCCCCCTCCCACCCCCCTTCTCGTTCTGCAGATCTCAGCGCTCCATCCCCCACCAACCCGTTTGGCGCAGGCGAGCCGGGCAGGCCGACCCTGAACCAGATGCGCACCGGGTCGCCCGCGCTGGGCCTTGCGGCCGGCAGGCCCTTGGGGGCGTCCTTGAGCTCCATGACCTACAGCACCTCCCTGCCCCTCCCCCTGAGCAGCGTGCCGGCCGCCGCGACCCTCCCCGCCTCCGTCAGCGTCTTCCCGCGGGCCGGGGCCTTCACGCCGCCCCCCGCGAGCCTGCCGCCGCCGCTGCTCCCCTCCTTGGACTCAGCCGGGCCGCTGCACCCCGCCCCGCAGGCCGGCACCAACCCCTTCCTCTGAGCACCTGCCGGCCGGCCGGCTGAGGCCCGGGACCGCGCCCACCTGCTCCCCAGACTTTGGGGCGAGGCTAGGATCCGCTGGGGAAGCCCTACGGCGACCCAGATGCTTGGGAGGCCCTGGAGCTAGAGACAGACCACTGGACTGCTCGGGGCGAGGCCACGTCCCCGCAATAAAGACTGGAACCCAGGGTCTCGCTCTCACCAAGTGGACTCTCTGCGGGACGTGGCGGCCAGGTCTGGACCACACCGCGAAGCGCCGGCTGCTGTGGCGATCGCCCCCCTTCCCGCACAGCCCCCGCAGCCTGGCTCTGTCGCTCCCAGATGCTCCCTCAGCCCTCGCTCACTTGATCATTTCCATTCATTTGTCGTGCATGGGCGTCTGGTTGATGGGACAGCGAGGAACCCACTTACTACGCACTCACTGCTAAGCACTTTAGGCAGATTACTTGCTTTAATTCTTGCAGCCGCCCTCTGAAGTAGGTAACATGACTCCCATTCAGGACTACCTACGTTATTTGCGGGGCCCAGCCCCCAATGAAAATGCAGGGCCCCTTGCTCCGAAATTGGGTTACGAAGGTCAAAATGCAGACAGCAGAGCATTAAACCCAGTGCAAAACCCATTGTATGGAGGAGGAGACTGAGGCTCAAAGTCACCAAGCTAGCCCTGAGTGGGGCCGGCACTCAGCGTCAGACCGTTTGGCTCCGCTGGCTTGGAGGCCCCAGGCTGCACAGCAGGCTTAATCGGCAAATATTGACAGACTGTCGTGAACCAAGTGCTGGGCTTGACTGTGGAGAAATGACTAAGCATCCCTAAGCCCACAGCCTCCCGGAGCTCAGAACTCAGGGGCAGGCGAGCCAGGTACAGGAGCCCCCAGGCTCCTTGGTTTTACTGAGTCCCCTTCAACCCGCTCGGCCCTCCTCTCCTTCCCAGGGCTGGCAGTAAACCCCATCTCAGCCACGCAGAAGGGGCCTATGCGGGATCTGGGAAACCAAGGGGGGGGGGGCTGTTACCTCATCCTGGGAGCACCCCGGTCACCACCCCTCCTTTTCTACTCAATGCTCTGCAACCACTGGGCCACCAGACACTGATGCGACCTTAGTGCTCAGGGTCTGGCCCCGCAGGCTGCCAGCCCCACCCCCTCTGGGGTGCAGGGAGACAGTAGCCTTCCATAGGCCAGAAACACCGAAGTTGGGGTTTCGGGAGACACACGGTGCTGCTCTCCTTCCTAAGGCTGGGGTGGGGAAAGGGGCCGCTTCTTGTTTTGCAAGGAGTCCCACCGTGGCTGGGAAAGGCGGGACGGACAAGAGCACCTACTTAGGAGTCAGACTGACAAGAGTTCAAACTCTGCTCCAAGATTTGCACACGGTAATTAATAATAATAATATAATCACTTAGTAATAAGTGGTTATGCTCCCTGGCCTTGAGTAAATTACTTAACCTCTCTCTGACTCTGCCTCCGTTTCCTTGTCAAATGGGAACAAGAGTTCCTTCCTTCTGAGGTGGCTCTGCGGCTCCTCCCAGGCCACTGTCCATTTGGCCTGGGGTGCACCCTCCGCAGAGGCTAACCGGGAGGATTAACCTGCCACCCCCCTCATTCCTGGTTTGCAGGCAGTGCGAATCCAGCCCCCATCTGTCTTCTGCCCCGCCCCCCCCCCCCACACACACAGGTGGTCTCCATTCTTGGTCACTGACCGCCCTTCACCTCTCCCCTACTCAGGCTCTTTAAACTGGCTGTCGCGGGAACACCGCTTCCCGGACCCTCTCCCCCAAGGGTGCTGCTTTGATTCCCACGAAGAAGAGGTTGGTAACCTCGCTTCCCATAGCTGCTTCCAGACCATCTTCCTCCTGTGAGACCCCTCCTTCCTTGAAGGCTGGGAACCACTGGGCTGTCCCTGCCTCCCCCCCCCCCCCCAAGGGCTGTGTTCCACCTCATTCTTGCCATGCTTCCGTCTTGGCTCACAGTCTTCTACTCACCCAGGTCTTGCTAAATCCCAGGTGACTCTATTGTCCGAGAGGATGACCTTGCATTTCCATGACACCCCAGCAACCCTCACCAATGGTCACACTCTGGAGGTGGTTGTCACCTCGGATTCCCCCGCATTCACACAGGCTTTCTGTTCTCTGACCCTGCCCTCATGTCTCCCAGGGAGCACCCAGCAGACTCTCCGGCTTGCCAACCCTGGTGTCATTCCAGCGTCTCAGAGACTCCTCTCCTCCATATCATCAACTGCCTTCTCTAAACTGAATCCTTCCCCTTGGTATTGGTCACAATTAGCCTCATCTGTCTCGAAAGTGTCTTTCCTCTCACATCATGTCCATACTCTCTGCGTCCCCTGCTTTTCTCTGCCCTCACCCGACTCTACCTAGCCTCTTACCCTCACCTCACTGGAGCACCGTCTGCCAGGCCCGCCAATGGCCATGTTGCTAAAGCCAGCGGACCTTTTTGTGTCCCATCCCAGTTGGCTTCTCTGGAGTCTGACCACATGGACCCCCTCTCCTTGCAACTCTCTGTCCCACTGCCTCTGGGGTGCCACCCTGTCCTGGTTTGCCCTTGACATTGTGGCCATTTCCCCTCTTGTCTTTCATGGATGTACTCCCGAGTCCCCCAGCCAGGCCCGAGCCTGCTTCCCGCCTCTCACTGCAGTCTGCCTGCTCTCTCCTGTGCCCGCACTGTCTCCACGCTGAGCACCCAGATTCCTCTCGCCCACCCACCTCTCCTCGGCATCCCAGAGCCTTGTCATGTCTACATGTATGTCTCAAGGGCCCTCAAGCCAGCGTGTTCAGAATTGACCTCATGAACCCCACCAAAGCCTCTCCCTGTACTGACATCCCCTTCTGTCCCCACTTCCACCTGGTGCAGACCTCCACAGCCTCCTCTGGTCCGGCTCTGGCCTCCTCACCACGCCTGCTGCTGCTCTTGCCCCTTTCCAGGCCATTCTTCATAGGGGAGACAGAGGGAGCTTTCCAAAACGCAGGGTCACTCCCCTGACCAAGCCCTTCAACAGCTTCCTTCTGCTCTCATCAACAACAAAATTCCCTCTCCCGGCTCAGGAGTCCCTCAAAGACTTGGGCCCGAACCTCCGTCTCATGTACCGCCTCTCTTCCCTGTGCTCTGAACTGTTGCCGGGCTGGCCTCCTGCAGAGCCTCAGCCTTGACCCACACTGCTCTGCCCCAGGGCCTTTGCATATCTCTTCCTCCTGCTTCCCCAGTACTCCCCACCTGTCCTTTCCAGATTCCATCCTCTTGTTCTTTGATGACTGCTACACAAACATGATTTCCTCAGGGAAGCCTTCCCCCCTTGCCTCTCCCACCAGACCAGGTTCCTTGTTATACTTAGTCATGGTCCTTCTCCCTGTGGGTGGTTGTACATTCATTTGCATGGCTTTCAAATGAGCTTCTACCTCCTTCATCAGACTGTGCCGCAACACAAGGGCAGGTGCCTGGTCTTTCTGCCACCGTTGTAACTAGCAGAGTTGGTAGAATGTAGCAAATGAGACAAGTGTGTAAAGTAGCTGATGGGACAGAAAGTGGGTTCGTCATTGCTGGTCAGGGAAGGCTTCCTGGAGTGGGTGCGATTTGAGCTGGACCCTGATATGGAGAGGCGGCACCGAGGCAAAGCGCACTGGCTGGATGGGCCCCACAAACCATATCTTCTGCTCCGGCCTCATTTCCCATTTCTAAAATGGGCAAGGGTTGACAAAATAAGCCAGGCCTCTGGCATTCCACGGCCTTGGCATCCGCCAACCCCTCGTGTTCTCCTCAGGAGGGCGATCCTCCCTCAAACAGCTGATTTAGGTCTAGCTCAGTCCACCCAATTTCGTGCGCACACCCAGATGCTCCCAATCCCGGATTGTCCTGTATGGAATCCCGCGCTCGGCCACCAGGAGGCGCTCTGAGACCAGTCACTGGCCCGGAGTGGTGGCTAAGACCAGCCGGCGGTTAGGTCGCTGCCCGGGCCCGCCCCTTGCTGCCTCCAGACCTCCCTCCTTCCCTCCCTCCCTCCCTCTCTCCCTCCCTCCCGGTCCGCAGCGCACGGGCCCAAGACCGGGAGCAGCCATGCTGGGCACGCGAACTTGGCTGTGCCGCGGCCTCCTGCAGCTGCGCGCCAGCCCCTGCCTCGCCTCCAGCCGCAGGTACGGGCGGGCGAGTGGGTCGCTACTGCGTGCCCTGTGCCTGCTGGGCCCCAGGTTCAGGCATCTCGGGGGGCGCTGGTCCTCAGTGCATGCTTGGCCAGCCCCTCACGCCTGACCCCTCCCCGCTCTGCACTCCCCAGTTGGCGCCCTGGCCCTGGCCCTGGCGGTAGCGTCCTCCTGCCCTCCAAGCCCCTGCCCTCCAGCTGCAGGGCTAGTTCCCCTGGGACTCTGTTGGGACCCCTCCTCCAGGAAGCCTTCCTTGAACCCCAATGCTAGGCCAGGGTTTTTGTCTGACAGCACCCTGGGCTGGCCTGTCACAGCCCTGATTGGTGCAGGGGCCTGTCATGAATTAGGCTACCCTGCAGCACCGCCCTCCAGACTGAGCCCCCTGAAATCAGGGTCAGTTTCTGATTTACCAGGGGTCCTGGCAGACTGGTAAGGGACCTGGCCCCACAGAAGTGCCATGTGAGTCGATGTGGAGTAGGGAGTGCTCTCTTGATTTTCCTCTCATTGCCCCTAACCTGGTCCAGTCCCAGACTCAACTCTTCTCGCCCTGTCCAGCCACCGGCACTGGGCGGCCTTTCTGCCCGATCCCAGATGCCAGGCATGCCAGAGCCGCCTCCAGAACCATCATCCTGGGGAGGGGCCCGGCTAGGGGGAGAGAATGGAGCCTGAACAACCATTCTGCCCATTGTGACTTGCCCTGACCTCACAGTCATCATCCTTCCCACCGCCAGGCCGAGAAGTTGGGGGAGACTAACCTGGCAGAGAGCCCCCAATGAGCCACCTTTCTTCATCCCCCCCAAAACATAAGGGGGAGCACAAAGGCCACAGTCTCCCCCGTGGTTCAGAAAGGTGGGTTGGGCTGGGAGCAGGGGGTTCTGGGAGGGGTGCCAGAGGGCAGGGGTGGGGGGGAGTGGGCCTCTGGAGTGGTGGAGGGAGACCCCTGGCCTGACCCACCTGCTGGTGCAGGGGTGGCTCCTCCCGGGACAAGGACCGCAGTGTGTCGGTCAGCAGTTCAGTGTCCATGCCGGCCGGAGGGAAGGGCAGCCGCACCAACTGCGCCCAGTCCACGCCCCAGAAGGTCGCGAACCGCCTCATCAGTGAGAAGTCACCGTACCTCCTGCAACATGCCTACAACCCTGTGGACTGGTGAGTGCCTCTCCCCATGCCCTTCCTGGGGCGGCCGGGCTCTCAGCTCCTCCTACACCCTGGGCTCCTGAGTGACGCCTCACCCCGCCGGCCTAGGTACCCTTGGGGTCAGGAAGCCTTCGACAAGGCCAGGAAAGAAAACAAGCCCATTTTCCTTTCAGGTAATGCACCGGCCTCCCCTGGGATGGGGGGTGGGGGGCAGAGTGGTGGCGGATAGGGGCAGGGGACCTCCCAGAAAACCAGAGGTCAGGGTTTCCACAGTCCTGTTGGGCCCCCTTGGCTGGCACCCCTCCAACCAGTCACTGGTCCCCACGGTGGCCCACGGCCCCATTCCAGTGGGGTACTCCACCTGCCACTGGTGCCACATGATGGAGGAGGAGTCCTTCCGGAACGAGGAGATTGGCCGCCTGCTCAATGAGGACTTTGTCAGTGTGAAGGTGGACCGGGAGGAGCGGCCAGACGTGGACAAAGTGTATATGACCTTCGTGCAGGTGCGTGGTCTTCCCATGGGGGGGTGGAGGGGTGCGCAGGCACGGGGGGGGGGGGGCGTTCCCCTCACCCTTGCCCTCTCTCCACCAGGCCACCAGCAGTGGTGGGGGCTGGCCCATGAGTGTGTGGTTGACTCCCAACCTCCAGCCCTTTGTGGGAGGCACCTATTTCCCCCCTGAGGATGGCTTGACCCGCGTTGGCTTCCGGACAGTGTTGCTGAGAATACGCGATCAGGTGGGTGTGAATGGGGGTGGTGGTGGCAGGGGTCAAGGTTGAGGGAAACCAGGGACCCCCACCCAAGCTGACCTCCAGGCCTGCCCCTGCCTTGCACAGTGGAAACAGAACAAGAACGCGCTGCTAGAAAACAGCCAGCGTGTCACCACAGCCCTGCTGGCCCGGTCGGAGATCAGCACGGGTGACCGCCAGCTGCCACCCTCTGCCGCCACCATGAACAGCCGCTGCTTCCAACAGCTGGATGAGGGCTATGATGAGGAGTACGGCGGCTTCGCCGAGGCCCCCAAGTTCCCCACACCGGGTCAGCGCCCCCCCCCATGCCCGCCTCACCCCAGCTGGGCCTTCTGATGCCTGTCCTGGCCAATGGCTTGGTCATTATCCTCCCGTTCTCCATACTCCCATCCTGTCAGTAGCTATCTAATCAAGACCTGACTTATGACCTTAACAGTGACTCTGACACTGACCTGAATATAGCCCTTCTCTGCTCTGGGGTGACCCCCTGACCCCGAGCCTGTCAGAGAGACTGCCTTTTTGTGTGAAATCCTAACCCCAGCCTGGCCAGAGGCCTGCTGACCACCCAGATCTGCACCCTCTGTTCCCCCCATTCTCTCGCCCACAGTGATCCTGAGCTTCCTGTTCTCCTACTGGCTCAGCCACCGACTCACCCAGGACGGCTCCCGGGCCCAGCAGATGGCCTTGCACACCCTGAAAATGATGGCCAATGGGGGCATCCGAGACCACATAGGGCAGGTGAGGGGGCTAGATGCTCCCCGGAGGGGGCAGCAGGAGGCAATGGGGTGGGGGCAGAGGCTGGGGTCGGCCTCCAGACCCATGTCCCGCCTGTACAGGGCTTTCACCGCTACTCCACGGACCGCCAGTGGCATGTCCCCCACTTTGAGAAGATGCTGTATGATCAGGGGCAGCTTGCAGTGGCCTATTCACAGGCCTTCCAGGTGACCTCTGACCCCAGCCCATCTACCTACTCCTGGCTGTTCCTCCCAGGGTCTTTCTGGTAACTTGTGGCTCCCCCTTGACCCCTCTCCTAATCCCCTTCCAGAAGGCCAGTACCCAGGTCCCCTCCTCACTCTCCTGGGAGGATGTTGCCCGCCCCCCTATACTTAGGCTGCCCAGGGACCTCTGTTGACAGCCTCCTTCCTCCCCTCAGATCTCTGGTGATGAGTTCTATTCCGACGTTGCCAAAGGCATCCTGCTGTATGTGGCTCGGAACCTGAGTCACCGGGTGTGTGTCCACCGAGGCAGGCGGGTCTGGCTGCGGGAGGGCTCAGGGCCTCCGCCACGCGGAAGGCTGGGGCCAGCAACTCTCCCCTCCCCACAGTCTGGAGGCTTCTACAGCGCAGAGGATGCAGATTCGCCTCCCGAGCGGGGCATGCCGCCCAAAGAGGGCGCCTTCTATGTGTGGACGATCAAAGAGGTCCAGCAGCTGCTCCCAGAGCCCGTGCTGGGTGCCACGGAGCCCCTGACCTCCGGCCAGCTCCTCATGAAGCACTACGGGCTCACGGAGGCCGGCAACATCAGCCCCAGTCAGGTGAGGACTCCTGGGAGCCTGGAGGGGCAGGGCGCTGGGTCAGAGGACAGGCTCATGGACTCTCTCGGACAAGAGCTATTCTCCGCAGGACCCCAAGGGGGAGCTGCAGGGGCAGAACGTGCTGACCATCCGGTATTCTCTGGAGCTGACGGCTGCCCGCTTTGGCCTGGAGGTGGAGGTTGTCCGGACCTTGCTCAATACAGGGCTGGAGAAGCTCTTCCAGGCCCGGAAACATCGGCCGAAGCCGCACCTGGACAGCAAGATGCTGGCCGCCTGGAACGGTGGGGCGGCCGTGTCTGAAGCCTGACCCGTTCATAGAATTGCCCTTCACAAGGCCCCTTCCGTGTGTCCGACACCTGCTGTATATTCATTTTTCCCTAATCAGGTTTATTATCTCTGGCCTGAGGCTCAGAGAGTTAAGTAACTCAGCCAGGGTCACAAACAGGGGCTAGGAGCCCAGCCCTGCCTGGTGCTGGAGCCCAAGTCCTACCCCCTCGCTGAATGGCTCCAGCGAGGCGTCAGGGCTTGGGGGGATAAGGGGGGATAAGGGGGGATACACCTGGAGGGCCCCGGCCTGCTTCTCACGACCACTTGGTGTCACCTCCCTCTAGGACTGATGGTATCTGGCTACGCTGTGACGGGAGCTGTCCTGGGCATGGAGAGGCTGGTCAGCTACGCCACCAATGGTGCCAAGTTCCTGAAGCGACACATGTTTGACGTGGCCAGCAGCCGTCTGATGCGGACCTGCTACGCAGGATCTGGGGGGACCGTGGAGCACAGGTGGGGGTGGGCAAGCAGCTGAGGAAGGCTGTCTCCCCGGGCACCCAGGCCTATCTCTGCTCCTATCCTCCCCTCTGGGTAGACTCCAATCCTGGCTCTGCCATCTGCCGGCTGTGAGCTTTTGACCCTGCTGGGCCTACTTGCTCATCCGGGAAATGGGCTAATGATACCCACCGGAGAGGTAGATTTTTTTGTGTTAAATGAAAGAATGCACAAAAAGGGCCGCTTCTGTGAAAGTCTCTCTCCCCTCCCCCTGCCTGTCTTCTCAGCAACCCGCCCTGCTGGGGCTTCTTGGAGGACTACGCCTTCGTGGTGCGGGGCCTGCTGGACCTGTACGAGGCCTCGCTGGAGAGCGCGTGGCTCGAGTGGGCCCTGAGGCTGCAGGACACGCAAGACAGGCTCTTCTGGGACTCCCGTGGCGGCGGCTACTTCTGCAGCGAGGCTGAGCTGGGGGCTGGCTTGCCCCTGCGACTGAAGGATGGTCAGTGAGGGGTTGCAGAGCTGGCCTGGTTTCCTGGACCCCACGGGTTCTTGGTTTACCCTGCAGGCGGCGTAAGCTGGGTGGGTGGGGAAGAGCCAGCGGGGGCGGGCGCCAGGCCCTCCTGGGTACACATCTCCGTCACTTACTCACCAAGTGACTTGGGGCTGGTCTCAGCCTCATTCTCTTAATCTGCAAAGTGGAGTGAACACTGGTGCTAGCTTACAGTAAAGATGAACTCTTCTGTGAATGTGCTTAGCACAGTAACTGACATGCCTGGATTCATATATCGGACAAGGCTGACTTGTTTCCTCCTCTCATGAAGCTTATAGTGTAGCAGGGGAGACAACCAATAAATAGTGATACGTAATGCAAAAATGCACGCTCAAACGCATAGTTAAAATTGTGAGTGCCATGAGGAAGTATGGGGCCTTCATTCTGCATCCTGTCCCCTAACTTTTCTCGATAGCGCTTACCATCACCTGACGTGTCTGGTCCGTTAATGGTCCCCCCTGCCCCTCACCCCGTCTTGAAAGCAGGACTTTGCCACTGCTGCATCCCCAGGGTCTAGCACAGGCTTGGCACATAGTAGGTGCTCAACAAACATTAGTTCGATGAATAAAAGGCACTGAGAAAGAACAACAGTGGGGCAGAACTCAGCTGGAGGGAGGTCAGACTAAACCAGTGACAAGTTCATGTAAGCAAGGGTCAGAGGACAAGATGAAGCCCTGTGGTCATGGAGGAGTTGGGGGGGGGGGCGTTATGGGAGGGGATTTCAGGCAGAGGGAACAGCCTCTGAGAGGCCTGGAAAGGGCAGCCTGCACCGTGGAGGATGGAGGCAGAGATGAGCTTGTGAGAGAGAGTGCCCAGGTGAGGAGCGGGGCTGGCCCCCTGCACGACTCGTAGGCGTGGCAAGGAGTCCAAGGCTCTGAAGGGTTTAAGTGGACTGTGACCTGCTCTGATTAGATCTAAGAATGTCACTCTGACTGGGTGTGGGGAAGGGATGGGGCGGGGAAGCAGGGAGATAGGTTAGGAGGCTGTTTGTTGATGGCATTCAGTTCAGGCAAGCGCTGGCAAAGGCCTGGACCGGGGAGAAGAGTGAGAGGGGAGAAGTAGAGGATTTGGGTCTCTTCTGGCTGCAGAGCCAGCCGCCTCATGGAGAAATTAGAAGTGGGAGGTGAGAGAAAGGGAGGGACCAGGAGAATGCCACCCTGGCTGGCAGCTGGGTGGTTGAATGGAGGTGTCATCAGTGGGATGGGGGAACCAACAGTGCGTCTAGGGCAGGGGAGTTGACCATGCCTGTGGGAGAGCAAAATCTCCATCACTGCTGTGCTGGCGTTCCACTCAGACCTGGGCCAGGGGTGGACAGGGACTCCTCTCCTTACCCTCCCTCTAGCCAGCCTCACCACAGTCCTGGGGCAGGGTCCCGGAGCCCAGGGACCCTCCCTTAGGGCTCTGCCCCATGCACCCTGCAGACCAGGATGGTGCCGAGCCCAGCGCCAATTCCGTGTCGGCCCACAACCTGCTTCGGCTGCACGGCTTCACGGGCCACAAGGACTGGATAGACAAATGTGTGTGCCTGCTGACCGCCTTCTCTGAGCGCATGCGCCGTGTCCCCGTGGCATTGCCCGAGATGGTCCGAGCCCTTTCGGCCCACCAGCAGACCCTCAAGCAGGTGGGGTGCCGAGGACACTTGGGCTGGGAGCCTGGGTGGGAGGGAAGCTAGTGCCACAGTGGGAGATGGGGACATGGGGCCATCCCCCAGAGCTCAGGCCCATGAGTGTGTGGCCATCTAGGAGTGTCTGTGGCAAGGGGGCCTGGCAGGAACAGCTGTAAGGGCCGCTCTGTGCAGGTGGAGGGGTCTGTGAGTGTGCGTCTGAGACAGGCCTCTGGCACAGGCAGGTGCTCTGTGAGTGCCTGTGACTGGGGCGCTCAGAGCCGGGGACAGGAGGCAGGGGCCCTGTGGGTGGTGGTCCCCGGGGCAGATGAAGTGTTTCTCTGTATGTCTCCGTGTACCATGTAGTTGGGTCTGCTGGTGTGTGTACAGGTATATGCTGTACGTTTGCATGTTTGCCTGTATATCTCTCCCTGTGTGTGTGTGTGTGTGTGTGTGTGTGTCTCTGTTGCTTGTATATGTGGTATCTGCCTCTATGTGGGCATATGTGATGACTCTGTCTCTCTGTGTATGGGTCTCTGTGTGTTTGTACCGTGTGAGTGTGTGTGTGCATGTGCAGGTGTGTGTGCATGCCCATGTGTGCGTCTTCCCATGTTCGTATCACTACCACTATGTATGACACCTTACGTATTTGCATGCACGTGCATGTGTGTGTGTGGGGGGGTGAGTTTGTGTCCTTACTTGCCCATCAGTGAATCTGAGGCAGCCTCCTGGTGGCTGGTCTGGGGAATGCTGAGCAGAGTCCCATTCTTCTTAAGGATATAAGGGGGTGAAGGGACAATGGGGAAGCCCTGGTAGGTCTGGGTCCAGCCCCCCTGCACCTGACACTGGAGGGTGCCCGGGTGAGGGGGCTGGGGCCCTATGGTTGATGGGTCCCTGAGTTCCCTTCCTGTTGTGCCCAGATCGTCATCTGTGGAGACCCCCAGGCCAAGGACACCAAGGCTCTGGTGCAGTGTGTCCACTCCATCTACATCCCTAACAAGGTGCGCAGCTGTGAGCCTAGCCCCGCCCTCTCCTCCTCGGCTCCCCAGCATCTCCTCTCTGCAGGCCTGGGGAGAGGAAACCCTCCAGTGGGCCCTGCCAGTGTCCCAGCAGCCCCAGGTGACCCCTCTCTCCTGCCGCCACCCAGGTGCTGATTCTGGCCGATGGGGACCCCTCGAGCTTCCTGTCCCGCCAGCTGCCCTTTCTGAGTACCCTGCGGCGGCTAGAAGACCGGGCCACCGCCTACGTGTGTGAGAATCAAGCCTGCTCCATGCCTATCACCGAGCCCAGTGAACTGCGAAAATTGCTGCATCACTGACTGCCGGGCCCCCCTGGGCTGGGACTGGAGCAGGAGGCGGAGCTCCCCAACCCACCAGAGAATGGGCCCTGCAGGGCCCTGCAGAGCCTGCGGCCAACCCTGGGCACCCTGTCACCAGGTGACCTGGCCATCCACACTGACCCCATGGGCACCCACTCACCTTGAAATAAACCTAACAGTGTCCCGCGGTGACCTCGGGGCTTGTCCTTGCTTGTGAGAGAGGGGCCTCAGACTCCAGCCCAGGCCTCGCAGCCCAGGCCCCCTCCTTCTGGGAGCCCCTAACGGACCCCTCTGCCTTCTCAAATTCCTCCTTCACCTTCAGAGGTCACCCTGCCCCTGGCCACGGCCGCTGTGGTCTGGATAAAATTGAGGTCAGGGGACCAGTAATGACCAGTGACCACTGAGGGTGGGAGTGGGGTGGAGTGTGGACTTGCCCAGGAGGGGAAAGGCCAATTCTTGCCCTCAGGTGGGGTTGAGCAAGGAGCCTGCCCCCCGCTTCCCATCACCCCCTCTTGTTTTAAGCTGGGGAAGGGGTAGGAAGATGCTTTCTACTAACTTTTATTTTCCATGAAATGACAACATTTCCATACGCTCCGGCACATTGTGGGAGCTGCTGTTAGCAGGACCAAGGATGTTTCTTTTGGGGTGTCCATCCAGCCCTCGGCCTCAGCAGGATGGAGCCAGGCCTTCCTGCAGGACATCCAGGTCAGGGGCAGAGTTCCTCTCACTTGGAATGCCTATTGAGTTGGAAGTCCTCTGAATCAGAGTCCTTCCTGCTGCAGGGAAAGCTGGTGCCTTCCCAGGACCTCCTGTCCCCTCAAAGTTGGAAGATCCTCACAAGTCTCCTTCTTGGCACCCACCCCTTCACAGGCCCCAGGAACCCCATCGAGCTTCCACCATGTGGAGGGCACTAGGAATTGCGCTTTGGGAAGGGCAGGTGTGGGGTGAAGGGGCTGACAGGTGGGGAGGAGGGGACGGAGCTGTCCCCCGACCCTGACCTTCAGGAGCCTGCTGAGCCTTGCCGCCTCAGAGCCAACAGCACAGATAGCCGGGAGGAGCTGCTGGACACCAGACCCGAGTGTGGCCACTGCTGTGGGGATGCCAGCAGCGGGAGGAGCGGGGCATGAAGGAGCTGGAGACTGGACTGAGTCACTCCAAGGTCTGCTGAGGACCCTGGCCACCCCCTGGGCACGGTCACACACAGTCACACATGGTCACTGGGAAACAGGGTTTATCCGGGCAGCTGGGCCCTCTGTGCAAGCCACCGGCCCATCTGGAGGGGATTAGGGCTCCGGCCAACAAGGTCAGCTGTCCCCTTTCCGGCCGGAGCCTGCCCAGCCTTGCCAGGAAATCCGAGGGCTGGGCAAAGAGAGCCTGGTCTGGGGGCAGCGAGGAAGGAGGTGGAGCCCTGAGAAGCACAGGTGGCCTTTTGGGCACCCCCAGCCTCAGCTTTGGAAAGGTCTAGGCCAGCGGTTCTCAACCTGTGGGTTGTGCGACCCCTTTGGTTGTCGAACGACCCTTTCACAGGGGTCGCCTAAGACCATCCTGCATATTAGATATTTACATGACGATTCATAACAGTAGCAACATTACAGTTATGAAGCAGCAACGAAAATAATTTTATGGTTGGGTCACAATATGAGGAACTGTATTTAAAGGGCCAGAAGGTTGAGAACCATTGGTCTAGACAGTTTGCAAAGTCCTCTTGTCTCTGTCATCCCATTGGCTCTCATGAATGAGGTGGCAAGGTGAGTATACTTTCAGCCTCCGGATAAAGATATTCAAGGCCCAGAGAGGCTAAGAGATTGGCCTGAGGTGGCTCAGCACATCTGGTTCTTGCTGGGGCCTTCAGGATCCAATAAGGACCACTCAGACCCAGCTGTGAGGGAGGGGGCATTTGGTGTCTCCTGTCCCTCCTTCCAGTCTCCCTTCTGCTCTTGTGTGCCTGCTTTCCCGTCCTCTGGTACCAGGCAGGCACCTGGATTCTGTAAGTGGGTGCAGAGGAAGGCGTTGGGGCCTTCGAGGGCTAGTTCTCTGGGAGTGCTTGCATTTTCTAAAGAGGGCAAGTCTTGCTCGGCTCTGGGACTTTAAGTCTGCCTCCCCTCTCCCTCACGCTGGTCCCTCTTGCTCTGCTCCTTGCTCTGTGGGCGGGACTGCCCTGGAGGAGCTGTGGGCCAGGGCCATTGGAGACAGGGCCTCGTGGTTTGGGCAGTCGCTTAAGTTAATTTCATCTCTCCGAGCCTCGAGCCTCGGTTTCTTTACGTAAAAAATGGGACAAGCACCACCCAACTCCCAAGGCTGCGGGGTGACTGAACGGGACAATGTATCATTGCTGAGCAGAGAGCATCACAGATGGGGAGATTATTTCGGTTCCTGAGGAAGCCGGCCAGGCCAGGCGTGAGGGAGGCGGAAAGGGGTGAGGGCTGGAGGGGCCGCTGGCGGAGCAGTGCACGTATGGGGGTGCTCCCTCAAACGCAGAAGAAAGCTTAGGTAACACTTAGGCCTAACTTCTTTGTTGGGAAACTGAAGGCCCCCCCCCCCAAAAAAAGGAATTTCTTGTCCCCCTCATTCCCTCTCCTTGCCTGAGATCCACTCATTCATCTGACATAATAGATACTAAGTACCTATTTACCTGCCAAACATTAGATTAGGCCCTGGTGAGTCAAATGGACATAGCGCCTTGCCCTCAGGGAACGTAGAGCCTAGAGGGAGAGAGAATCATTTCATTACTACAAACATAACCGTGTTACTCCCGCCTGGACAAAGTGCCCCGGGGTTCCAGACTCCTGTCCAGCTCCGCTGTGTCCTCTGCACCTTGGCACTCAGGCACTGCACTGCTGCTGAGAGAAGGCCACCCTCAGGAGGCGATGCCAGAGATGGGGCGTGGACCGTGGGAGTGAAAGATGGTTACGAGGTTTCCTTCGCCTCTTCTATGGGTTGTCTCTCCTCTCCCCTCCCTCCCTCAGGCTAACCGTGAGCACCCCTGAGGGGGATGACAGAGCACCCTGGTGCCATGAACAGAGACCAGGATGCCTTAGGTGGCAGGACACCCCAGGCCCCTAGCCCAGGGAAGTAAATGTGGGTCTCTGTTTGTTCAGACGGTGCCTGTGTCTACCCCTCTTTCTGCTCTGCCTATGTCCTAGAACAGAGTTCAGCCCAGAGACAGGGGGTGGCCTGGATGGTGGATGAAGGTGTTGAGCTTGCTGACCACCAGGAAACACGACCAAGCCGCTCTGGCCTCATTTTCCCCTTGGCAGAGAGGGGATGGTCAGAGTCACTACCTTCCCTAGGCCTCTTGACCCAGTCGGCCCGCGCAAAGGGCAGGCAGACCTGGCAGACTGCGGACCGGCGGGAGGGAAGAAGGTGTCAGACACGTGGAGCCAACCATAAATAGGCCCCTCTCCCAGAAGACCGCTGCGAGTTCAAGACTCCAGGCTCGGCACACGCAGAATGAGAGCAGAGACTCCCGCCAGGAGAGAGAGGCACTAAAGGGATCTGCTCATTAGCATGAAATGCAAATGAGCCCGGCCTCATTTGCACAACTCGGTGCGGGGATTCGGAGAAAGGGCAAACCGGGAGGCGACGGCGCAGCAGCCGCTTGGCCGTCCCCACCGCACTCAGCGCAACCCGCCCGGGACGGAGCCGAGACACCCGCCCCACGCGGCGGGAGGCGCGCGGGGGCTGCGCGAGTGGCGCAGCCTTGAGGGAGCACGGAAGTGGGGGCGGGGGAGGCGGGAGCGGGAGGTCATCTGGCCCATTCCTCTGCCTCTCCGCGGTGGTGTACGCATCCCGAAGGCTTGGGAGATTGACCTGCTCTGTTCCTCCGGGTCTACCTTTAGCACAAATGGGGAAGCGCTTCCCGACCGCCAATCCTCGGTGCTCTCCCCGCCCCACCTCGCTCTGCACCCAGCACCCAGCACCCAGCACCCAGCACTCGCGCGGCGCTCTGCTCACAGTACCCACAGACTTTTGAGTTGGCGGCGAGCAGGCTAGGGCTGCCTGAGCTCGGGCAGGTGAATCGGGAAGGTGAGGCCAGGTGGGGGCTGGGGGCTGCACGGGAGTGGTCCCGCTCCTGGTGGGTTGGAGATGTGCCAGGAGAGCAGCCCCACGAAGCTCCTGACCTGCGTGCTGTCTCCCCATAAACCATATTGGAACTTCAGAGGGAGAAACTGAGGCACGGAATGGCGGGTTGGTGAAACTGCAGGTTAGGAGTCAGCAAAGCCCAGCTCTGGGCTTCCACACTTGAGCCTCCCCCCACCCCAGGTCCCTTCGCAGGAGCCTATCTCTGCTTCGCAGCTGCTTTGGGGGATAGGCTCTGGGTCCGGCGAGACCTGCCGGGGGGCCACGTGTTCCAGTGCAAAACTCCCGCGTGGAATGCACACCCTCCGCAGGATCCCTGGGGGCAGAGGCAATGAAGCTCAGGAGTGTCAATGCGAGGTCAGGGCCAAAGTAGCAGGAGTGGACTGGGACTAGATCAAGTCCAAGAGGGTGGGAGAGGCCGCGTCCAGACTTTGCCCACTCCAGCCTTTCCTTGGATCCGCCGGTTTTCCCCAGACGGGCTCCCTCCAGCCTCAAGCCCTGCGCCCGGGGCAACCTGTTCCGCTCTTCTCCTCCCGCAGTCCCGCTCGGGCTCTCCTCCAGGGTGGGCGATTAATCTGGGGGATCCCTAGGTTTCTCCCTTGGGATCCAGGTCGCGGCCCACACCCGGGTCGCCTGCCTCCCTCTTTCTCCAGGCCCGCCCAGAGCTGAGCCCCGCCCTCCGGCTACCGTCCAATTAAAGGGTCTTGGACAAAGAAGGCGGTGGGGGCGGGCGGCGAGATCCCAGGACCCCGCGCCGAATACTCTGATTTCCCGGGGCTTCCTCTAGGGGAGTCCCCGCGACCCCAGCGGCCAATAGGAAAGTGGGTTCGGTCTAGGTAGCCGTCTAATTGGCTCCGGCCTTCGGGAACGGACCCGGGGCCGAGAGGAGGAGAGAGGGGCGGTCCTGGGCTTTGGGGTGGGAACCGGATTCCAGCTGTGGTTCTCTCCCGGGGCGCCCCGCCCGCACTGCCACGGCGGCCGGCCAATGGGCACGCGGCTCGGGGTCCACGGCGCGCGGCGATTGGCTGCGAGGCTGGCTGGGGGGAGGCGGGGCCGAGGCTTGAAGTTGGAGTGAGGGATCCAGCTGCGGTGTGCGCCGCGCTCCTCGCCGCCGCTTTCGCTCGCTCGCTCCGCGTCTCGGCCGGAGGAGGCGGCTGTGGCGCCGGCGAAAGCTACGGCAGCGGCAGCCACCGCGGCGGTGGCGGCGGCGGCGGCATCTCCGCCTCCACCCCCGCCCGGGACTGCCCCCCACGGTCTCCCCGCCTCTCGCGGACCGTGAGCCCGCCGCGGGGTGGAGGAAGAAGCCGGCCCCCACCCCTCCAAACCCACCCCCAAAGAGATCCCTCCTTCCCTCCCCCCGCCGTCCCTGGCGCGGAGCCGGGACGATGCTGACCCCTTAGATCCTGCTCCAGCCGCGGCGCGGGAAGAGGGGGCGCCCCTCTCCGGATCCCCCCGCCCGCCGCCCCCCTTCTCGCTTCCTCTATCGGGGCCGCTTCGCCGAAGGTAGAGCCAAATCGGGCGACTGGAGCCTAGGCGCGAAGCGAAGAAGCCGGAACAAAGTGAGGGGGAGCCGGCCGGCTGGCCCGGGGGGGCCCTCGGGGCCCTGGGGTAGCGGAACTCGCTCCGGGCGGGGCTTCCCAGCGACCCGGCGCCTCGCGGGCAGCATGCCCCTGCGGGCAGGGGGAGCTGGGCTGAACTGGCCCTCCCGGGGGCTCAGCCTGCGCCCTAGAGCCCCCCAGATGCGCCCCCTCCGGGGCCCCCCGGTTGCGTGAGGACACCTCCTCTGAGGGGCGCCGCTCGCCCCTCTCGACACCGCCCGGGGCCCCGGTTGGCCAGAGGATGGACGACGAGGAGGATGGAGCGGGCGCCGAGGAGTCAGGACAGCCCCGAAGCTTCCTGCGGCTCAACGACCTGTCGGGGGCCGGGGGCCGGCCGGGGCCGGGGTCGGCGGAGAAGGACCCGGGCAGCGCGGACTCCGAGGCGGAGGGGCTGCCGTACCCCGCGCTGGCCCCCGTGGTCTTCTTCTACTTGAGCCAGGACAGCCGTCCGCGGAGCTGGTGCCTCCGCACGGTCTGTAACCCATATCCTCCGGCCGCGACGGCCAGGCGGGGGGTCCGCAGGGGGGCGGGCCGCGCCGCCGGAGGGGACCCCGAGCCAGGTGAGTGGGAAGAGCGAGCCTGGACGGCGGTCAGGTGGAAGGGGGGCTGCTGAGCAGGGGAGGGGGCGTCAGAGGGGAGCGGAGGCGCGAGCAGGCTGGGCAGATGCCCTGGCGAGCCCCACCTCGGCACACACACCTCAGACCGCCCTGGGGGGCTGGGATTCAGGCCAGGGAAAGAGAGGAGACGTGCCCCGTGGGCTTGCAGCTGGATGCGCTCCAGATGTGGGCAGGGGAGGGTCGTCACCCTCCAGATGTGGGAATCTTCGGGAGCCTGGGAGCTGCACTCGGCCCGCCGCCGCCGCCGCTGGTTAGCGAGCTGGGTTCGGTTTCCGAGTTTGGGGGGGTGGGGAGGGGAGGAAGCTGCGGGGACGGGGGAGGGGGGACCGCAATCTCCTGGGTTTCCCCTCTGACCCCAGCTCCAAAGTTTGCGGTGCATTCTAGGGTCTGACCCCCCACCCCCACCCCCACCCGCAACCTGGTCGTTGAGGCTGAGGTTTTTACTGACCCAGAGGGAAATGGGGGGGGGGGGCGGGGACCAGGTCCTAACCCCCCCCACCCCCACCCCGCGGGTTGGAGGCACAACAAGGAGATTCCGGCGGCGGCTGATGTCAGGGGCGCAGAATGAGAACAAGATGTGGTGGAGGGGAAGCTGTCTGCCCCCCCCCCCCCCAGCCAGGGCCGAAACCCTTCCCTGGAGCCCTGGCCCCGGGGCCGCCCCGCTCCACAGCCCTCATTCAGTGCGGGGCGCGTCGGGCTGCTCGGGTTGGGAGTTTTGTGCTAGATTTTTTCTTGTGGAGGGAAAGACCGTGGCAAGAGCTTGGGCAAGCGGGGGATGGGATGAAGCGGTTTAAGTTATCCATTCGCTTTCGCCAATAGAGTGCTCCCGCTGGATCGCAGAGCCGGGAGGGGAGACCACAGCCCTCCAAGAAAGTGCTGGGGTGCGGGTGGAGGACTGAGACCCGAGGCCCGCTCACTGGGAGACGGGGGGCCACCACCCCAGCGTCTGCTCCTTGGATGGGTTTGTGGAATGCAAGCCCCGCATTCCAGGGGGACAGATTGGGCACTGCCCCCTGCTGTCCTCTGTCCAGTCTGGGTGGTACGGGAGTCCCCGGCCTCCCTCACCCCCCGGCCTCTCTTCCTGAGCCCCTGGCACAAAGTGCCGCTGGACTAATGCCGGGCTCCGGGCTCCCGGCTCCCGGGTGGGTCCCACCATTGCCGGAAGGAGAGGGGACAGTGCGCTGCCAGCCCAGATCTTGACAGCTTCCCCCTGCTCCTTCCTCCCGGCCCAGGGGCTCTTGGGGAGCCAGGGAGGGAGACTGCGGGTCTCCCCGGAACCCCTGAGAGCCCAGCCAGGACTCTGCTTTGGGGAAGTCAGGGGTGGGAGGTGGAGGGGAGGCTTGGTGCCGCCCTCACTCTGCAGCTCTGCTGCCTCTAGTGCGCAAAGCAGGGATGTGAGCTCGGGTCTCCCCCAACCCCCATCCTGTACACCCCGGGGGGTTTTAGGAAGCGCCCCTTATCACACCCTCTTCCAGGTCCCGGCCTCTTCTACCTTTCTCTCTGAGCCGCAGGAAGAGAGAGGTGGGGGCTGCAGGGGGCCGTGAACCTGCTGAGTAGGCAGTCTTGGGCTCTTGACTCTCCCCTGCCCCCACCCCCTGGCCCCAGGCCCCTTTCTCTGCGCAGAGATGGAGATGTCCCTGAGAAGGATGGGCTCTGGGCGTCTGTCCTCTCCACCCTTAGCTACCCACACTCCTCATGAACAAGAGGAAGCACCATCCCAGCCCATCCTTCTCAGGGGCGCAGGGGAGGCAGACCTTTCCCCTTTCCCTCCCCCTCCACAAAAACCAAACCTCTCAGCCAGCATCTCCCCACCTGCCCTATCTCCAGGTGCTAGTGGATGGGGGGGGGGGTGCAGATTCCTTCCTTGAGGGGTTCTGGGAGGGGGCGAGTGGGGAGGACTGGGATGAGGAGAGAGGTAGGAGCCAGTGCTTGTCTTGGGGGTGGGGGAGCAAGCTTTCCTCTGGGGTGGTGGGAGTCCAGGGGGTGCGGAGGCATCACTAGGTCTGGACAAGCCTCTTGGGCTAGATTGGCTGAGGGTGGGTCGAGGACAATTTCTTGGCCAGTGGGCTGCCTAAGTGCGCCCCCACCCCTCCCACTGCGCCCAGGTGCCAAGAGAAACCTGTGTTGTTACTACCAGAGGCGCTGGGACCGACGCTGGGCCTCAGCGGCTCCCTTTCTGCCTCTCTGCTTTCTGTGGAGCTTCCCGTGGCTCCACAAGGTTTCTCTCTGCACCTCTGAACCCGAGGGACCCGAGGACACCTTCCCCCAAGTCACCGAAGCTAGCGAGACTCTCGTGGGCATTCTTCTCGGTCCCCTGCTCTCCTGGCCTCTTTAAGCGACCAGGTTTCCTAGAGAGGAGATCTAGACCCAGGTGGAGGGTGTGTGTGTGTGTGTGTGTGTGTGTGTGTGTGTGTGTGTGTGTGTGTTGGGGAGGTAGGGGGGCAGCAGAAGGAAGAGAGGCTGGGAAGTTCGTGTTTTGGTATTGGGGAGGCCAGGGTGCTCCCAGACAGTCGATGCAGAGTCAGAAAGGCCCCCTCCTCCCAGGTTACAGGGAGTGTGGTGGACTTCCCAGTGTGTGTTTCTTCAAGTGTGAGGGAGTGCGCCTCCCCTCCCGGGAAGGAGATGCTGAGCATTCCCTCTCCGGCTGCTGTGTCACATCTGGAAGTTTGTGTAGGAGTTTCTCCAAGCTCAGAGCCCAGCACAGCTTTTTCTCATTTGGAAATCACAGGCTGGCATTTGGGATGCTGAGAAGGGGGAGGGGGGCCCGAGGGGGAGAGGGGAGCCTGCCAGGAGTGGGGGGAGGAGGAGGGGGAGGCCTGGACGGGCAGGAACCCTAATGGCTTCCAGAAGTGAGTGTGAGTGTGTGACTGCGTCACTGTGTGTGTCTGCGTGTGTGCGTCTGGAGGGGAGGGGGCACCCGGAATTTCTGGAGCTTTCCTTGCCCCTGTCCCAGTGCCCCACGTCTGCCTGTTTCTCCTACCTGGGGAGAAGTCTCCATTTTGGTCCTGAGAGGAAATGGGAGAGGGGGTTCTTTCTGTCTCTTCACTGATGCCGTCCTCCCATGTGCAAACCCAAGGTTCTCCAGGGGGGTTCTGGGGAGAAGGGCTGGGGTTAAAGAATTGAATAGGACGGGGTGGGGGGTAGCAGGGGGGTGGGACAGAGCCTCTTTTTGTCCCGGGCACGCCTTCCTTCTGGGTCACACACCCACTCGGCTCCACAGAACTGTTGGGGGACTCCCCATCACCCATAGTGCCAGTTGGAGCCATTCCTGGGATTACCCCCAAAACACTGCCCCCCTTACCCATCGCCTGCTCTCACCCCACCCTGCCTGCCTCAGCCAGGATGGCGACAGACACAACTGCTCACACACACTCACACACACACACACACACACACTCACAGACATTTGAATCGGATTTCTGGCCTATTTCCTCTCCAAAGATTCCAGCAGGCCGGCTCTCTTGTGTCTCTGCCTCACGTCTCTGTCTCTGGGTGGGGCCGGCTGCCTTTCTTCAGGCTTCAGTTTTCAGTTCAGCTGGAAGCCTCTCTCCCCACACACCCACATGCTGGAGCCGGTGGCGGGGAGACCACTGAGAAGCAGGCGTGTGGGAGGGGGGGCTCGGCGGGGGAATCCCCCTGTCTGCCTTCCTAGCAGGAGCCTTGCTGCTGAGCCCCTTTATCCCACCCCAACCTGGGGAACGCTGAATCCCATAGACACCAGCCTCTCCATGGAGTGGCTGAGGACAGCACTCCACCTTCCGACCAACTACTAGGAGGCCAGGATTCCTGGGTCCAGGCTGGCTCCTCAATGCTCCCCTGTTTCAGATTTCCAGGTTCCTAGTGGGGAACGGGCAGGTGGAGGGCCTGCTCCCCTTCTCAGTCATGCCCTGTTCAGACCACCCCCTCGCCCCGTTTAGACCCCCCCCCCCCCCCGCCCCGGGCCTCTGGAGGTGTCCCAGCCCTCCTCCCTCCTCTCCCACCTCCCTCTCCCTTACAGCTGCCAGGTTAGGCAAGGACACTAGATAAAGCCCCACAGAGAGGACTGAGTTATGCAGATAACATGCTCTAGTTCTCCCTCCTGGAGGGAGAAGAGGAGGAGCCATGGAAGTGGGGTCCCTCGCCCTGCCATTTCCTTTTTCTCTGCTTTTGATGGTGGGTTGTGAGGAAAAGAAAGATCCTCCCCTCTCCTACCCACTTCTCCCTTTGGGATCCACTCCAGCCCGGACAGTCACCATAGCAACAGTAGACATGTGACCGCACAGGTCTCTCATAGTCACTATAGCAACCAGTGTCCCCCGTTCTCTTGGTTGCTATGGAGCTTTGTCACATGGTTTCCCCCCAAGTTGATAACCTGTGGGTCTCCCTGCTTCTCCTTCCCTGCCTGAGGACTAGACAGCAGCCTAGGTAAGGGGAGTTCATGTGTGAGGGGTCCTTTTAATTACCATGGCAACAAATCCACACCACCTGGTGACACATCCTCCTGTTGTTATGGCAACAGAGGAACATCACACAGTGACATACGGCTATATTCCCAAGGAAACAAGCTCTTCTTTGAGAAAGGTGAAAGACCCCCCTCCCCCAGCCCTATTAATTATTCCTTAATTCAGATTGCCCCACATTTTTCTGTGCCTGGTGTCTTCCCTGTCCATTTATGTTTGTCTGTAGGGAGAGGAGAGAAGGAGAGAGAGAGCAGGATGTACATGGGAATAAGCTGAATTGCTAAGGGGGCCCTGGAGAAGGGGCTTCTGTGGTTAAGAGCTGGAGATGGGATTGTTTGGAGGCAGACTCTGGCTACAAGAGGCCCCAGTGTGAGCATGGATGAAGCAGGGACAGGAGGGACGGCTCCCCTACGGTGTCACTTCTGTACCTCTGCCCTCTCCACCGCACCTACCACCTTGGTTATCAGGGCAAATAAGGCAGGAAAACATGAATGGGGAAAAACATCTAGCTTCTAGGCAGGGAGGTGGATTGACCAGTTGACTGACTCGTTCATTCATTGATTCATTCATTTCCTCTTCCCATGAATTGATCACCTGCTGTATGTCAGGCACTACTCTAAGCTTTGTGGGGTATATAAAGATGTATCAGAGCGCCCTGCCTTGGCAAGGGAGACGAGATAGGTGACTAGAATGACAGGGTGGAGCCACTGGCATTAGAGGGGTTCAAACAGGTGTCCCAGGAGCCACTCTTCCCAGAACTACCGACCTTCCCCCATGCAGAGGTGTGTGCTCACATGGGTCCCTTCCCTGCAGAGGAAGGAGAGGGGGCTAGCTGGGAGAAAGCAGACCAAGATAATTGTGTCTTTCCTTTTCTGGATGATAGCCCCACGGGAGCTCCCTCCCTGTCTCCCCTTTTCCAGGGTGACCCCTGGCTGACCCCTATTCTGGAGAGAGACACATCGGGCTCCAGCTCCACTCAGGAAAACAGCTCCATGGAAACAGAACACTTTTTATTTCCCACTTCCATCTACTTACCCCAGAAACCTAGAACTTCTTTTCTCTCTCTAACTTTTACTCTTGGAGGAGGTAGAGGGTAGGGAACTTGCAGTGTCTGGGGACAGTTGGGTATCTGATGGAGGGAACTGATGTCTGAGAGAAGAGGGCCTGGCTGGCAGAGGAGGGGAGGGGGGCTATGGAGGGATGGAGGGAGTCAGGGGCTCCTGGCCAGGGGGCATGGCCAGGTTCAGGACAGAGATGGGGTGTGGCTGGGATCAGCTGGGGAGAAAGTCATTGGGTCTTGGTCAGGGGCTTCTCACTCTAGAAGTGGAGTTACAACAGGAAGGTCTTGTCTCTCCTGGGCCCTCTACCCACTGCTTCTGGCTTGGTGGGTCATGCTGTGAGCAGACCCTCCCTCCATCCCTTGAACCCCAACCTCTGCTTGTTTCCAACCTCTTTGCTCCTCCCCACTCCTCTCATATTTTCCTTGAGAAAAATAGGCTGCTTGTCACTGAGCTGTGCGTCTGGTGTCCAGAACCTTCTAAGGTCCAGAGACCATTTTATACATCCCTTGCTGATGAGCTGGAAGTGAGCCCCTTGATGAAATACACTATGTGGAAAGAGTCAGGTTTTAGAAAGACTCCTCTCTCCCCATTCCTGCAAGACAGCGTCTGTTTTAGTTGGTCCGGGCTCGGGCTTTGCTGGAAGCTACAAGAAGGTGTGATGGCGGCCTGGTCTGTGTGTGCCTGGTACTGTACCGTCCACTCCGCACAGGCTGGGGGCTTGTGTCCGGCACAGGGCATGGTGTGTCGTGGGTGCGCATTCTTTAACGCGTGACTGTGTCTAGAGGCCATCTGAGGTCTTTGAGAGGCCAGGGGGCCTGGTGGTGGAAGAGGCAGCCGCGGGCTCTGGTGCTGTGGAGAAGCCGTGGGCCCTCTTGGCTGCCTCTGCCTGTCTGTCTGGTGCCGGTGTGGCCATGACAGCCCTTGCCCTGCATGCTTGAACCTGTCTCCTGCTGGCTTTTCTTGTGACCTTGAGCACAGGACTTTGGCTCTCTGAGCCTCAGTTTCCTTGGGTTCTGGGGGAGAACACCATCTACCCCAGATACCTCGCGGGCTGTTGTGAGCACCGCACGTGGCATGGTGTGAGAGTGCTTGGTAAACTGTAAGGCAGGCAGGATCCGACTTTAGGTTTGTGTCACACTTTCACATACATTATCTCATTTGCTTCTCACATCTTCCCTGGGAGGTAGGAGAATGGGATTCAGATTCAGCAGCAAACTCTTGGTGTCTGGCATTTCCATAAGTGCGATCGATTTTATTCCCCAAATGGCTTGTGTAAATAGTCAGGGTATTTATGGCTTTTCTGACTTTACAGAGGAGGAAGCTGGGTCCAGAGGGGCGAGAGGACCAAGGTGGGACGGGGCCAGGGCCTTCCCATTGCACCTGTCAGATGGGGTTGGGAGGTCAAGAAGCAGGAGGCACGGGGGTGGGGGGTGGGGGCATGGGCTCAGTTCCAGCCCTGGCCTGCTGTTTCCTTGACCACCTGTTTACCTGGTTTGAGCGTATCAGCATGTTGGTCATCCTTCTCAACTGTGTGACTCTGGGCATGTTCCGGCCGTGTGAGGACATTGCCTGTGACTCCCAGCGCTGCCGGATCCTGCAGGTGAATGGGTGTGCAGTAGGGTCTTAAGAATCCTGACCCCTTCTCTGCAAGAGGCCCTGACCCCACTGATGGGGTGGGGGTGGGGCATATTCCCCCACCCCCTTCTCAGTTTCAGCAGCCTCTCATCCCCACACCAGGCCTTCGATGACTTCATCTTCGCCTTCTTTGCCGTGGAGATGGTGGTGAAGATGGTGGCCTTGGGCATCTTTGGGAAAAAGTGTTACCTGGGCGACACTTGGAACCGGCTGGACTTTTTCATCGTTATTGCAGGGTGAGATCCGGGGCCGGGTGTGGGCAAGAAATGTATTAGATCAGTCCCATCCCTCAGGCCAGAGTCCTCGGCCAGGCCCCCACCCCAGCTCACCTACAATGCTGCTCCCTGTTCACTAAGGGCCCCAGGCTGTCCCGCCTGTACTTCTCTGAATCCATGGCCTCCCCATCCACTCCCTCTGCAGGGTCCCTGGGTGGAGGAGGGGAGGGGTCGGAGTTTGTGCTGCACCTCTGCAGCAGGCTTCCTCACTGACCTCTTTTGACCCCCATGGCGGCCTCAGACTCAAAGGGCCTCCCTTTGGGCCCCTCCCTGCAGGATGCTGGAGTATTCGCTGGACCTGCAGAACGTCAGCTTCTCAGCTGTCAGGACAGTCCGTGTGCTGCGACCCCTCAGGGCCATTAACCGGGTGCCCAGTGAGTGACCCCTCGGCCCTCAGCCCCTGGACGGAGAGCCCCAAGAGGAAATATGGACATCTCAGACCCCACCCCTACCCCCTGACCACTCACAGGCCATATCAAGGAAGGGCTTAGTGGGGAGCTGGGGTCACTGAAGCCAAAAGGAGCCCCTCCCCCTGGCTGTGGCTCTGTAAGAATTACCCGGAAAGACCCTACCCCCTCATTTTAGCCTGATTTTGGGGCCGAGTCTCAGAAGTGTCTCAGATGACTCCTTCCCTGGGAGAGGGGTGGTGAGAACGAGGTAGAGAGGATGGCGGGCCAGGAGTGGGTGCAAGGCGCCTCGGCCTTTTCTAGCCGGAAGCCTCTCCTGCAGTGGGAGTCTCATTGGTGAGACCACAATGGTCACGCTGAGCTTGACCTCTCTCAAGACAAGGCCACTCCGTGCCTCACCCTCCCACCTGTATCCCCTTCTCCATGCTCACCCCCTTCCAACTCGTCATAGCAACTGACTGCCGGGACCATTATCTAAATTAAACCGCATTGGTTCCCCGAGCCAACGACGCTTTGGCAGTTCTAGCTCCGCACACATCCTGCCCCCCACCCTTGCTCAGGCCCCCTTTGCAACTCCCTAACCTACACAAGCTGCAGATGGTCTTTGCTGAAATCCCAGGAGTGGGGTGGGTTGGGGGAGCCGGTTTCTGGGAGTCGTGTGGCGGCAGCCCCCTTTGCTGTGTGCATGCGTGTGCATGTGTGCGCATGATGCATCTTGTGTGTGTGATGAGCTGCCTCTGGGTGGGCAGAGCTGCTCAGTGTGTCCTCCAGGTGCTGTGCTGTGCTGGTGTTCACAGGAGCTCCGCGAGAGGCCTGCCTTCGCCTCCTCTCCCCTCCTCTCCCGCCCAGGTGATGGCTGGCAGATTTATAGGCTTCTGTCTACCCACCGGTGTAATTCCCTTAATGCAAACCCTGAGGGATTGATCTCAGCTGGAGCACCGAGGAGCTGAAGGGGGATGGGGCTGGAGGAGAGGGAGAGGCACAAAGTGAGAACACTGGGCTGCCAGGGGCAGGGACAGGGCAGCTGCAGTCACCAAGCCTGTTAATTAGCTGCCACTTAGAAGCTTTTCCCCTGGAGGGAGCAGGGGACTGGAAGCAGCACTTTGGGAGTCAAAACCAGCCATGAAACGTCTGTGAGTTTGACAGGGGCCTGGAGGCTGGAGGCTGGTTCAGACCTTGTGGGTAGATGGGCCCTGGACCTGACGCGGTAAGGGAGAGTGGGGTCGTGGTGGCTTTTCCCTGGGAAGATGTTGCTTCTTGATGGCCACCTGGGAAGATAGCCTTGCGTGTGCCCGTCGGGTCCTGGGGTGGGATCTGGACCACACAGAGGGTAGGCTGGGGGCAGGGGTCTGAGAACCGCGGTGGAGCGCAGGGCAACTCAGCCCCGACCGAGGGCCTGGATCTCAGAGTGAGAGCCCTGCCTGCTAACTTCCCTCCTGGAGTTCTCTGCCTCAGTTTCCCCAGTGACTGTGGTGGCAGTAACTTAGGAAAAGGTCAGCTGACTGTGGCGAGAGCAAGACTAGGAGGGGAGTGTGTGTGTGTGTGTGTGTGTGTGTGTGTGAGTGTGTGTGTGTGTGTGTGTGTGTAATGGGATTCGGACGCAGGGCCTGGTTCAAGTCCTGGCACCTACAATGACCGGCCCTGGACCAGTCATGTCAGTTTTCTGGAACTCGACCCTCCTCTGTAAATTGGGGCCGTCATTCACGCCGGGAGGATGTTAGGTGGGATGGGGTGCAGGAGGGTGCTTCGGGAAGGGCGGTTACCCTGGCTCACCCTTGGTGGTCCCGCACACCGATTAATATGGGGGGCCCGGAGAGGTCGCTGGTAGAGTTAGCAGCTGCAAAGGGCTGCCTGCAGAGCTAGAGGTGTCTGTGGGTGGGTCTCAGCCTCAGAGGCCCCGGTGGGCCCCCTCTGGGAGTGCTGCCAGGCCCGCGGCAGCCAGCCGAGGCCGGCCAGCCTGGCGCCCCCAGCGTGGCTTCTGCCCCCCACAGGCATGCGCATCCTGGTCACGCTGCTGCTGGACACGCTGCCCATGCTGGGCAACGTCCTGCTGCTCTGTTTCTTCGTCTTCTTCATCTTCGGCATCGTGGGCGTCCAGCTGTGGGCAGGGCTGCTCCGGAACCGATGCTTCCTGCCCGAGAACTTCAGCCTGTGAGTGTCCCAGGGGCGGGGGGTGGCGGGGTGGGGGGTAGGGGCTGCGAGTGGCTGTGGGGGGCTGGGACCGCCCTCAGTCCCTGTTGCTATCGCCATATCTGTCCTCATCTCCGTGACACGTCTGGTTCTCAAACTCCCACATTAGAGTCACTTGGGGAGCTTAAGAAATTCTTGAGGCCTGGGTCGCACCCCCACAGATTCCGATTCCACTGGTCTGGGGGTCAGCCCTAGGCCTGGGGAGTGTTAAAAGCTCCTTAGTGAGCCTGATAGGCAGCCTCATGGGACAAACCTCCCAAGATCCCGACCCAGTCCTCACGCTCCCTATCCACACTCACCAGTCCCCACCTGCCCGGTGCTTGCCCCGACTCTGGTCCTTTCCCTGCTCACCCCGCGTGCCTCGGCGCACACATGCAGTTCTCCCTTCCGGGGCCTGCCCCCCGGGGAAACCCCCGCCCCAGCCTCATTCCTTTCCCCCCACAGCCCCCTGAGCGTGGACCTGGAGCCCTATTACCAGACAGAGAACGAGGACGAGAACCCCTTCATCTGCTCCCAGCCCCGGGAGAACGGCATGCGCTCCTGCAGGAGCGTGCCCACCCTGCGTGGGGAGGGCGGGGGCGGCTCCCCCTGCGGCCTGGACTACGAGGCCTACAACAGCTCCAGCAACACCACCTGTGTCAACTGGAACCAGTACTACACCAACTGCTCTGCCGGGGAGCACAACCCCTTCAAGGGCGCCATCAACTTCGACAACATCGGCTACGCCTGGATCGCCATCTTCCAGGTGGGGCAGCCTGGCTGGAGCGGTCATTGTCCGCGTGGGGGTGGGGTCAGGGCCTCTGGAGGAGGTGGCAGGAGGCTTTAGGGGGCCTGGAGTCAGCCTGCCCCTCTGCCACCTCCCCAGGTCATCACGCTGGAGGGCTGGGTCGACATCATGTACTTTGTGATGGATGCTCATTCCTTCTACAACTTCATCTACTTCATCCTCCTCATCATCGTGAGTGATTCCTCAGGCCCCCGAGGGGATGGGGGAGCCTAGGGAAGCGGGTCGGGGAAGTCCAGAGAGGGGAAAGCTTGCTCGGTCCGAAGTTCTAGCTCTCGGGACAAGTCCCACTGAGGCGCAGACAGCGAGGGCACCTGTCAGGAGAGCTCGGGAGGAAATGCAAGGTCAAGGCCTGACTCTCTCACTTACCACCACTTACAACTTAGGGCGAGTCATTCCCACCGGGCTCCCAGCCCCACCCTGGACCTCTGCCCAGGGTGATACCACCTCCGGAAGTGGCAGAGGGTGGTCCCGGTTTTTCGCCAGGACTGGGAGAGCACTATTGGCCCTTTGTTGGGAAGCAGGCAGGAGGTGGTAAACATTCTGCAAAATGATTTCTTCTACCCCAAATTCCCATCATTTGCTATTAAGAAACACTGCATGATCTCCTGCTCCTTCCAGCTCAGAAGTTCCAAGACTGAATGAGGGCAGAAGACAGAGGCAAAAGTAGCAGTATTTAAAATTCAAGTCGCTACCGTTCATCGTTTAACAATTTGATTGCTTACTCCTTATAGCTAATATTTGTTGAGCGCTTACAAGGTGTACCGGTTAACAATGCGGATTTTGCATCGTTGACCGGTATGTACCAAATCCTCGTTGTTAACGGGTACACCTGGCACTGTGCTCCAGGCCCTGCTCGAAGCACTTTTTATTGCTGGTGGATTTAAGTCTCACCAGAATCCTGTTATCATTTCCACTTAGCAGATGAGGAGACCAATGTGTCCTCCTTGGTCTGACCTCAGCGTGGGCTTGGCATGTGCTGTGGATTAATCTTGCTGGGTGGGGCGTTGAAGCTGTTGTGCACTGTAGCAGCTGCTGCCGGCTGCGTCCTCATAGTCCCTGGGGAAGGGGGTTCAGCGAATGGGGCCTCAGCTCCTAAATGAGAACTCTGGGCTTCAGAGGGCTTGGTCACCAGGCTAAGTGGCTGGAGCCGAGAAACCAACCCCAGGCTATTGACTCCACGTCCAGCCCTTTTCCCCTGCCACCAAGAGGCCAATGACAGAGCCAACAGAGGGACAGATATTGAGAGAAAGAGATTAAAATCTACACAGGATTTAGGGCAAGCTTCAGAGAGAGGTGGAGACAGAATAAGGCCGTGAGAGACAGCGGATAGGCCCTGAGAAGGAACAAGTCCTCCAGGCCACCCCCTCCTGCCCCTGCAACATTCCCTAGTGCGAAAGAGTAGCCAGGCTGGGGGCCTGTTCCCATCCCCCATCAGGACCTGGGGGGGGGGGCGGGCGTCCCCCATCAGTGCCTTGTGGAAGCCTGTTCTTTTCCCTCTGCTGTTCTCTCTGGGCTTGGGTGAGGGGGAAGGAAGTAGACAGGGAGATAAGGGGCCCAGTTTCCACCCTCCCACACACCCCCTGAGAAATCTTTCCCAACAGCTCTCTGGACTCACACTAGTGAAGCTAATTATCATAATTACTAGGACACAATTCAGAAAAACAAAACTGCTTTGTCACCATAAATATTCATTTCCTTTCTTCTGGATTATTGTCCAAGCAACGGCCATCCCAGAACTCTAGGGAAACTGAGGCGTGGAGATGGGGACAGGGGAGTGTGGACAAGTCCGAGTGACAGCTTGGCTAGTCTGCAGGGTTCAGGGTCCAGCCCATCCCCTGGCTGGGCGAGGGGGTGAGCCTGGGGAAAAGGGATACAGGCAAAGCCAATGGCCGTGAGCACACTGCGGACCCAAGGTTAAGAATCTCTCCCTCAAGGTCACACAGCTAGAACTGGGACTGGAAGCAGGAGTCTTGTGGACAAGCTTTGTGCCAACATCTCAAAGGCTCAATCCAGTGTGGAAACCCCATGTCCCCAAGACTGGGTTCATTTCCCCAGCCTTCTCTGCTCCTGGTGGGTACTGGGGAGGGGTGTCCAGAATCTGCGCACAGGCGCGTTTAGGGGCAGGGAGTGCGGGAGACAGCCTTGCAGGGCGGCACCGGGATCCCTAGCAATGCCTTGGAATCCCGGAGAGCTTGGTGCAGGCCTTAGCTGTGCCGTACATTAGCTGAAGGATCTTGGGTAGATTCCTCAAACCCTCTGAGCCTCAGTTTCCTCGCCGTCAAAGGAAGATCATAGAAGTATCACCTCTTGAGAGTGTTACAAGAACGCAATGAGATAGCGCTTGGACAGTTGCTGAGCCCAGGGCCCGGCCATAGGCAGGGCTCCGTGCTCGGTGGCTGGCATTGTGATTCCCTCTTCTTCAGGACTGTCTCCTCTTGCTGTCCCCACCCCAACAGGTGGGCTCCTTCTTCATGATCAACCTGTGCCTGGTGGTGATTGCCACGCAGTTCTCGGAGACCAAGCAGCGGGAGAGCCAGCTGATGCGGGAGCAGCGCGTGCGGTTCCTATCCAACGCCAGTACCCTGGCCAGCTTCTCGGAGCCGGGCAGCTGCTACGAAGAGCTGCTCAAATACCTGGTGTACATCCTCCGTAAAGCAGCCCGCAGGCTGGCCCAGGTTTCTCGGGCAGTGGGCGTGCGGGCCGGGCTGCTCAGCCCGGCGCCCCTGGGGGTCCAGGAGCCCCAGCCCAGTGGCAGCTGCTCACGCTCCCATCGCCGCCCGTCCGTCCATCACCTGGTGCACCACCACCACCACCACCACCATCACTACCACCTGGGGAACGGGACGCTACGGGGCCCCCGGGCCAGCCCAGAGATCCAGGATCGGGATGCCAACGGGTCCCGCCGGCTCATGCTGCCACCACCCTCGACACCGGCCCTCTCCGGGGGCCCTCCTCGGGGCGCAGAGGCTGTGCACAGCTTCTACCATGCCGACTGCCACTTGGAGCCGGTCCGCTGCCAGGCATCCCCGCCCAGGTCGCCATCCGAGGCATCAGGCAGGACTGTGGGCAGCGGGAAGGTGTACCCCACGGTGCACACCAGCCCTCCACCAGAGATGCTGAAGGAGACGGCACTTGAGGTGGCCCCTACTTCCGGACCCCCCACCCTCACCAGCCTCAACATCCCACCTGAGCGCTACAGCTCCATGCACAAGCTGCTAGAGACGCAGAGTACAGGTGAGAGCCCTGCGGGGCGGTGGGTGGGGGGGGGGCATGTTGCTGACTCTTATCCCGGGGCCGGGTGGTGTCCCAGAGGGGCCTGGGGGTCTGGAGTCAGAAGGACTGGGCTCGGATCCCCATTCTGCCACTCACAGCCTTGGGATCTTCCATCAGTCACATGACTTCTTGGAGCCCTACTTTTCTCTCCTGTTAAATGGGAATTATGGTTCCCACATTGTAATAATAACAATAACCATCATGTAATAGGCACCTGCTTGCTGCATGCTCTGCGCTGTTTGCTATAACACCTAGGGTTGTTGGCCCATTGCTCAGTGCCTGTCACATGCCTTGCAGGCAAAATCCTGTTGGCTCCTCCAGTTTAAATGATCAGCTTTCTTTTTGACCCCATTTCACTGATGAGAGAAAGGGAGGCTCGGAGAGGTTGCAGGTCTAGGTCCAAGGTTGTGGCATTAGTGAGGGGTGGATGTAGGACCACCTGACTCTGAGGCCCAGGCTCTATGCTGAGACCCCCTGTTGCAAGGCTTGGAGGAGAAATGGTGTCTGACTGTGGGCCAGCACCACGCTCTCGTGAGCATGAGTTTTAACCCCTCCCCACAGGGAGACGGGGGGCCTGGAGCAGCAAGCCCACAGGGGGCTGTTATTCTGATGAGAGGAGCACCCACTGTCAGGAGTGAGGTGCTCGCTGCCTGTGGGTGTCCCCCAGTCAGGCAGGGGCGGCGGGCCCCTTCCACAGACAGACTCACTGTCAGCACAGCCCAGGGCCTGTATTTCAGGAAGGATTTGGCACGTGGGAGAAGTGGTGTATTTGTGGGATGTTATGTGGGAATGCGGGCTGGGATAGGAAGGTGTTATCACAGAACGCAGTGCGAAGGGATCTGGTGCCAACTCTTCCACTACCCGCCACGTGACGCGAGCCAGTTGCACGCACACGCGCTGGCACGTTTCAGTTCCCTGCTCTAGAGAAGGCAGGGCTGGGACCAGCATGGGCGGTGGATGCTTAGGGACACCTTGCTGTGTGCAGTCGGAAGGGGAAACAGTGTTGGATGTCTACTAGGGGCTGGGCTCTTAGCTGGGTGCCTCCTCGTACCTGCTTTCCCTGGGTGGTTCCTCAGGTCCCTTTAGCTCTCATATGTTATGGTCAAAGCTGGGTTTAAATGGACATTTATGTCTGAGGATAGGTCACTGTGTGTGTGTGTGTGTGTGTGCGCGCATGCACAGTCTGGTGTGTGTATGTGTGTGTACACATGAAGGTGTCCTGTATATGTGTGTGTCTGTATGTGTGCATGTGTCTGGTGTTCGTGTGTGTATGTGTGCATAGGTATCTGATGGTGTAGGTGCATGTGTGCGCACACAGGAGTAATGATCCTGTCTGGTGTACATGTGCAGTGTGTGATTTGCATGTGTCTGTGTGCACATGTGTTTGGCTGTGCATGTGTGGCATGCAAATAGTATGTGTGTACACAGTACATGCGTCTATGCCAGCCGTGGGCAAACTATGGCCCGTTTGAAATGAATAAAACTAAAAAAAAAAAAAAAAAAAGACCGTACCCTTTTATGTAATGATGTTTACTTTGAATTTATATTAGTTCACACAAACACTCCATCCATGCTTTTGTTCCGGCCCTCGGGTCCAGTTTAAGAACCCATTGTGGCCCTCGAGTCAAAAAGTTTGCCCACCCCTGGTCTATGCACATGGAGTGTTTAACGCGCACATGTGCATGTGTCTGGTGTGTACATGAGCACACATGTGAGGGCGTGTGACTTAAGAGCCCTTTGGGAAATACTGCTCGGAGCAGTGTTGGTGTCGGGCCTGCGACCTGGGATGTAGAGACGACCTAAGCTCCGTGCTGAAGGCTCCTCGGACCTCACATAAGAGCTTCCCAGAACCTCAGAGGACATCAAGGCCCCCTGCCCGACCCTAGGACACCCTCAGCGACTGTCAGAAGGATGCTGTTGGCATTCGGGAGCATTCTGTCGCTCAGAACTGCTCGCACTGTAGGGCATTCAGCACCCCTGGCCCACTGAGTGCCCAGTACCCCATCATCGTAACAACCCCATGCTCCCCACTCATTTCATCCACCCTCTGAGGGAAGGCCGCCCCAACTAAGAAACCCTGGAGCCTCTAACCTCTACCCTCCTGTCGCAGGCACCTGCCAAAGCTCCTGCAGGATCTCCAGCCCTTGCTTGAAGGCAGACCGTGGAGCCTGTGGCCCAGACAGCTGCCCCTACTGTGCCCGGGCTGGGGCAGGGGAGGTGGAGCTCGCCGGCCCCGAGATGCCTGACTCAGACAGCGAGGCGGTTTATGAGTTCACGCAGGACGCCCCGCACGGCGAACTCCGGGACCCCCAGGGTCGACGGCGACGCAGCCTGGGGCTGGATGTGGAGCCCAGCTCTGTGCTGGCCTTCTGGAGGCTGATCTGTGACACCTTCCGCAAGATTGTGGACAGCAAGTACTTTGGTCGGGGCATCATGATTGCCATCCTGGTCAACACGCTCAGCATGGGCATCGAGTACCACGAGCAGGTAGGGCAAGGGCCCGATGGTCCCTGGGGCTGGGGACCCTCTGCCTTCCTCCCCTCCCACCTGCTGTGCTCAGCTGCCTCTCCGTGCTGCTAGTCTGCGTGGCAGGGAGGACAGCGGGGAGGCGCAGCAGCGCGTGGGGACGCGTTGGAGGGTGGAAACCAGTGAATGTCACGCAGTGTCTGAGTCTGGGCGCTGCCGGGCCGGGGCAGGGGCAGGGGCAGGGTCTGAGCTGGGTGTGATCTTCCTGGGACGGCTTCCCAGAGGAGCCAGGCTTTGAAGGGTGTGAGTGAGTGACGAGCATCAGCTGTGGGCAAGGCCTCTTTGGAGGGACAAGTCACTGGAAGAGATTTGGATCTTTGGAGAAGATATGGGGGGAGGGGAGGGGGGATCCCCTAGAGTTCACCTGACTCATAATTAGGATCATGATTGACTAGAAGGGCGCTGAGTAGGTAGGGGTGAGGGGTGGAGGGTTGGTGGCTGCGCCTGGATGCAGCCAGGCTGCCTGGGCCTGGCCTCTGATCTGGGAGCCTCACTGTGAGCGGGGTGCTGTGTGGATGAGAGCACCTAGCGTGGTGAGGGGACTTGAAACCGTCGCGTTTGAGGAATCATTCTAAGAACCTGGGTGTTTAAGGCTGGAGAAAAGGAGGCTCAGCAGGGGCAGGCGAGCTGTCGTCAGATGTTGAAGGGCCATCGTGTGGAAGAGGGAGCAGGCTTGTTTTGTGGGGCGATGGCTGCAAGCAGAGGAATCTGGGCTGAGGGGAGGAGGCGGCCCTCGCTCTCAGAGCTGTGCAAGGACAGAATTGTGGCCTGGGGGACCCAGGGACCCCCACCTCTCCCTTCCTGGGCGTGGGAGTAGGCACCAGGGGGCCTCACAAGCAGGCTTGGCTGCCTCCCCCACAAGGTTCCTTCCAGAAAGCAGTCCTTCCCCCCCGAGGTGGCCTTCCAGGTCACCCCCTTGGCGGATTCTTATAAAAGGAGGAGGCAGCCAGCAGGTGCTGCCGTCCACAGGCCCTCTGCGCTCTTCTCTCCTGGGTGTGTCTTGCCTTCCTGTGGCTCAGGGAGGGAACTGGGTCACCAGGACCTGACAGTCCCTGGTGTGGCACCAAGGCCATGTGCTTGCCCAGCCCCCCTCGTTGTGGGTAGGTAGGGGCATGTAGGGGCCAGAGGTGTGGGAAGGGGTAGGGCAGCTCTGAGTCAGGGTCTGGGTCTGGCTTGCCAGCGTCCCCAGGGGAGGGAGGAAGTAGGGGTCTCGGGTGAGGCTGGGGAGCGTAGGTCCAAGCTGGGGCTGGGAAAACATGAGGTGTCCATTTTCCAGGAGATTGGAAGCCACTTCCCTCACCCCAGTGACCTCTGAGTGTTGTGAGCACTCAGCTCTTACCCCAGTCACCCTGTCCAGCCAGGTGTGCCCAACCCCCATCCTCTCCCCCATCGCCATCACACACCTTGGCATCCCTTCTGCTTGCCTCAGGCCCCCCACCCCAGCCGGCTCTGCTGGATCCCTTCCCTGCGGAGGAGAGAGGCAGAGGGAGCAGGAAGGATACCGGCTGCAGTGCCAGCAGGAGGGGAGTGTGGCACCGTGGTGGGCGTGTTGCGTCTGGGCGCATGGGGCATGCGGTGTGGGCACTTGCCTGCTCCGCCAGCCTCCTGAGGAGAGCTGCTCTGCTATTCCAGGCTGGTGGGGGCAGCATTTCTGCTGCCAGGCCCCAGGGGGTGGCAGCTCCTGACCTCCCTTTACCCCAGCTCCCTGAGCCTGAACCTCAACCTCCTCTCCCTCACCCCAGATCTGGCTGTGGTCAGTGCCTGCCCCCAGGGGTCACCTCTTCCGAGCTTTCCTTGGGGGGGGGGGGAGCGCCCAGCAGTCTCTGCTCAGCCGGATGCGGCTGGCGGAGGCTTTGCACTCGGAAGAAGCTGAGTCACAGAGACCGAGGGCAGATGAAGGCGCAGCAAGAGGGCTTTCAGTTAGACGGCAAGAAGGACACCCACTTGGGGAGAAAGTAGCAGCGATCGGTCAGGGGTGTCTCAGCACCGCCTTGCCCAGGTTCCTGAGGGAAGCAGGGGATGGCCCCCCAGGCCCTCGCTGGCAGGGATCCCCCCTCAGTGGTGGCGCGGTGTCTGCGCCAGGGAGGAGTTTGTTCCGGTACCTGGCTGCTGAGAGCCCCGCGGGGGTGAGTGGGAGTCCCCAGCAGGCTGGCCAGATGACTGACTGCGGGCAGGCCTAGGGACCGGGGGTGGCGAGGAGTCCCGGGAGCAGCCATGGCCCCGTGCTTGCAGGCACTGCGGCGTGACATCCCGCCATCTGGGCCCCGGAGCCTGAGCTGGCTGGTGGGGGGGAGGTGGGCAGGGAGGGAAGTGAGGGGACGTGGGGGCCGAGAGACAGAGACACAGAGGGGGAGACGGAGACACAGCAGAAGAGACACTGAGAGAGAAAGGGGGAGACTGAGATGGAGAGATGGGGGCACAGAGGACAAGATGAAGCCCCAGGGAGAGGCAAATATAAAGATAGAAAGACAGAGACGAGAGGGACAGAGTTGTAAGGGGGGACAAAGACTCAGGGGGAGGAGACAGAAGCAGATGGAGTCACAGAGACATGTGACGGAGACAGAGAGATATGGAGAGGGAGCCGGACCCAGAAACAGATGACAGACCAGGGCAGACTGGGCAGGGTTGGGAGACGGGCTCGGATGGAGCCTTGCAGACGGAAGGAGAGAGGCTGAGAGCGACAGCAGATGCTGACACAGGCTCGTGGTTCCCCTGCAGAGCTCGTAATGAGGTGATCATGTCCATCAATCCTGGTATTGATCAGGCTGGGGGGCACTGCAGAGGGTGTGCTGTGCTTCCCTGGGGGAGAGCCAGCCCTCTTCCCTGCCAGGTGCCACTGCACCTACCACTGTCACCTACCATGCCCATCATTCAGTGTTCCTGCTGGGGATGGCCAGGCCTCTTCTGCCTCTCTCTACCAACATCTTGGCTGAGGAAGAACCCATGTTGTCATACCCCACCCTACCCAATGGAGGCCCCATGCTGTCCACACTGCCCTCCTTCCCCAACCCCGTAACCCACCAGCTGGTGGAGGCCTGACAGGACTGGTTTGTCCAGAGGGGACTAAGGACGGGACCCTGAGGACACGGGGAGTGAGCACATGTGTGGTCCATCCACTAGGGGGCAGTACGTGGAGCAAGGAACTTCCTATGAATTTCCCAGGCGTCCATCCATTGCACTCACATTTTGTGTGTGTCAAAGTTGGGCCTGAGCAGTGGCCTACTGACAAATGTTTAACCATCAGCCCTTAAAAAGAGAAAGAAAAAGAAGTTCTGATTTGTAGTGTTGTAGCATTTGCCAATTACCGTGGTGTAAATGCTCCCACCGAGGCCAATTTTAAGCTGCCGTCATGATGTCACTGAGTGCGGAGCTGGGAAGGGATGCGCACAGCTGGTTCTCCTGAGCCGGTGGGAGATGGCTCCAGCACACCACTGGGCCTGCGGCACTTCATCCTTCCTCTCCAAGAGGTCACCAAGTAAACAGTCACATTTGCTTGATTAGTACAAGCTCGGAGAGGGAGGCACAGAGGCACAACCCGTGACCCAGACTGGGAAAAGGATTCAAGGAGGGCTCCATGTAGGACATGACCTTGGAGCTGAGTTTGGAGAAAGAGTGGGGCACAGTGGTGAAGGGGGAGGGGAGGGCACCGTGTGGGCAAGGGCCAGAGATACCAGGCACCAAAATGGAGTGGTTTGCTAGTATAAGGAGTTCAAGGTACTGGGTAGGGGCTGAGATCGGCAAATGATAAGAGATGAGTTTGGAAAAAATTGGAGGCCTGGTCCTGAGAGGCATAGATGGAGTTTGGATTTTATTCTGAAGGTGATAGGTTTCCAACAAAGGTTTGAGGCTGGTCAATAAGAGGAGCAGGTCTGTGTTCCTGGAAGCCTCGTGGGGAATTGAAGGCAGGGAGGGGAGACAGGAGGCAGGGAGGCTGACAAGAGGGCCGCTGCCGTGGTCTGGGCGGTTCACACATCTGTCCCTGGAGATGGGAGGAGAGGGCTAGGAGAGCTGGCGGGTGGCTGAATCTGCAGGACTCAACACCGAGCGGATATTTGGGAGAGGAGGCGGCATGGACAGCACCCGGATTCCTGCTGGGGGTGGTGCACGGGGGCTTGAGCAGATTTGGGCTGGAGGACGAAGCATTGAGATGCCCCTAGGACATCCGGTGTCTGCCCAGCAGGCGGCTGGAGCTCAGAAGAGAGGCTGTCTCCCAGGACCTGTCTCCCTGGGTCTGCACTGGGGCAAGGCCGCTCCAGGAGGCGGGCGCGGGGGGAGGTGCCAGGAGGAGGTCTCGGGGCACAGGAGCTTCCTCATCATCCCCCTCTGGGCAGGGGCTCACCTCATATTCTGAAAAAGAGGCAACAGTGTGTGGGAGAAGGGGAAGGGCAGGCGGCCCAGCGGTCTCCTGGGCAACAGAGGGGAGAGAGGGAGGGTCCGGAGATGGTGGCCTTTCCGGCCAGGAGAGGGCAGGGCAGGTGATGACTCTGCGTGTTGCTCCGACTGCCACGGGCCCATGCTGTCACTCTAGATACATGTCCAGAGAGGGTTGCTATTTATAAGTGCGTGAGACCGGCTGTTCAAGGTGAAGGAAGCCGGGGGGTGGGGGCGGGGGGTGGCGGAGAGTCCAGATGTGGACTTTTGAGAAGATTCACGGACTCTTTTTGGATTCTGCTGAAAGCCGGGCACCCTCTCCCCAGAAAACGCATGCATGCATAGGCACCCCAATCGGGGCCTGAGAGAACAAGGGTTTTCATGGACACCTTCCATTCCAAGCCGGCTCCTCGGAGCTCCCAGGCGAGGAGCCCTGGCCGAGGAGCTGGGGCTGGGGTGCAAGCAGGACTTGGCTGCCCAGGCCCCAGACTTTCAAAGGATCTCCCTCTGTGGGGGGAGGGGGAGAAGAGTGCTGTAAGGAGCTGGCCGACTAAAGCGGCGCCCACGTTTTTTCCGCATCCTCTGGCTCTGGGCTCCCCCGATTCAGCAAATGCGGGAGCACGGCCTGCGCACAGCACACGAGAATAGAATAATAGGGTGGCAGGGGCAGGGCAGAGCCAGAAGCACCCCGGAAACTTAAGTTCTAGCGGAAACGTCATTCTGCTTCATGGACGATTATGCCAAATGCTGTAAGGGAGGCTTCTGGGGCGCAGAGAGAGATGCTTATACCCGGGTCGAGGGCTTGGAAGGGCTTCATGAAGGAGGTGGCTTTTGAGATGGGCCTTAACTCTAAGTGGGATAGGAGCTGAGAAGTCCGGGTGGAAGGATGAGGGTGAATTCTGGCAGCCTGGCCTGGGAATGCGCAGGGTGGCCGGGGACACTCTGAAGGACAGTCCTGTTGCCTCCTGCCCCCACCCCCACCCCCCTCCCTCACCCCTGAGGTGTCTGAGCAGCATTGATGCGAGCCCAGCAAAGTGGAAGGAAGCCTGAGATTCCAGTAGGTGTGGGCTGGGCTGGGGGGCGGCCAGAGACTATTTCTGTTGTTTAGATCAGAGACAATGAGAGCCCCAAGTCTGGTGGTGGCAGGGAGAGCGAGGGGTCGAGGGGTCCGGAACAGCCACCCCACAGGCAGCCTGCAGCGGGCACCTGTGGCTGGAGGGATGGAGGGCAGGCCTGAATCCTAGATAACTCCCAGGTTCCAAGACAGAATCCTGGACAGGGAGGGAGCCGGGAACTCGGGGAAGGACAGGTTTGGGAGAGGAGGTGAGAGGGTTTGTTTTGAATGTGCTGCCTTTGAGCTGGCCGAGGGCCACCCCGGGAAGGCTCTCAGACAGACTGGCTCTCGGGGTGAGGAGCCAAGCTCTTGGGGGAGATTGTTCAGTGTCCTCTACACCCAGTGACAGCTGGAGAGGTGGGAGTGGGGGAGATGCGGGGGGGGGGGGGGAGGCAAGGGGAGGGAGTGGGCTTAGACTCGACTCAAGAATGTTGGCCTGAGAGGAGACAGGCAGCCCTGGAGGGCAGGAGGTGGCCAGCAGCACGGGGTCAGGGAAGCCCGGGCCGGCTGGGCATCAGGCAGGAGGGGTGGCCACTGGCCCAGATGCTGCTCAGGCAGGGCGTCTGCTAAGAGGAGGGCTGGGAAGAGGGGCCTTGGAGAGCGCTGGCGAGGTAGGCCCCCTGCTCTAGGCGTGAATGCGCCTGGATTCACAGGAAGGCTCTGCTTTTAGGCAGGGAAAGGCGATTGGAGGCGTGCAGGAACCAGGGATAAATGATGGACCGGAATGGGACCCAGGGGAGCCTGAGGGATGGGAGTGAGGTGGAGGTGCAGGTGGAGGAGCGGCTGGCGCCCTGCCAGGAGGGGAGGGGAGAGGAGTAGCTGCGGACCAGCGCTGTGTGGGGGAGGGAAGGAAGCGGAGCCAGGTCGGGAGTGAGGGTGGGGGCTGAGGGGAGGGGGAGGTTTGGGGCAGCTTCTGGGAGTAGAGAGATGGGCAGTCCGCGATAGAAGACGGCGAATAAAGTGCACAGCAGCCTGGGGCCCCCAGCAGGGCATCGCCCGGCCAGTCAGCAGAGGTTGGTGACTCTAGCAACACTCAGCAGCCGCAGCAGAGAGGCCGCGGGAGCAGGGCCTGGGCTGGGCTGGGCTGGGCAGGACAGCCGCCCTCTAAGGCCTGCAGCGTAAGAGCAGCTTTGAATGGTCCACTGAGCCCTGGCTGGTTTGTCTCTGTGGATAGAGCGTTGACCTGCGGACTGAAGGGTCCCGGGTTCGATTCCGGCCAAGGGCACATGCCTGGGTTGTGGGCTCGATCCCCAGTAGGGGATGTGCAGGAGGCTGCCGATCCATGATTCTCTCTCATCACTGATGTTTCTATCTCTCTCTCTCCCTCTCCCTTCCTCTCTGAAATCAATAAAAATAAAAAAATAAAATGAATGGCCCACCAGGCTCTGGGCCGCGAGGTTGTGCTGCAGGTGAGGGCGGGGCCACAGCGCCAGAGCTTTGAGTCGAAGGGGCTTTGGGTTAGCTGTTTCCAAACTGAGTGAGCCCTGGAGGAGCCCTGCGCCCTCTGAGCTTGTGTGTTTGCTTGGGGTGGCTTCGGGGCGCTGGTGGGTGATGTGGGGAAGGACTGAAGCCTCCCACCCCTTCGGAGGAGGCACTGGGGCACAGTGGCATTCCAGCTGGCACAGTTCCAGGCTGGAGAGCTTCCAGGGGGAGGGCGAGCAGCAAGGCCACCTCTCCACGCCGAAGCCTGTGGGGTTTCCTGGAAACCTCCCGCCACACAGGTGTCTCCTGACTTCCCACACCTCCTGGAAGGAGGAGGACCAGGAAGGAGGAGGTCCCACCGACCCAGTGGCCCTTACCCCCTCACTGTGGGCCCCTGCAGCACCTCTCCTGGGTGTGTGGGAGCAGCAGGCCGGGCTGTCAAAAGCAGAGGTGAGGTGAGCTGGAGAGTCAGAACTGGGGAGCAGAGATTTCAGGGTCAGTGGAGCAGGGAGCCGGGGAGCTGGGGAGGGAGTGGCACTTGGGCAGTGCTGGGGTGACTCATGCAGGCCCCCTCTCCGCTCTCACCTGGCTGGTCCACCCTCGGGAGCCTTCTCTGCAGCAGGCATGTCACTGTCTGCGGAGCCTGCTCTCAGGCCTCCTGCCTGGACCTCTGCAGTCTCCCCTAATTGGTCTGTCTCTCCAGCTCTCTGAGCCATCCGCACGCTGCCACCACTGCAGCCAGATTAATCTTCTTAATACACCGCTTTGCACATCGCCTCCCTCCCCCAACCTTCCCCCCCCCACCCCCATCCTCCCCCGCAGCCTCAATGGCAGCATGTGCCCAGAGGAAAGTCCAGCCTGTGGCGTGGAGTCATTGGGCCTGGCCCTGCTGACCCTGCAGCCTTGTCCCCCACCGGCCCCTCCCCGCTCCGACCCAGGCAGACCACTTAACTCTTGGTCCCTGGTATGCCCGGCCCTTCCCTCCTCTGCACCTTGACTCACACTGCGCCCAGTTGGGCGTGTCCTCATTGGGCGCTCCCCTCCCGCCTGCTCCTTCCCACTGGCCCACTGACCTCGTGGGGTTGGAGCTCCTGGTGCTCCTGATGCTAAGTGACAGCCCTGCAGGCACTCTGTCCTGCCCCGTGTGAGGCCACTTCCACTGGCAGTGCCCACGGGGCCGCTTGAGCGTGGCTCTCGGCTGGATGTGCTCACAGTCTTGATCTGTGTTCTGCAAGGCAGCCTCCCCGCGAGGTGGTGTTACCCTGTTTCACAGAAGAGGCCACTAGGGATCAGAGAGGTTAAGGGACTTGCCCCAGGTCACACAGGTGGAAAGTCCCAGAGTCCCTGTGTTCGGGTTCAATCCCACCTTGCATCACCAGTGTCGTGCACGCTGTGGGCACGGTCAGGGTTCGTTGATGGAGCTGCTGTGGGTGTCAGGGGAGACCTGGTGCTGGGAAGTATGTATAGCTTACCTGGGGCCGCAGTTGCTCTCAGGTGACAGGCTGAGGGAGGGAAGGTGTTGGGACCTGGGAGGTGGGGGATGTACAGTTAGCATCAGCCCTGAGAAGACCTGGGACCTCTGGGCGGGAGAAGCTCGGGCTGCCTGGCCTCAGCTCACCAAAGCGCTTCCTGGGCCTTGACCTCTGTGCACCGGAGGGAGGATGCAGTCTAGACCCGAGAAAGGACGTCCTGGCCCCGGGGGAGGGCCTGACGGGCTTGCGCGCATCTGCCCCAGGGAGACATTAGGACATGGGCTCTAGGGGGGCTGGGGGCCGCGTGGACAGATGCAGAGAAACGCTCGGCCGGGCCTAGCCCTGCACCTAAGCCACCTCCTTTCCATGACCACACCTTTGGGAGCAGGCCGTGGAGGAGGCAGGGAGGAAGTGACCTTCCGGGAGGAAGGCAGCAGCCCTGCGGGCCTGGCGAGGGTGCTGGCAGAAGTTGGCTCCCTCCCCACCCCTTCGCCGCAGCGGAGGCCCAGGATCACGGCTCTGGTCCCTGGGGCACCTCTGTTGCTAAGATTGTGTCTCTGCGCCCTCGCCCTGCACTTGCAGAATGTTCCCAGCCTCCGATTTAGTAACTTGGACAGACCTGGATGTCTGGGGGAGGAGGGCTTTTTCCCATGGATCACGGGGGGGGGGGGGGGGGTCCCAGGGTCCTGGGAGAGGATAGGCCTTGCCCCTACGTGCGCCCAGTGAGTGTGTGTGTGGAGGGGAGAGAGGACGGGCTGAGGGAGAGGGCTCGGCCCTCCTCCCACCTGCTTCTCCAGTCCCTGAGCTGCCTGGAGGGATGAGGTGGAGGCTTCAGGCTTTTCTGCCCCGCCCCCCCACTTCGCACCCCGACAAGGATCCATCACGTAGGCCTTGGGGGAGCCCTGCACCATCCTTCTGATGAGGCTCTCAGTTGGTTTGTGAGCGTGTGTGAGCATGTGTGTGCCAATGAACACCGGGTACAGACTGTCTCTACCCCAGGGATAACGTTAGGACATGATGAAAACATCCTCCCTCCACACGCCTGGTAGTAGTTGTACTTTTAGGGCTCACTGACGGAGTAAATACACGATAACAAAGACTACAGGGCGTTCAGCTACTTAAAAAAGTTGTATTCATTTTTATTGTTGAGGTGTAATGTATTTGCTCTATGTACATGGTGTACTTCAGTTACGTTTTCAAGTCAACTTGTTCTTTTTTTAAAATATATTTCTATTGATTTCAGAGAGGAAGGGAGAGAGAGAGAGAAACATCAGTGATGAGAGAGAATCATTGATCGGCTGCCTCCTGCACGCCCCACACTGGGACCCAGCCCGCATGTGCCCTGATGGGGAATCCAACTGTGACCTCCTGGTTCATAGGTTGACGTTCAACCACTGAGCCACCCTGCCTGGGCTCAACTTGTTCTTCATTCATGCATCTAAGTTCATGTGAAATGTAATTTTATGTTCATTAGAAGGTACATAGTCTATTCAGTCCATCCGGGTAGCTGATTCACGGGCCTGTCGCTGTCACCACGTTGGGTTTGGTCCTACTTGGTATTTATTGGAGTCAGAGTGAGGTGGGTTGGGCGCCCTCCCTCGTTCTCCCCCCCGCCCTGTGACTTTGAACCTGTCATTCACCGTCTTCTTGACTTCTTTTGTTCATCTCTAAACCCCCGGTGTGACTGCTGTTGTGTGGATGGCATGAGGTGAGAGGCACGAGCCTGGGGACCCGCAAAATATCGCGCCTGCGTGGTCTATGCGCCCCTTCTTTATCCGATCCCAGAGCGAACAACTGGGCAGGTGGCAGCGTGACAGGGAGGCAGGCTCGCCGATCACAGCTTCCGGGGAGACTGGGCTTGGGAGCACAGAGTGGGGGATCCACTCTCTCAGGAGGGCTCTGCGCCCTGGGCTTTCTCTGTCCTGACATAAGCCCCTCCCCACCACCTGCTCCGCGCTCACAGCCGGTGGACAAAGGTCCTGTCTCTCTGTGACCCGTTCACTAGGTCAGGTGGCGGTGCCCTCTCCTGCCCCAACACGCCGTCTGGGGAGAAAAGACTCGATTCAGATCTACCGGAGCCACGGGCTCCGTGCCACACCGGCCCCTGTGACAGCCACTCACTCTCTGGGCAGCTGGCTCTCGGCCCTGCCTGCTGACCCTGGCTCTGCCCCCCAGGCCTGCCTTTGGAAAGGACGCATGCCCAGTTGAGAGCTTCTCTCTTCCTGAGCAGCCACGGACCTCCAGACGCGCCTCACCTGGCAGTCAGAGGCCTTTCCTCCCAATTCTCCCCACTTCCACCCAGGCTGGTCACACGGGTTGGGGCCGGGAGGATCCATGTGGTGGCGTCCAGGGCCTGGCTCCAGGCTTGGGTGACCTACCTGGACAGCCGGCCAGATGAGGCAGCCAGGTTAACAGGGTATGGTGTCTGAAGGACTAGGGGCTTCACCTGCTTATTTATTTATTATCCTTGAGTGGCTGCCATGGAGCTTGGGCTTTTGAATGGTCAAACACCCCACCGATGGGCAGTGGGCTCTGCTGAACCAATCATCTCCACCCGGACCGCCAGCTCAGCCACACCCCTCCCTTTCTCTCTCTCTTTTTTTTTTTTAAAAATATTTTTATTGACTTCAGAGAGGAAGGGAGAAAGAGAGAAAGATAGAAACATCAATGATGAGAGAGAATCATTGATTGACTGCCTCCTGCACGCCTCCCATGGGGGATCGAGCCCACAACCCGGGCATGCGCCCTGACTGGGAATTGAACCGTGACCTCCTGGTTCATAGGTTGATGCTCAACCACTGAGCCACACCGGCCAGGCACAGGGCTCGTTTCTTGTGCTGGACCTGTGGTGCCTTCCCTCCGCTCTGCTTGGAGAGACCCCACTCACCATTCAGAGTTCATGTCCAATGCTGGCTGCTGACGAAGGCTTTCCCGGCGTGTCCTTCCCTCACCTTCTGTCCCCGAGCTCCCGGATTTACCGTCTGGGTCATGTAGTTTGTCACGGAAGCATCTCGGGCCTCTGGCGGTCATTCAGCTGTGCTGTGTGCGTACACCTTGCTTCCAGCCAGCTGCTGAGCTCCCGGGAGCAGAGGGCAGGGCTGGCATGTTTGTGCAGCCCCTTTTGTACCCGGTGCAGTTCTAGGCATGCAGTCAGCACTTAATATTGAAAAGAGGAGGAAGGGAGGGCGGTGACTAGTGAGCTGGAGAAGCAGATGAGATGGTTTGTCCTTAGTTCTGATCGCCTCTTTGGGGTGTGTCCTTGGTCCTCATTCCTGAAGGTCACACAGTGAGTGGACAGAAGGAACCGAGGTGTTCTAGTCTCCGGTAGCGGCTTCCGGAGCCTCCTTCTCTGTGACAACCCTTCTTGGGGGTTCCCTTCTGTGTATCAGCACGTTGGTGTGCGTATGCGTGTTTGTGCGTGACGTTTGTTGGTGCGTTGTCTGGAAGGAAGCAGGGTAGCCAGTAGATGTCCGAGAGGAGGCTGCCAAGTCCACAGAGTAATTGTGGAGCACGTGTGCCTTTGCCGGTGGCTGTGTGACTGGTATGCGTGTGAGGCCTTGGCAGTCATCTCGTGGCACGGGCCAGCATCATTGCGCCACTGGCCTGGGCTCGCTGGGCTGACCTGGCAGCACAGGACCGATGGGTCTCAGAGCTGCCAGCAGGAGGTGGGCAGAGCCCACAGGGCAGGCCCCAGGATCTGAGACCCAGAGCTGGGAATGGTGGGGGGACCCTTCGGGGGAGGGTGTTCCCCATAAGCCTGAGCATCCAGAACCCCTGGCTTTCTGTTCCTGCTCCTCCTCTCCCTGTGGTCCCGTGTTTGGGGGGACTGGGGTGAGGGGCTCAGGGACAAGCCACGGCTGCTTCACGCCCGCCCTGCCCTGCAGCCCGAGGAGCTCACCAACGCCCTGGAAATCAGCAACATCGTCTTCACCAGCCTCTTCGCCCTGGAGATGCTGCTGAAGCTGCTCGTGTACGGCCCCTTTGGCTACATCAAGAACCCCTACAACATCTTCGACGGCGTCATTGTTGTCATCAGGTACGACCGCCCCTGCACTGCCTCTCGCCTGAAGAGCGTCCATGGGGCGGCTTGGGGCGAGGGGCCACGCAGCCTCTTCCAGGGGTCCCACTGACCCACAGGCCCTGCCGCGCCCCCAGGTGGGGACTCGCTGTGCCCCCCCTGCTCCACTCCACCCTGTCCCTCGGTCCTACCCTGCTCAGGAGGGTCTCGGCCTCACATCTCCTTTGGCCAAGCCCCGCTGCGGTCTCCTCTCCCCACTTCTACTTCTTGTCCTCACCCCCACGCAGGCCCGGGGGGGTGGGGTGAGGACTGGGGGGTTGGCCTTGGAGAGGAGTTGGAGGAGGCCTGAGGCCCGGCCAGCCATCCCTGCTTGCAAAGTGCTTGGAAACCATCTCAGACGCCGATCGACCGCTTGCTTCAGGGTTTCCAACACCTCGGGAAAGTGCTCCGTCCCCTCCAGCCAGGAGCCAGGAGAACTGCTTTATGGCTTTTTGGAACTGGCTTTAGATTTCATTTGAAGAGAACAAAGCGAATATTCCATAACTGGATGCTGTTGCATTGGCCGATTGAGGGAGAGGGCTGTCCACTGCCAGGCCGTGCGATCTTTGGCCTGGCCGGGAGGGTGGAGAGGGCAGGAGCTGTCCCCCAGATCCTTGGCATCTTGGCGGCCCGAGGGCTGTGCTAGCCAGTCCAGGCCCCCGGGGGCTGCCGGCCCTTCGTAAAGGGAGGGGCAGGCGGGGGGTGGGCCTGCCGCAGGCTCAGGCTCCCCGCCCCCACCCCCTTGCAGTGTGTGGGAGATCGTGGGCCAGCAGGGGGGCGGCCTGTCGGTGCTGCGGACCTTCCGCCTGATGCGGGTGCTGAAGCTGGTGCGCTTCCTGCCGGCGCTGCAGCGGCAGCTCGTGGTGCTCATGAAGACCATGGACAACGTGGCCACCTTCTGCATGCTGCTCATGCTCTTCATCTTCATCTTCAGGTGAGGGCGGGTGCCCGCGGGGAGGGGCCTCGGGGGCGGGGCTGCTGGGGCTGAGCCCATCCCGTGGCTCCCGTGTCTGCAGCATCCTGGGCATGCATCTCTTCGGCTGCAAATTTGCATCCGAGCGGGACGGGGACACGCTGCCGGACCGGAAGAATTTTGACTCCCTGCTCTGGGCCATCGTCACCGTCTTTCAGGTGCGAGGGCAGCAGGACAGGGTGGGCAGGGGTGGTGAGGTGACCCTGGCCAATGCCCTGACTCCCGCCCTCTGCCCACAGATCCTGACCCAGGAGGACTGGAACAAGGTGCTCTACAACGGAATGGCCTCCACGTCGTCCTGGGCTGCCCTTTACTTCATTGCCCTCATGACCTTTGGCAACTACGTGCTCTTTAACCTGCTTGTCGCCATTCTGGTGGAGGGCTTCCAGGCGGAGGTAACCCCCTGCCCGCAACGGTCCATTTCCAGGAGGAATCGGCCGCCCAGCCTGACCTTTGGGGGCCTGGCAGGTTCTGCAGGAAGCACCCTTCAGATTAGGTGGGGGTGACTAAGGGTGGGAGGCGCCGGGTCTCAGGAAGCCTCTTGGTACTCAGGAAATGGGGTGCATGTTGGGGGGTGTCTTTGGGACCCCAGGTTAGCTGCCCAGTGGGCTTCCCCTTCAAAGTCGGCTAAACCCTTCCTCAGAAAGCTAGACAAGTGTCAGCACACAGGGCACCTGGATCCCTGAGTACAGGTGCTCTCGGGGACATCTGGGGGGACCCATCTGAGCTGAGGGGTGGGGGGAAGCTTGTGTGCAAGTCATCTGAGCTCTGGCCGAGATGATGAAGATGCCACCAGGGCCCGGGCAGGGCCGAGCTGCCCAGGGTGAGAAATGAGCCCAATTAGCTGCGGGGATGGCAGAGATGAGCGTCCTATTTCCAGCCCCGGCTCCATCACCTCCGTCACAGGCAGCGTCATCAATTAATATTGACTTACATTGATCCCGCCCGTGCCGGGCCGGGGCACAGCCTCTGCCCGAAAGGCTGCACCCTCCTCCTCTCCTTCCGCCCTGCCCCTCTGCCCGCTCCAGGCCCAGCCCGGTGCCGTGCACCGGGGAGGTTGACCCAACCTAGAAACGCTCCAGGTTGGGTGTGGAGGAGCGCTCGGTCCAGTTCTCTGTGGGTGACCCGGATGGAAACTCCCGCTGCGGCCTGCTCTATAAATACCCGGCACACGGTGGAAAAACAAAAATCTATTTTCCGCCTTTTTCCCAGCCTTGCGAGGGAGGGCTGCTCCCCGAGGGCCAGGCTGGTGGGGTGCGGGGGCATCTGTCCCTCACTGGCCTTCGCCGGCGCCCCCTGTAGCTCCGTAGCTCCCCATTATCGCCTCTCCGCCTGCTGGGTGAGTGAGGGCCGCTGGCGGAGCCCTGCCTTGGTGACGGCCCGGCCTCTTGCAGGAGGGAGAGACATTGGTGCTTTCCCTGCAGCAGGACACTGACTGGGTGGTTCCCTGGGGCGTGAAGGGTGAAGGGGTGCCACCGTGCTCCCACAAAAGCCGGGGTCTCTGTGGAGACCCACCATTCTCGGCCACGGCTCTTGGCCTGTGGGAGGAGGAGCAGCGTGGGGACACGGTCCTTCAGCCCCTCCCAGGCCACAGCTCCTGACAGCCAAGATTCCCCTAGAATAATTGCTGTGGAACTATGCGGGGGGAACTGGAAAGCACCCCAAGCCTGTTCTGCTTCCGTCAACTGGCCAATAGCCACCTGGGCAGTCCTGGCGGTGCCCAGCGCAGACAGCCCCTCCCACCGCGGCCTTTTCCAGCGAACACCTTGTTAAATCGAGTGCCGCTGAGCCGGCCGGGTTGCTAGGCAGCAGCTACGTCTGTGTGTGGGAAGAGAGCAGCCTGGCCCTCGGGCCTGGCCTGGTCACTCTGGCCCTGCTCGTGGCCGTGGGCCTGCCTCAGCCTAAGGGGCCAGCCAGGACCTGGGGCCACAGCCTCCTCCACCTTCAGAGGACAAGTGACTCCTGGGAGGGTCTCCGGCAGGGCCTGCTGCTTCGGGGCTGGGCGGGATGGAGACAGGATTGCAGCGCCAACACCCACCCCATGGGTGGGCAGTGGCATGGCCGTGGAGGGCCTGCGGGGGGGCTGGGCCAGCTGCTCGCTGTCCTGCACGTGAGCCAGCACCTGGGTGCAGGGGGGGCGCTCCATGCCGGCGACCTGCATGCCTCCAGAGACGCCTGCCTCCTCCTGTACCGAGTTTCAGGGGGCTGCCCCGGTGGCTCTGGGAGCCCCACAATCTGGCAGGGGAGTCTGGTTCTTGCCGCTGTGATGGCATGTGAGGCAGCCCACCTCGTGGAGGAAGTGGCTGCCTTCATTTCTTTGGATGTCATTAGCAGGAGCCTCGAGAGTGGCCCCCTGCTGGCCTTGCCACGCCGCCAGGGGCCGGAGCCGGCTGGCTGTAGATTTCCTGACTTGCAGGGGGCAGTGCCCTGAACCCCTGTATATTTATCATCCACACACTTAATTAAATGAACAGGCAGCAGGCCCTGTGTGAGGCCATTAATTGATATTAAACAACATCATAGCTGTCACCCCGGTGTTCCTTGTCACATCCCATCCCCGTTGGAGCAGCAGGAGCCGTTCTGATGGGGAGGGACGAAGGCAGAAGGGATGGGAGTTAGAGGCCTGTTCTCAATCCTGACCTGGTCTCCTCCCCAGCCTCTGACTTCCACCCACTCCTCCCCCCCCCCCCCCCCCCCGCTCTTGCCCATTCCCTCAGCCTGCTGCCTCCCAGCCAGGAAGGGGGAGCTAGAGTCTTAGGTGCGAGGCCCCGAGGCACCTCTGACTCTCTGTATGACGGGCACAGTCTTTCCAGACCTGGGGTGCCTCCTCTAAGATTGCTCTGGCAGCACCTGCTCCCCGCCTGGCGAGGAAGCAAGCTAGTGTTCATGAAGCCGGCCCGCGATGCCTGGCACACCCGGCGAATGGCGGCTGCTGTTAGAACCACCCGGGGCTTGATCGCCTTTCCTGCCCTTGTCCCCATCTTCGTGGCCTCCTTCCTCACCCTTCAGATTCGTCTGGCCCTGGAGCCTGTGGCTGAATCCTGGAAGGCCGCTCTCTCCCCTTTCTCCTCCCACCCCCGTGTCTCACGTCCCCTGCTGTCGGGTTTGCATCGCTCCTTCTCTCCCTCCTCTTTGGACACTGCTGATGTTTGAAAGCCTGAGCGCCTGTGACCAGCGCCCGTCCCCTGCCTCCCCCTCTCCCTGTAGGAAATCAGCAAACGGGAAGATGCGAGTGGACAGTTAAGCTGTATTCAGCTGCCTGTCGACTCCCAGGGGGTAGGTACGCGATCCTGAGTCGGCATGCCCCCGCCCCGTGCCCCGTGCCCCCTCCACTCCGCCTCCATGTCTCTGTGCTCGTGTTCACGCTCAGCTCCTGTGCAACCTGTGGTCGCCGTGGTGGTCAGTGGTGTCGTGAGGCTGGCTTCGATTTTAAGTCCCTTCCCCCTTGAGGACATGGAGGAGAGGAGCCTCCTTGCCTCTGCCCCCATCCACCCGCAAAGGGCGTGTTCCGCCCCCGACAGACCGGCGGATGGAGGGAGAAGGAAGGGACTTAGAATCCTCTGTGTGCACGTGTGTGGTGCACGTGTGTGGTGCACCGCGTGTGCGTGCCGACGCAGAGGGCCCCCGGGGGTCCCAGTCGCCGGGCCTCAGTGGAGTCCCATCCGGGGCCCAGACCGTGCTCCCCCCGTCTCTCTCGCTCCCCCCTTGCCCTGAGCCCCTGTTGGAGACCCCACTAGCTGCCTCAGCTCAGGACATGTCTTTGGAGGATGAGGGGATAGGGATGGCTCTTGCCAGAATGTGCCAGAGTTTTCAATCCACTTCCCAGTCTCTGGCCCCCCGCCCTCCCAGGAGGTCCAGCAGGTGTTGGGGGGGACATATTCCTCCTCTGGCCCCAGCGCTGAGCCTGTGCCCTGCTGTTTCCTGCACCGGCACCCGGATTCAGGGCAAAGTCAGGGTTCCCGCAGGACCCACAGAGCTGCACATCCCGAGCAGCCCCCTGGAGATCCCACTTGATAATTAAAAGCTCTGTTAGGGACGCAAACGGAGTTAATGAAAATGATCCCCTGAGATGCCAATTACGCAATATTTATGTCCTTATCAAAAGTAGCAATCAAGTATTTTTTAATAACTTCTTAAGGAGAAGTGTGTAATTACTGGGGAACCTACTGACCTGCTAAGAAGGAAGAAAAAACTGTCCCAGAGACAGAGAGAGAGGTAAAAAATGGGGCCAGGGGAGGGGTGGGAGCTTGGGTAGGGTGTAGGGAGAAGCAGGGGGACCCAAGTGGCGTCCTTGGGCTGAGCCGCTCTGTCTGGGGCCTTTCAATTTCCTTCTGGGGTCCTCGGGGCGGGCAGCCAGGGAGGGGAGGCAGGGGGTGCAGGTGGCCTTTGGAACTGAGGCTCTAGTGACCACTCAGGTCCCCGGCTTCCCCTGGCCCATGCCACCACCCACCCAGCTATCCTCTCTCCCCTCGGCCATTCTTGGAGCCAGTCCCAGCCAGGCTGGTTGTGCTGCGGGCTCTGGGGCTAACAGTGGCCTTCTCTGAGGTGTGGCTGGTGGGAGGCACAGGTGTTAGGGACCCTGGGGAGCCCCGGGCCCCAAGCCTGGGTGGTCTGGTTGATGCCAGTGCATGTCTCGTGCCGTGGTTGCTGGTCCCCGTGGCCTCTATGTAGTGTGTGCGTGTGAAGACAGGGAGACCTCCGTCCAGCCCACTGACCCCTGCTGGGCCAGCTCCCTAACGGCCCGCTGCTCCCCTCCCCTAGGGAGATGCCACCAAGTCCGAGTCAGAGCCTGATTTCTTCTCCCCCAGCCTGGATGGTGATGGGGACAGGAAGAAGCGCTTGGCCTGTGAGTATCTGTTCCGAGGGGGGTGGGGGCAGCCCCTGGCCCTGGCCCAGCTTTGAGTGGACTGAGGGTCTCCCCATCTCTCCCCCGCAGTGGTGTCCCTGGGAGAGCACCCGGAGCTTCAGAGGAGCCTGTTGCCCCCTCTCATCATCCACACGGCCGCCACGCCCATGTCGCTGCCCAAGAGCTCCAGCACCGGCCTGGCTGAGGCGCTGGGCCCTGCCTCCCGCCGCACCAGCAGCAGCGGGTCGGCGGAGCCCGGGGCAGCCCACGAGATGAAGTCACCGGTAGGGGTGCCTGTGGATGCCCGACGGTGGGAGATGTGAGGACATCAGGAAGGGAGAGAGGATGGAGGTGGGCAGGCCTGAGCAGATACCCCCGAGCCATGGGTGGACGAGCCCCGGGAGGTCGATCAGGGCTGGTAATGCAGGCATGTGGTGGAGCCATGGCCTTGGGTTCAAATCCTGCTGCTTCTGTTCCTGAACTGAGTGAGGCTCAACCTCTGAGCCTCCTTGTAAAGTGTGTGTGTGTGTGTGTGTGTGGTGGTGGGGATTGGCGGGGGGTAGTCCCTACCTCCTTAAAACCTTATCGTAATAGTAGCAAACCCCAGCTGGTCACTGATTCCAGATGCTGCTCATAGTGTCCTAGACACGTTGAACCCTCATAGCAACCTTATGAGGTAGGTGCTGTTACTCTCCCTATTGGGGACCTGCGTCTCAGGTTGCCCAAGTGATTTGTGGGAAGCTCCGAGGCCAGTAGGTGATGGAACCAGCATGTTAGTCCAGGAGGCCGGTGTCAGGGCCGACGCTCTGACCAGTGCTTTGTACTGCCACCAGCTGGTATCAGGCTTCTCTCACCAACTGAATGTGGAATAGGTGCCCGTGTCCCATCTAGCTTACAGGTGAGGAGCTGAGGTACAGAGAGGGTCAGTAACTTGGCCACGGTCACACAGCCGGTTGGAATAAGCCTGGACCTGGATCCAGGCATCCGACACCAGGCTCCTGCCCATCCTGCCTCCGCACCTGGTGTGATGCTAGGAGGCTCACAGGAGATGGGGTGTCTGTGGGGGATGCAGGGCCACGTGACTCTGGCTGAGGCCACCCTCTCCTCTGCTCATCCCCAGCCGAGTGCCCGGAGCTCTCCGCACAGCCCCTGGAGCGCAGCAAGCAGCTGGGCCAGCAGGCGCTCCAGCCGCAACAGCCTGGGCCGGGCCCCCAGCCTGAAGCGGAGGAGCCCGAGTGGGGAGCGGAGGTCCCTGTTGTCGGGCGAGGGCCAGGAGAGCCAGGACGAAGAGGAGAGCTCAGAGGAGGAGCGGGCCAGCCCAGCAGGCAGCGACCGTCGCCACAGGGGCTCCCTGGAGCGGGAGGCTAAGAGCTCCTTTGACCTGCCAGACACGCTGCAGGTGCCCGGGCTGCACCGCACAGCCAGCGGCCGCAGCTCCACCTCTGAGCACCAGGGCTGCAATGGCAAGTCGGCCTCGGGGCGCCTGGCCCGGGCCCTGCACCCCGACGACCCCCCACTGGATGGAGATGATGGCGATGACGAGGGCAACTTGGTGAGGCCCCTGTGGGCACAGTGACTGCACCCACTCATCCCCGACCTTGAGTGAGAGGAGCTATGCCTGGCCTGGGGCAGGGGTGGACAGCCCCTCCCAGCTCTATGGCATTCAGGAAGTTTACCATCACACCCAAGGGATATCAGGGTGCCGGCCCCGGAGGCTGAGCTTCAAACACCCCCCTTATTCCCTCTCCTGGCCTCGCTGAGCCCCAGATCCTCATCACCCCTGGGGCTGTGTGTCTGCGGTCCTTGGTGGATATGAATGGTTTTGGACAGATGTGTATGAATCTTTCATGGTCCTCCCCCTGTGACTCAGAAAGACCCATCACTCATCTCGCCAAACTGACGCCCTCTCCTGTCCCCCTGTCTCATCTGGACCTCATCACAGCCTCGACTTCACACCCATCCTTACCCATTACCCCCTCCCCCAGTCCCCAGCCACCACCTTTAGCCCTGGGATGGGGCACAGGACCTCCCAGTTATCACATGAGGAGAAGGGGCCAGGGTCCCCTCATCCCAGGTGTGTCTTTGAGCAGACAGCTGTGACGGGTACAGTGTTTGATAATTGATGCACTTCCAAGCCCAGAGGAGAGGGAAGGAGGAAGGGCAGGCGAGGGCTGAGCTGGAGGCAGAGATGGGAAAAGGTGGAGAGCTTGGGCAAGGGCGGAGGGGGGAGATGAAGGACGAGGGATACTCAGGGGACAAAAGGGCCTTAGAGGGAGGTGGGAAGGCGGTTTCAGGAATGCGGGAAGAAACGCGGCTGGGGGAAGGGAGGCAAGGAGTGGGGGCCGTGGAGCTGCTACAAAAGAACGAGGGGTCGGGGACTCGGAGGCCTGGCCCTGCTCTCACCCCTGTGATCCTCCCCAGAGCAAAGGGGAGCGGATGAGAGCGTGGATCCGAGCCCGGCTCCCTGCCTGCTGCCGAGAGCGAGACTCTTGGTCTGCCTACATCTTCCCTCCTCAGTCAAGGTGAGCAGGGGGTCCCCTGACCTGTACCCCAGCCTCTCCTCACGGGAGAGTATCCTGTGCCGTCACCCCAGAGATGTGAGCAGTGTCCCCAGACGTGGGAGTGTGTGAGAGAGGGGCCTCGGGCTGGGAGGGCCCAGGAGGGGGAGGGCCTCGGGCGATGCCTCTCACGCTGCCCTGCCCTGCCTCCCGCTCAGCCTTGGCCTCTGTCCTGGAGCAGGTTCCGCCTCCTGTGTCACCGGATCATCACGCACAAGATGTTCGACCACGTGGTCCTCATCATCATCTTCCTCAACTGCATCACCATTGCCATGGAGCGCCCCAAGATCGACCCGCACAGCGCTGTGAGTCCCAGGACGACGCGTGGTGGCTGTTGAGTGCCTGCTCGGTGCCAGGCCCCCCCCCCCGCCCCGGGGTAGCCAGTAGGGTGGGCAAGGAGACCCAGGACCACACAGAGGGAGGGAGCCAGGACTCTCCCTTAGGCCCCCCTGACTCCCACCCTGGCGATGGGCACCTTGGCCCTCTCCTCCTGCCTCTGTCTCCCTCTGCGATGCGCCAGCCCAGCTGGGGGAGTGGGCTCTGCTCCTTACCGGGGTGGAAAGCGAGCTCCGTCGCACCCCGGCTATTTGCAGACGGCGTGTTCTCGTGAGCCAGAGCCTTGTGAGGCCCCTGTGTGAGTCGGTGAGTGTTGGGATGATGCAAACAGCGAGACTGGTCCTGGCTGGGCAGAGCTGTCTTGCTTTCCCTGCTCCTGGCAAAGGGTCTCGGTTTCACCTATGACCCCATGGCCCATGACCCATGACCCATGCATGGATGGGGGATGCAGAACAGGAGAGGGAAGCTGCCTTGGCTCTCATAGTCCTGCCAGGTCACAACAAATAGGTTTTCAGGGCCACTAAGGGGGCCGGGGGACACTGGTCACTTCTGCTTGGCCATGAACCTGTCAGTCCTTCTCAGAAGGGCAGTCCAGAGCAGCCGTGGGCAAACTACGGCCCGCGGGCCGGATCCGGCCCGTTTGAAATGAACAAAACTAAAAAAAAAAAAGACCATACCCTTTTATGTCATGATGTTTACTTTGAATTTATATTAGTTCACACAAACACTCCATCCATGCTTTTGTTCCGGCCCTCCGGTCCAGTTTAAGAACCCATTGTGGCCCTCGAGTCAAAAAGTTTGCCCACCCCTGGTCCAGAGGCTTGAGTATCCGGACGTACTCCCAGGAGCCAGCCTCTTCGGGGTACTCCCAGCTGTTCTGGGAGCTCTCTCCCCAGCCTGGCATCAGAGCCCCTCCCCCGACATGATGTGGTCCAAGAGGGGTGGGTGGGGGCGGCTCAGTTGCCTCTCATGGCATCTTGCCCACTTGCTTGGAGGTGGCGCCCCGTCCCCCCTCACTGCCTCTCACCATTGTTCAGATGTCAGTGCTGTGGTGGCTTCTGGCTTCCATTAGGGTGGGCTCCAGCCAGGCGGGGGTGCGGGGGGTAGAGCCCTGAGGGATGGAGGGGCCAGCCCAGGAAGAGGTGGATGAGTGAGCACAGCACTGGGGACTCCCACCCCTGGGCCTGTGTGGGGTGGGGCAAGGGCCGCTGGTTACACTGGTCCCGATCTCTCCCCCGACCGCTCCGTTCGGCTCCTCCATCTCTAGCTGCCGCATGCATGTTCTCTCTCCCCTTTCTCCGCTGCTCTCGCCGACACTCAGCTCTGCCTGCTGCCTCTGCGGTCCTCTTCGCTCCCCTCTTGGCCTCCCAGCAATGGAATCCGCCCACAGCGATCAGGGGCTGGGCCGCCTTCTCCCCCTCCTGCCCCAGCCTGTGCCCAGCACAGACCTGCACCTGGGCATGCACAGCCGCCCTCAGGCCCCCAGCTCGCCCTGTGGCTCCATTTCTGGGGCACACAGCAGGAAAGGGAGTCCGTGGAGCAGGAGGAGAGTAGAATGGGGGTGGGGGGCTGGAGATCAAGTTAAATCCTGCCCCAGTTTTAAGACAGAAATCGGGATAGGGCCTGAGAGATGGGGCTCAGATGACAGCACTGTGGTGGGATCGTCCCCCGCTCCAGGCCACTCTGGGGAGGGGAGCAGTTCTGTTCAGGGCAGGGGAGCAAGGGAGTCAGGAGCCTAGCACTGCGTGTGTGTGTGTGTGTGTGTGTGTGTGTGTGTGTGTGTGTGTGAGGGGGGAGGCAGAGGAGCGTCTCTGCCTTGTTGGGGAGCGGAGGGGTCGTTTTTCTGAGCTGAATGCTGGAACAATCCTGGTTTCTGTATGCCGCGCAGACTCAGCCCGAGGAGAGGCCCCGATAGGCAACACCCGCCTGCTCTCTCTTGCAGGAGCGCATCTTCCTGACCCTCTCCAATTACGTCTTCACCGTGGTCTTCCTGGCGGAGATGACCGTGAAGGTGAGGGGCTCGCGTGGGTTCCTGGGGGGCGGAGGGCCGGGCTGCCGCCCCGGGGGGCGGCGGTGACGGTGGTGCGGCGGGCATCCCCAGGTGGTGGCGCTGGGCTGGTGCTTCGGGGAGCAGGCGTACCTGCGCAGCAGCTGGAACGTGCTGGACGGGCTGCTGGTGCTCATCTCCATCATCGACATCCTGGTGTCCATGGTCTCGGACAGCGGCACCAAGATCCTGGGCATGTTGCGGGTGCTGCGGCTGCTGCGGACCCTGCGCCCGCTCAGGTGAGCCCCCGCCGGATGCCTCCTCGTGGCCACCTAGAGTGAGAACCTCGCCTGCCCTGGCTTCCTGCTTGCGACCCCCACAGAGAACCCCGCCGTCATGTCATTCGGCTGAAACTGCGGGCTGAGGAGCTCCTGTCCTTGGGCACCTCCCTCAGGGACACTCCCTAGAGGACATACTGCTCAGAGCGGCTGTGCCCCTGGCCCTGTGCAGGGCACAGTACAAAGGGCCCTGGGTGGTACCTTCAAGGGGGACACTCTGCCCTCCCTGGTGAAGCCTTTCCTTGCTTTCTCTACCTTCATGCCCCTCTCAGGGGCCACCCTCCAGATGTAGCAGGGGCCCACCCTCTCAGGAACCCTCCCCAGGGAGGCAGTCACCTCCCATCCCCAGGCCAGAGTCGAACTGCCCGTGGCTGGGGACACAGATGGGGACTATACTGACTGACTAGTGATGCTTCCCAAGCGGTGACAAGCCACACCCCTTTCCCTCCCTGCCCGCCCCCTGCATGCTCCTTACCAGTGTATGTCCCTGTCCTCGCAACACACGGCGTCCCTGGGGAACACCCTTCTTGAGTTGAGTCCCCACCTAGCTCCCCCAGGTCGTCATTGACATCCCGGGAGGGGAAATGAGAGCGGGAGCGTCGGCTTCCTGTTTTGAGAGATGGCGGGTGGGCATCCCGGGAGCAGGGGTCCCAGGAAAAGAGGACCCCCTGCCCAGCCAGCCCAGAAAGCCAACCTCTTCCCTCAACCTGAGCCCAGGGGACCAAGGAACTAAGATCGGGAGGCGGGGCAGCAGGGCAAGGGACGGGCGAGTGTCTGAGCTGGGGGAACCCCCCTCATCCCTTCGCTCCCCAGGGTGATCAGCCGGGCACAGGGCCTGAAGCTGGTGGTGGAGACGCTGATGTCCTCGCTAAAGCCCATCGGCAACATCGTGGTTATCTGCTGTGCCTTCTTCATCATTTTCGGCATCCTGGGGGTGCAGGTGTGTGGGGGGCGGGGCGGGGGCAGCTGTCAGCCGAAGCCTGGGGAGTGGCTCTCCTCTGGGTCCTTGGATGGCGAGGCCCAAGCTGGCGCCACCTTTATTCCAGGAAGGAAGGAGCGGGGATGCTTTCCTCCAGGCCTCGGGCCTCGGGCCTCTTGGCCGCCTGGGCACTTTGCAGAGAGCTGGGAGCCTGGAAGGGGGCCCGAAGGGGACGAGGGCCTCAGAGAGGCTCTGACCTGTGACAGCTGCAGGCTGCTGTTCCACCCCCTTCGTGCACTGCACTCGGAGTGCAGACGCTGGCACAGGCCCACGGTCTGCTCCGGGATCCCCTCCCTGCCTTCCCTGCTGGAGTGGGGCGGGCTGCAGGCCAGGCCTGGGGATCCAGGGCCCAGACAGCTGGGCCAGGTTAGCGGCGTGCTGGCAGGCAGGCGGGTGCAGACCCCAGACGAGGCAGGAAGTGGGGGCTGCGGGGGAAACTTGGCCTCTGGCCCAGGGAGGGAACTTGGCTTCGGAGGAAACAGAGCGGGAGCTGCCTATAGGATTCCGCAGGCGCCTCTGGGAGCCCCTCCACCCTGTCTTCCCGAGCCCCTGGCTCCAGCTGTTTCAGCTGCAGGGTAGACAGCTGGCGGTTGGGGCAGCAGGGGAGCTCCTGAGTGGCTACCCCTGTCCCCCCCCCTTTCCTTTGACTTTCTGGATGTCTTCTCTGCCCTGGGGAGGGGAGGGGGCTGTTCCCGGTTTCCTGGAATTCTCTAGCCCCGGGGACCCGGCTCAGGTACAGTTGCCAAGGCCGTGTGGTGCTTCCCCGCAAGAGCAGTGCCCCTTCCCTTCCCTCTCTCCCCAGCCTGCTTGGAGGAGGAGAGGAAGCCATTGTTGAGCCCTGTCTGGGGCTCTTCCAGGGGATTTAGGTCTGTCCTGAGCTGCTGCCCAGGCCCCCTGGTCCTCGTTCTTCAAATCCCTTCCTCACCCACAGCCGTAGCCTGGTCTGTTCTGGAGTGAGGGTGAGCTGTCCAGCCACACAGACCTGAGCTTGAGCCCCCTTTCTGGTCGTATAAGGTTATACAACCTTAATGAGTGAATTTACTTTTCTGAGCCTCAGTTTTCCTCATCTGTAAAGTGGGGTCAATGACACCTAGCCCACCCCCACCATTAAACCAGATCACTTGGCCCCTCTCCCAGACTGTCTGATTCAGTGGGTCTGGGTGGACCTGAGAATTGGTAATTATAGCACATTCCCAGATGATGCTGATGCTGGTCCAGGGACCCCACTTGGAGAACCAGCCCCCCAGCCCTTTGTAGGAGTGGCTCTTCCCATCCTCTCACCCTTTTTTCAGTAGCCACCCTTCCCTCCCCACTCTCGGGCTCTGCTCCGAGGAGCCCAGAGGAAGGGGTGCCTTCAGGGGAGGTTCCCTGACTCCGCTGATCCCAGGGCTGAGCCCCCTATGCTCACCCAGGATGCGCGCAGAGCTGTTAGGCCCCAGGGTGGCTGGGAGAGGCGGGCTGGGAGTTCTGGGCGTCCGGTGGTCTCAGCTCACTTCTCCCTGTCTCCGGGTACATGTGTGTCCAGCTCTTCAAAGGGAAGTTCTTCGTGTGCCAGGGTGAGGACACCAGGAACATCACCAACAAGTCTGACTGTGCCGAAGCCAGTTACCGGTGGGTCCGGCACAAGTACAACTTCGACAACCTCGGCCAGGTGAGCCCCAGGCTGTGAGGTGCAGGTGGGAGTGGTGGCAGGAGTCCCCAGAGGACACAAGTCCGGCTTAATGATGCCTGCAGGGCAATGGCCTTGCCAGAGCCTGTCTCCTCGGCTGGTGAACAGGTCCTAGCGGTGTCTCCCTTGGAGGCGACAGGAAGGATGCAGTGAGACGAGCTGTATGTTTCCGTCTCAGGGTGCAGGCACAGTGTCAAGACGATTCCTTTTCTCACTCCGCATTCCCAGAAACAGGGAGACGTACAAAAAGAAGTACTTCCCTCGGTTTTGCGGGTGTGTTTCCCTGGCCCACCCCGGTTTTGGTTTCTGAAGTTCAGAGGGCCTGATCACGTCCCACGGCTCTTCTGGTTTCATTCCAGCTTTGGAGCCCTCCAGGGGCCTGGGGTGTGACCCCAGCCTGACCTCGGAGGGGCTGGGGTCCCCCAAGCTGCTGCCAGGAGGTGCTTTGAGGACAAGTAGTGGGTGGTTTGGCCACACATCCTAGATTTCCGATGGTCTCCTCTCCTTCTCCCCCTCCCCCTAGGCCCTGATGTCCCTGTTCGTGCTGGCCTCCAAGGACGGCTGGGTGGACATCATGTACGATGGGCTGGATGCCGTGGGTGTGGACCAGCAGGTAGGTTCGAGGCGGGCAGGACCCATGTTGGGGCTGAGGGCACTCAGCATGGGCCGACTCCAGGCATGACAAGTGCCAACACTAGAGAGAAAGGGGGCAAGGCAGGCTGGGAAAATGCCATCGAAGAGACATTGCCTCTCACGGCAGAGGCTGTGACTGGCAGCCTGAGGGCCAAACCCAGGCATGTCTTACTGGCTTTGCAACACGTTTAAATACTTTGAATTAGTGGTGAGCATTTAAAAATTGGCGAATTGCACCTGAAAATCCAGACGTGGGCCTGCTCAGGAGAAATCCAAAGATCTGGGAACCCTGGACTTGCATTCCCCCAGCCGGAATCAGCAGGAACAAAGACGCAGCTTCCCCTTTAGATAGAGCCACTCTCCACTTTGCCACAGTCCCCACCCCTCCCTACTGCCGAACACTGAACCCACACGGTTTGTTTCCAGCCCCTGCTGGGTCCCTGTAGCTCACTGAGTTTGTGGGCCCCGTCTTAACGGACTCAGGTGATGGGGCAGCACCTGAGACAGTCCCCGGGGCTGATGGCTCCTCCTGTCCTTCCTGCTCCCTGCCAGCCCATCATGAACCACAACCCCTGGATGCTCCTGTACTTCATCTCGTTCCTGCTCATCGTGGCCTTCTTTGTCCTGAACATGTTTGTGGGCGTGGTGGTGGAGAACTTCCACAAGTGTCGGCAGCACCAGGAGGAGGAGGAGGCGCGGCGGCGGGAGGAGAAGCGGCTGCGGAGACTGGAGAAAAAGAGAAGGAGTAAGGAGAAGCAGATGGCTGGTCGGTAGTCTTTCCACCTCTCTCTGAGTCGTGCTTGACCTTGGCCTTGCGACTGTCGGGGGCCAGGGGCTGGGGCTGGGGGCCGGGAGAAGCTGCTCCCACCCCCGTCCTCACCTCCTCCCCCACAAGAGCATGTCAGCCTTTAGAGCCAGCATGAAGCACACCAGTTCAGCCCCGTGGTGGGGGGGAGCCACCCCCACCCGGCAGGGCTCCCCAGGGCTCAGCATCATACTCCGGCGATGATTCCAGGGGAGTCATGCACAGCCTCTCCCAGCTCGACGCTCAGAGGAGCCTCATGGGATGAGAATCATGCTCCGTTGTCCGGGGCCGCTGTCCAGAGACCCAGGGGTTGGCCCAGGTGCCAGCCTTGCCCGGCCCAGGGCTGGCACGCAAGCGTCTTGAACCTGTGCCTGCCTAGTGTCTAGCTGCTGAGCACGGTCTCGACAGAGATTGCCAATGGACAGCAGCGAGAGGGGAGCCCTGCCTTCCCCACTGTCAGTTTTCAAACAAGCTGTAAAAAAAAAAAAAAAATCTCTTCCTGGTCCAGAGAAGGTCTGGGGTCACAGGAACTCTAAGCACATGACTCTCTGGCCTTAGAGCCTTCAGCCCCCTCACCTGTGATCTCCAGCCTTTCTTGGCACTGGCTGGGTGAGGCCCCTCTCCGCCCCTCCCCACGCTCTTCTGCCATGAGACCAAGCAATGGCTCTCAACCTTCTGGCCCTTTAAATACAGCTCCTCATGTGGTGACCCAACCATAAAATTATCTTCGTTGCTACTTCATCACTGTAATGTTGCTACTGTTATGAATCGTCATGTAAATATCTGATATGCAGGATGGTCTTAGGCGACTCCTGTGAAAGGGTCGTTCGACCACCAAAGGGGTCGCGACCCACAGGTTGAGAGCCGCTGGACTAAGGGAAAAGACACACAGATTGCAGGGAGAACGGACGAGACGTGACGGGGAGGAGCCCCTTTGCTTCTCAGAGTCTCCAGGTGCGCCTGCACCTGTCTTCGGGGCTCCTGCCTGCCTGTCTGGTACCCAGTCATCCCCACGAGTCTCTCTTCCTGTCACTGCCCACGTTTCTCTGAGTGTCTCTGTGTGTGGGTTTCTCTAAGCCTTTGTGTGTCTGTCTCTGTCTGGTCTGCGGGTTTCCCTTTCTCTCTCCTCCTCTTCACACCGTCTTCCTTCCGCCGATAAGATGTGTGCAGTGAGTTTGCTCTTTGGTGTGTTGACATGTGAGTACCACCAGATGGGTGCGGGTGGGGCAGAGCCCGTGTGCCCTGGGAGAGGCGGGCCCCTCAGGCTGGCGCGGAGGGGAGACTGGCCTCTGGGCAGCACAGGTGGTGCAGTTGTCCCCGTCCCACAGCCTCCACACCTGTGTCCCAGGCGAACCGCTCAGCCCTGGGGTAGGGGCCCCATCTTGGCTCGCTCTGTGTCTGAGGCTGAGCAGGCGCCTCGCCCCCAGCAGCCCTGCTCCCACCCCTGCTCCATCCCTGCTCCCCTCCTTGCCGTCTGCCTTCTCGGCAGGGCATCTGCAGACGGAATTCTTTTTGGCAGGAGGCACTTGTGGCCCTGCCTGACCAGCTGGCTCCCCTTCTGGGGTCTGGAGCCGCCTCAGGTGCAGCTGAGGCCGGGGCACAGGTAGGCGTGGACATCTGTTCTGATGACAGGCTGCCTGCCCCGCCCTGTGCCCGATTCCCTGTCCCCGTGACCCTGTCGAGTTGGCTGAATAGCTCCCTTTTCCTCAAGTGCTCTGCGCCCCGAGCTTGGGGCTGACACTGAGGGCCAGCCCACCCACGCTAGGCACACCCCGTGCGTAGGCGGACTGAGGGTCGGAGCCGAGGGGGAGCGAGCTGTGAGGGGGCCCTGCCCAGCCCGCCAGGTCCGGCCAGTGACCCATGTCGTGTTTCGTTCTTTTAGATCTAATGCTGGACGATGTAATTGCTTCCGGCAGCTCAGCCAGCGCGGCGCCAGGTACTGCGTCTGGGATTGCGGGTTCCAGGGTGTGGCCCGGGGGTGGTCAGGCCCTGCCTGCCCCCAGGCCCGCCTCATGGGTTTGGGGACCTCCTCTTTGCTGCCTCTCCACGGCTCATTGGTTCTCTCCTCTCGGGGCGAAGGGGTGAGGGTCCCTGGGGTGCTGCACTCGCTGGATGGGAGGCGAGGGTCTCAGCGCCCCCCTCCCTCAGACACCTCTTGAAGGACCCACCTTCTCTTGCAAGGCTTCCCACGCCCGAGCTCCCCAGCCCCCCGCTGCCTCTTCCTACTCCTGCTCCTTCTCCCAGGTCACACACAGTTTGACGATTTGAGCTGCACATCTCTCCGTCTCCTTTTGTCTGAAGGGGAGACTTTGATCAAGTGCGCAGGATGAGAGGAGCAGCGAGGGGACGGATTTGTTTCAAAAATGTAACGATGAATAATTGAACAGACTCATTAATAGTCAAGTAATCGCGGTGGCCACGTCATCGCTACAAACAGCAGGACTTGGGAATGCAAGGCCTGCGTTAGCCATAAGCTTCTCCCCGAAACCCAGGATTTGGGAGCGAGTTGGGTCCTTCTCTTTGAGAGCCAGTCTCTGGGAAGCCTTCCTGGTTCTGCCCCCCACCCTGGCGCCTGCTCGGCCGACACGTCCCCCAGACGGGGGTTCTGAGGTCATTGGAATCTGGGTCAGGGCAGTGGGACCTCAGTTACACCCTCTGACGTCTCCGCGCAGTGGTTCCCAACCTGCTGATCCCCAAGGGCCCCCCTTATCATTGCCAACAAACCCCACATTATGAAAGGCCGTCTTTGAAGTTAAGAGCACTTCAATAATGACTTTGTTTCAGCTTTTGCTAATCAAAGGCACATGTAATTGCTAATCAGAGCTTCTAAGCCGCAGAAGGTTTCACACTGGATGATGGCAAAAAAAAACAACACACAAGCAAAACAAAACAAAAAACATGTTGCCACTCAGTTCATCTGTGGGCTCTTAACACAGGCGTGTGCGTGACATTTTTAAGTTTTTAGAAATACTGAAAAGAACCTAAGAACCCCCATGTGGCTGCCTTCTCAGGCTGCTGAGGGCGTGGGCTTCAGACTGGGGACCACTGGGCTGAGCCTTTCTTCCTTATCCCGCACTCCCCCCCAAAACACGACTCCACAGACGCTGCCCTGTGGATGTGGGGCTGTCTGAGCTATGGGGGCTCGGGAACCCACCCCAGGGGGTCCCACTGAGCCACCGTGTGGGAGGTCATCCTGAGGCCTGAGATGGGTGGCTGTCTGCTGGCCCCATGGTGCGAGCTCTGGTGTTTGGCATCGAGAGACCATCTCTCTCGGGGGCGCAGGCGTCTCCAGCTGGTCAGTCTGGATTGCCTGGGCCCGCTCTCTGCGACAACCTGCACTGCCTGCTCCAGACGTGTTAAGGGGTGAGGAGAAGGTGGGAGGCCTTGTGGGTTCACCTGATCTGTAGGCTGAAGTGTCCACACGTACACGCTCACCCCAAAACACCCCAGGAGCTCCTCCACCACGAACCAGCACTTGCAGACTCTCACACGCCTCTGAGAACTCCTGACACGCCTGCTCGAAGCTAAACGCTCTCGTTACTCTTACGCCTCATCCCCACTCTGGGGACTTTGTGCCGTGCTCCTGTCGGCACATGAGAGTATGTACACGGATTGCAATAGTGTGTGTTACCTTTCCAGCGGATGACGGGTGCTCAGAGACCCCCGGAGAGGGCCTCAGGTCGTCCCCTATCCTCTTTCCCAGATCTGGGGTCCCGGGTGGTCCATACCAGAGCTTTTCAAATCTCTGTGTGCAAAAGAACTGCCCAGAGAACATATTAGAACACAGATGCCTGAGCCTCACCTAGAAGTGCTCACGGTGTGGACTGGGGCAGGAGGTGAGCCTCTGCATTTCCAGTCGTTCTCAGGGGCTGGTGATGTTGCTGAGTAACCTATCCCATAGTGTCCCCCGAATGACGTCATACACCCCCTAGCCTGGGGCTGCAGGAATCAAACACCTTCCTGCTAATGCCAGTGCTGTGCCCAGCGGGAGGGCTTCAGCCAGACCCCAGGGAGAGGCCCACGGGAAAAGGCTTTGGTTACCAGGGCAATGGGCCTGACTGGCCACCTGGGACCAGCCTGAGCAGTCAGGTTAGCCCCAAGGGACCACTTGGCCTTCAGCACCAGCTCCACGCCCACCGCACCTGCGTGGGACACCTGCCTGCACTGCCCTCTCCTTTTCCACTGAACCCAGCGAGCAGGCTTGGCTGTGGCAGCTGATGGTGTGGCCTCTGCCGTGGGGGCCTGTGTCTCCACCTTCCGCCTACTCCCTGCCACTCTCCTTTGCAAATCCTCAGGCTCCCAGTGACCCCTACTAACTCACTGTGCCTGCTGCCCTCACTCACAGCCTCACACCCTCCCTGCACCTCTCCTGCGTTCCTGCCCCTGACTGGGGGCAGGGCATTCCTGGGGTGCCCTTCTCCCCACTGTCTGACTCTGGTATTTTCTCTGCCTAAAACAGCTCATACTATTGGGAGGCAGGGAGATGGGGCCAGGGCTGCCAACATGCCAGTGACCACTGGTTTGGGCCCCTCCTGGGCAATGACCAGAGCTCTGTGAGCAGCAGATCCGCTCGAGGCTCCTCCCTCCTCCAGAGGGTGGGGGGCAGTGCGTCCCTGGTTCTGCTGGGAGCCCAGGTGCTGCCTATAAAACCACGGGCTGGGGAGCAGAAAGGGGGCGGCATCATTCAGAGCCCAACAGCCAGGGCCTTTGGCAAACTCTCCGAGGGCATCCTCTGGGCCAGATCCCCGAGCTCTGGGTCTGAAACCCCCTCGAGCTGGGAGTTCAGGCCCGGGCGCTGTCACTGCCTCCCAGTGTGTGGAGGACTCGCTTTCTGCTGGCCTTGTTCTCTTCCTTGGTGAAACAAAGGGGTTGGCCCTGGTGCACTTTGACCTGTGCTCTCACAGGGGTTTTCCAGCAGCCTCTGCACCCGCTGGTCTACGGTGGGGGTGGGGGTGGGGGTGGAAGGGCATTGGCATAGACCTCAGGGGCCTGGGACCTGGGATGGGACCGGTCGGTCGCTATGAGCAGATGCCCTGCCTCAGTCGTCCTGCCCCCACTTTCTCTCTGGGCCACTTGGAGGAGGGGTCCCTGGCCAGATGGCAGCGGTGAAGGCGGAGGTTTAATTGGCCCTGGGGCCGCCTAAACAGTCAGACTGGGCAAGAGGGGAGAGGAGGCACTCTCCCAACCTCTCTGCATTGTCTCAGCTAATAATGGGCTAATAAGGAACCACTATTTCTAACCTAATTGTATTCAAACATTTTAGTTAATTCTCCATTCATATTTTAGCATAATGGACTCGGTGCTCTCTCGGCACTTACGGAGATTAATGCAGAGAAAGAGTTCCAGCTGCAAAAGCAACACGGGCGACTAGCGCCCTCTGGTTCTGTGGGTACTGAAGGAAGGAAGGAAGAGGCCCCCTCGCCTGGTCCACCCTCCACGATCGCCCTGTGGATGACCCGCGGCCTCCTGCTGTCCCCTGTCCCAGGCCTCTCCGCCGCCGCCCTCCTGGGGGCCAGGAGGGCCGCCTGAGCAAACAAAGCCACCGTTGGCTGGCCCGTGTCTGCAGGCAGAGCGATGGCCTAGCACACCCTGTGATGTGCCCCAACATTCTAGACCTGCTGCCCCTTGGTCATCCACACCTCAGGGCTGGTGCTGGACCGTGGCATCGGGCGAGGCTGAACGTGCAGCTCTTGGGCACTCTTCTTCCTTCGGCCTTTGGTGGGGGCCCACCCAGGCCACTCCCTGCCTCGGTTTACCTCTCTGTCCAACAGTCCTCTGCATGGGAAAGGACAATTATAGACGAACTGGCCTGGGCCCAAAGCTTCCTGCTGCCCCTGAGCCAGCCACCCCTGGCACAGGCCTCAGAGGCTGCAGCCTGCGCTAGCTGGCTTTCGCCCTAGACTTCCTGAGGGGGAAGGGCTGTCTGGGACCTGAGGCTGCCCCAGCCTCCGGTGGGAGGCCTCTTTTTCCTTGTGGCTGCCTGGGAGACCATTCTGTCAACCACCCCCGGATGGCATGCATCCCCAACTCGGCCTGGCCTTTCCCCAGCACCTGGAGGAGGCCCCCCGACCCCCTGCAATCTCTTGCCTTCAGATGCATTCTGCCTGCTTAACAGGCCAGCTCTCTGGCACCATGATTTTTATAACGAAGTGGTTCCCTAATTACAAGAGAAAGAGTGTGCCTCTGACAGATCTCAGACAGCGCTTTCAGCCCAGCCTGCATCCAACGCTGCCCTGGCCCCCGGAGCAGGCTGGGCTGCCTCATTAGAAACTGGGTGAGTCCTGCAAGTGGGGTCCTCCCAGGTGAGCCTGGGACCGAGCAGGGCCCCATGGCCTCCGCTCTGCCCTCCTGCACACGAGGGTACAGGAGGCCCAGGCCCTGCCTCCCCAGAGGCCCTGGGGGGGCGGGGGGGGGGGCAGTGCAGCCTGCCAAGATGTCCAATTTCCAATCTCTGGTTTTATCTCCAAATCCCAGCTCTGTGTAAGCTCCTCCGCTGCCCTCAAGGGCTGCTTGGTGAAGGAGCAAGAGCCTTCGCCTCTCTGTTGATGGAGTTTCCTCCGAGCCTGATAAGACCGGTTGTTTTTTATCTTATTGATCTGGCCTGGTTGCGGAACACCGAGTCGAGGGAGTAACGAGGGGCTGGTGGATGTCGGAGGCTGCCTCGGGGCGGGGGCTCACCTAGTGTCTAATGTGGGTGGGGAGCTCTGCATGTCCTGACCCCTTCTGCACCCAACGGTAGCCGGTAGCCAGTAGCACAGACGCTTGGAGGGGCGATGCCGAGAGAGCTCCCCCCGCCCCCCGAAAAGGAAGTAACTGGAGGGCGAGGGTGCTGATGATCCTGGAATGTTTCAGCTCGGGCATTAGAAGCTGGTGGCTATGAGGGACTGCGGGTGGAGGGGGCACAGGGATCAGGGCCCCACGACTGCTCTGCTCTCCTCCTGGCCCCCCCAGAAGCCCAGTGCAAACCCTACTACTCGGACTACTCCCGCTTCCGGCTCCTCGTCCACAACTTCTGCACCAGCCACTACCTGGATCTCTTCATCACGGGGGTCATTGGGCTGAACGTGGTCACCATGGCCATGGAGCACTACCAGCAGCCCCAGGTAGGAGTGAGTGGCCAGCCATGTGGGCCCTGCCTCGGCTGTGGGGCCCCGGGGGTGAGACCAGCCAAGCCTGCACTGGGCACTCTGCATGGGTTCCTCCTGTGCCCCTCTCACTACCCTGGGAGGCGGGTCTCATCCTGGGTTAACAGAGGAGGACACTGAGCCTGGGAGAGGTTAGTTGACTTGACCAAGGTCACCAAGCTTGGAAGTAGAGGACCTGATTTCTTCACCCAGCACGTATGGATTGACTGAGTGCCTACCCTGTGTTGAGCTCTGCACCTGTGAGGGTAACGAGGCAGACTGGCCCTAGCCGGGGTTGCTACGTGGTTAGAGCATTGGCCCAGGCACAGAAGGGTCTTGGGTTCGATCCCCAGTCCCGGTTGGGGCACATGTGGGAAGCAACCAATTGATGTTTCTCTGTTTCTCAAACTCTCTCTCTCTTCCACTCCCTTCCTCCCTCCCTCCCACTCTCTCTAAAAAAAATCAATAGAAAAAATATCCTTGGATGAGGATTTAAAAAATAAAATAAATATAAAAAGAAGGCAGACTAGTGCCAGCCCTTCTGCAGTATAGGTTCTAGTGAATGTCCAGCCCCCAAGCTCACCAGCAATCTTGCCACTCCTCCAGTCAGCTTTCATCGGCTGCCCTCCAGGCCTCAGTTTTCCCATCTGTAAAATAGGAACATTGAACTGGTAGTGCACAAGGCCCCGGCCAGTTCTTGCATTCCCCGTGAATGAGGACCCTACTCTGTCCTACAGTAGTAAGCAGTGGCCAGCCAACATGGCGGGAACAGAGAAGAACGGTCCTCTCAGACTCACCCTGTCTCCCACATCTGGGAGGTATGATTGGCTGGGGGCAGCAGGTAGCATCCCTGGCCTTATCCATCATACCCCATCCCTGCCAGATCCTGGACGAGGCTCTGAAGATCTGCAACTACATCTTCACAATTATCTTCGTCTTGGAGTCAGTTTTCAAACTCGTGGCCTTTGGCTTCCGTCGGTTCTTCCAGGACAGGTAACAGGGGGGAAGGGGACAGGTGACAGAGGGGAAGGGGACAGGTGACAGAGGGGAAGGAGGCGGGTGACAGAGGGGAAGGAGACAGGTGACAGAGGGGAAGGGGACAGGTAACAGAGGGGAAGGGGACAGGTAACAGAGGGGAAGGAGACAGGTGACAGAGGGGAAGGGGACAGGTAACAGAGGGGAAGGAGACGGGTGACAGAGGGGATGGGGACAGGTAACAGAGGGGAAGGGGACAGGTGACAGAGGGGAAGGGGACAGGTGACAGAGGGGAAGGAGACGGGTGACAGAGGGGATGGGGACAGGTGACAGAGGGGAAGGGGACAGGTGACAGAGGGGAAGGGGACAGGTAACAGAGGGGAAGGAGACGGGTGACAGAGGGGATGGGGACAGGTAACAGAGGGGAAGGGGACAGGTGACAGAGGGGAAGGAGACGGGTGACAGAGGGGAAGGAGACGGGTGACAGAGGGGATGGGGACAGGTAACAGAGGGGAAGGGGACAGGTGACAGAGGGGAAGGAGATGGGTGACAGAGGGGATGGGGACAGGTAACAGAGGGGGAGGGGACAGGTGACAGAGGGGAAGGGGACAGGTGACAGAGGGGATGGGGACAGGTGACAGAGGGGGAAGGGGACAGGTGACAGAGGGGAAGGGGACATGCAATAGAGAAGGGTTTGGAAGTGGGGAAGGACCTAGAGCAGCGATTCTCAACCTGTAGGTCGCGACCCCTTTGGGGGTCGAACAACCCTTTCACAGGGGTTGCCTAAGACCATCAGAAAACACATATATAATTCCATATTGTTTTTGTGATTAATCACTATGCTTTAATTATGTTCAATTTGTAACAATGAAAATACATCCTGCATATCAGATATTTACATTACGATTCATAACAGTAGCAAAATTACAGTTGTGAAGTAGCAATGAAAATAATTTTATGGTTGGGGGTCACCACAACAGGAGGAATTGTATTCAAGGGTCGCGCCATTAGGAAGGTTGAGAACCACTGACCTAGAGCCTGAAGACCTTTCTTGACTCCTGAGGTTCAGCCCAGGACCTACCAAGGGCTGGTGGTGGGGTGGGTTGTGTGATATCCAGGGCCTGGGAGATGGAGAGAAGGAAGGGAACTGGACAAGACAGGGCCTGGGGGACAGTGGCAGCTGGAAGTCACTGTGGCCCAGACTGGGGCTTAAGAGCGGAGAGCGTGGAGCCAGGCTGCCTGGACCAGATTTGAACCCTGGCTCCACCACTTAGAAACTGGTGACCTTGGGTAAGTTACTTAAAATCTCGGTGCCTCCATTTTCCGGTCTGTAAAATGGGAGCTAATTTATCCATATCACAGAGTTGTAAAGAGTTCCTATTTATAAAGCCCTTAAAACAGCGCTTGGCACATAGCAAACAGCATAGAAGTGCTAAATAAAACAGCAAGTGAATAACAATGAAAAGCAGAGGCCCTCAAGCTAAAGTCATAGCCCTGCCTATGCCACCGACTGGACTGGCTAAGTGACCATAGACAAGTGACCTCCACTCCTCTCTGTAGCCCAAACTGCCTCCTCCTCCTCAGGGACCCCCTCACAAACACACACACACACACACACACACACACACACTCAGGGATCTGTGTCCCGTGTTTCCAGGTGGAACCAGCTCGACCTGGCCATTGTGCTGCTGTCCATCATGGGCATCACGCTGGAGGAGATCGAGGTCAACGCCTCACTGCCCATCAACCCCACCATAATCCGCATCATGAGGGTGCTGCGCATCGCCCGAGGTCAGTGGCCAGCTGCCTGCCCACCACCCTCACCCTGCCTGGGGGACTGGCCCCGGGGGTGGGGGATTGCAGGGATCAGCTCGGGCGCTGGCCAGGGACTGAGTAGGTGTAGGTTCCTGTGGGTATTTCTCCCAGCCTCCGCCAAAGGGGATGGATGATCGAGGCTGGGCTGAGGGTGGCACTGGAGCCGTGGCAGCCTGGCTTGCTGGGGCCAGGCACCCTACCCGCCCCGGCCCTGGCCATGGCCCCACCAGCTACATGACCTGGGACTCAGGGGGGCCAGCTCACGACTTTGTCCTTTCTGCAGTGCTAAAGCTGCTGAAGATGGCTGTGGGCATGCGGGCGCTGCTGGACACAGTGATGCAGGCCCTGCCCCAGGTAGCTGGGCGGTGGGGGCAGGTGGGCGGGGTCCTCTCAGGGAGGGGGTGCTCTCCGCAGTGGTGGGGGGCTCAGGGAAGCTGGCCGGGAGATCCGGCGGCACCTTTTCCATTTCTTTTCCTCTTTTCCAGGTGGGGAACCTGGGACTTCTCTTCATGTTGTTGTTTTTCATCTTTGCAGCTCTGGGCGTGGAGCTCTTTGGAGACCTGGGTGAGTTGGGGTGGGGAGGGTGGAGGAGCCAGGCCTGGGGCCCCGGGGCCTCCTGGACTAACCCGGCCTCTCTCCCCCTCCGCCTCCAGAGTGTGACGAGACGCACCCCTGCGAGGGCCTGGGCCGGCATGCCACCTTCCGCAACTTTGGCATGGCCTTTCTGACCCTCTTCCGGGTCTCCACAGGTGACAACTGGAATGGCATTATGAAGGTGAGAGCCGCCTGCAGTGGGGTACCCCCAGGGCTGGCTCGGGCCCCAAGAAGACAGCCCTACTTCTTGGGCCAAGATTCCTTGGCAAGATGTGACTAAAAGCACGTGCCCTTCTATCCCCCCTGCGGAACACCGCACCTCCCTCTCCCCGGGTCCCCGGGTCACGCTCTGACTCACGCTTCCCAGGCCAGTGTCTGACGCTCTCCTACCTGCCCACCCACCCCCCATGACCCCGGCACCGTGGGCCCCTCCTCCTGCCCTTCCGCCTCCTCCTTCATGCTCTGTGACACCGGTGACCCGATTGCCCACGACAGCTCCGTCCGCTGTCCGCCCCGCCTCACCCCTCTACCCGCCTCCCCCAGGACACCCTCCGGGACTGCGACCAGGAGTCCACCTGCTACAACACGGTCATCTCGCCCATCTACTTCGTGTCCTTCGTGCTGACGGCCCAGTTTGTGCTGGTCAACGTGGTGATCGCCGTGCTGATGAAACACCTGGAGGAGAGCAACAAGGAGGCCAAGGAGGAGGCCGAGCTGGAGGCCGAGCTGGAGCTGGAGATGAAGCCGCTCAGCCCGCAGCCCCACTCGCCGCTGGGCAGCCCCTTCCTCTGGCCCGGGGCCGAGGGCCCCGACAGCCCCAAGCCTGGGGCCCCGCACGCCGTGACCCACGCCGGCGCGGCCTCCTCTCGCTACTCCCTGGAGCCCCTCACGGTGAGCACACATCCCCCCCTGCTCGAGGGGGTGTGGGGGGACGGAGACAGGTGGGTGGGTGGCCAGTGGCTCGGTGGGTGGTACACAGGGAGTGGGCAGCACAGCTGACCCCAGGGCTCCCCCTGGCCTCCTGCTGCTCCTGCCCGGATGTGGAGGGGCCAGCAGTCCCCGGCCCAGCCCCGCGATGGCAGCCCACACTCACTGCCCAGGGCCGCACATGTGCTGGCTCACTCATCCCCGAGCCTCCGCCGGCCTGGCCTCCCCTTCCTGGCTCTCAGGTTCAAGGCTAAGTTTTCTGTTTCCTTCCTGTTTCTTTCTTACCCTTGCCCGATTACCAAACCTCTTTCCTTCCCACCCTCGACCTGCCTGATTCCATCTCTCCATCCTTTTCCCCAATCCTCTCTTTCCTTCTCCCTCTCCCCGTGGGCTCTTATCTTCCATCTCCCATCTCTCCTTCCTCTTCCCACCCCTCTCTCTTCCCCACCACGCCCTTCCCTCCTCCTCCTCCTCCTCCTCCGGCTCTTTGTTGCTGTGTGTGCACACACACGTGTGTGTGTGCGTGTGTGTGTGTGTGTGTGTGTGTGTGTCCTTCTCTTTCTCCCTCTGTGTCTCTGGTCAATCCCCTGTCCCCTCACTGCCCCTCTGACCCCTGTTCCCTGACTCTCCGGCTCCCCCTATGGGCTGGTCCTTCCCAGGACAGACAGATGTTTGACACCATATCCCTGCTGATCCAGAGCTCCCTGGAGGGGGAGCTGAAGCTGATGGACGAGCTGGCAGGCCCAGAGGGCCAGCCCTCTGCCTTCCCTCCAGCCAGCAGCCCGGGTGGCTCCGACCCACAGGTTACTGTGCCCGTGCTGTGCCTCCTTCCCTGGCCCTGCGAGCTGTGCCGTGCTGTACCTGCTTCTGGGAGGTGGGGCGTGTCCTGCGCGCTGGGGGCCTGGAGAAAGAGCAGCCTGAGGGCCGCAGCTGGGCTTCGGGCTTGGCAGGAGGCACCGGGGGTCCCTCCGCCTGAGACAGGCTCTGGATCACACAGTTGGAAGGGAGGGTGCGGAGATGGGACTCTGAGTGAGAGGATGGATGGAGACGGGGTTTGGAGAGAGCACTGGGGAGAAAGACCCTGAACAGGAGAGGGGGCTGGGACAGGGCGTGGAGGAGGTGAGGCGCCAGGCCCAGGGGGGGGGGGAAGGCCTCTGGGAGCAGAGCCGGTGGCGAGGGGACCCACTAAGGGACACGCTCAGGCCACCGTCTCCCTTCTCCGAACCCACCAGCCACCCCCGTCCTCTGTTTTGGAGGCGTTTGAAGCCACGGGACCCCCTGGGCATGAGGGGTGCGGTCAGGAGCCCGTGGATGCCGACCTGGCCCCGAGAAGAACGAAGGCTGCAGCTGGGAGTGGACTCTGGGACTCGGGTGTGACATACGGCTCGGCTTCCTCCTCAAGCCCAGCCCCTCCCACGGTGCCACGGGTTTTTCTCCCCCCGTCCCATCTAGACGTGGATCTCCTGCTTTCTGGGGTCCTCCTCTTCTCCCCCCGTGGCCTCTCTGGCTGCCCTTGACCCCCTCCACGTGGCAGAGTACCCCCCACCCCTCTCCTAGGCTAGGGGCTGCGGCAGACCTGGAAACAGGTGTCAGCTGGAGACAGAAAAGCCTCGAGTCCCACAGGCCCTGTGGGGTGAAGGGGTGGACAGGCAGGTTCCCAGAGTCTGGGATACCTGCATCCTGATCCAGAGAAATGTACAGAGACCCTCCCAGGGGAAGGGGCCTGGCCTCCAGGGTCTCAGAGGGGCTGTAGGGACCTGAACCTGGCCAAGCCCTAGAGTGACCAGAGGGAGCGGGAGTCCTTCCTGAGCCGCCCCTCCCGAAGGAGGCCCGTGGGGAAAGGTGCTGAGAGAGAGGAGGAGGTGATGGGAAGGGGTCCCCGCTGCCCCCCAGGGTCCTGTAGGCACTGAGGTTGCCCCCAGTGGGTTCCAGGTGAGACAGCCCGCTGGTGTGGCAGCCCACCAGGTGTGTCCAGTGCAGGCTGGCAAGAGGAGAGCATCTCCCAGAGCCCAAGCCATGCCAGCAGGCGGAGGAGGCCCCGGGAGGGGAGAAGCCGGAATCCGGGGCAGGCCAAGTCCTGCCAGGCTTTTGGAAGCGGAGAGAATAGGCAGAAAGCAGTCATCAGATCGGCGGCTTTGTCCCCAGCACCCCCCCCCCCCCCACGCCGCCGCTGTCTGTGCTGAGAGCAGAGAGGCGTGTTGCTGGCCTTTCTGAATTTTTTTCCCCTGGAATCTTCATGAGAGTCTAAAGCCCTCCTCATCCTGCTCCCTCCCCGGGGGGGGGGGGGGGGCTGTTAGGTTCCTGGGGTATCTCTAGAATACGTCTCTGTGTCTCCTGCTTTGTCATTGTTTGCTCTGGCCCTTTGGTGCCTGCTGCAGCCTCTCTGATCAGAGTGGGGGTTTGAGGTGGGGGGGGGAGCTGTCAGTTGACTCAGGAAGCCGGTGGGGAGAGAGAAGGGAGGCCCCTTTTCCCTGTGCTTCGTGGAAAGGGGGCAGAGGGGCTCTGTGTACGTGCGTGTGCGTTGCATGTGTGTGCGTGAGCGCTCTCCGTCCTGGTTTCTCATGCCTGCTCATCTCTCTCCCTGTCTAGATCCCTCTAGCTGAGATGGAGGCTCTGTCTCTGACGTCAGAGATTGTGTCTGAACCGTCCTGCTCTCTAGCTCTGACGGATGACTCTTTGCCTGATGACACTCACACACTCTTACTTAGTGCCCCGGAGAGCAATGTACATGCACAGCCCCTCACTGCTCCCCCAGCCTCCCCGGGGGCTGGGCTGGCTGCCGGGCTCCAGATCCCTGCCCCCTCCCCTGTCACGGCCCCACGCAGAGGCACAGGCACAGGCACAAGCACCGGCACTTGGTGCCCCAGGCTGTTAGGGCTCTCGGGTCCCCCACTGTGGACAAAGAAATGAGATCATATGCAATCAGGGCCTCCCCCAGAAGGGCCCAGGGGCTGCCGTTGTGAAAGGGTTAATCCGGACCCACAGGAGTGACACAGCCCAAAGTAGAGGTGGCCTCAGGCAGCTGACCAAAGGGCCTGCCTCGATGCAGAACCAGCCTCCGGGTTTGGAGCCCTGTGCCAGCCAGCCCTCCCCCTCCCTGCCCCCCTCTTTCCCACCTGCCCTCCCTCCCCACCCCACCCCCCGCCATCTGCCACCACGTAGTGGGTAAGAGCCACATTTCTGCTGCCACCATCTTGCCCTTTTCCGATGGGGCGGGGGGGGGGGGGCGGGGGGCGTCCTGTCCTCTCTGTCCCTGTCCCTGTGTGTCCCTGTGTCCGGGGGCTTCTTTGTGTTTTGACAGCTTCTCCACCCTTGCCCGACCCCTGGTCCCTTCTGACTACGAGCAGCCCCCTGCTCCCACCCTTCGCCTTTCTCTTAGGACTTAAGAGGGGACTGGGACCCCCTTCCTCACAGCAGGGCTCTGTCCCTAGGGGTCTTGGGGTGGGTGCAGAAGTGGAACCTGAGCTGAGAGGGGGAAGCAAAGGAACCACACTGTCTTCAACACAGCCATTTCCGGCCTGGTGGCTGCTCAGCCGGCTGGGCCCGTGTGGGACCCTCCAGCCGCTCTGAGAACTGGGAACAGACCGGGGGAGGGAGAAGTCTCTTGGGAGCAAACCTCGTCTCCCTCTGGCTGGGGTCAAAGGCTGGTTCCTGCCTTTCTTTGAAATAGATTCCAGGCACCCACCTTAACCCCCGTCTCCCCACTGAGGAGGACCTGAGTGCCCAGCCCACCCCCATGGTGTGATTAAAAGGGGAGAGGGAGACAGGCGGGTAAGCCAGCTGTGACACCCCCTAAAGTTCATGTTGTTCAACCTGTTCACTCGGCCCACGCCCAGTACTGGGTGCTGAGGCCGCCTTCAAAATTGGATGGAGACCTAGAAGGCAGTCCCAGCTGCCCAGTCTCCCCCATTCCCAGTCCCCCCACAGCCCCAGCAAGGAGGACTGCGGGATGCTGGTAGCTTTTCATCCTCCCTGTGGTCCTTCGGCCCCTCTCAGTGGGGCCTTGAGGATGAGCTCTTCAACCAGGCTGGGGGCTGGGGGCTGCTCTCCTTCCTTTAGACACCTCCTCACCCTCCACCCCCCCCCCCCGCCCCCCGGAGGCTCCAAGGGTTACAGTGTGGATGGTTTTGTGGGGCCAGGGCCTCCTCCCGCCTCCCTCCTCCCTGTGTGTGGAGGGCTCCTCCATGTGTCTGCCCTTCTGCCTGACACATCCCATCACCACCTTGTCCGAGAAGGGGGTGGGGGCCGGGGCCTTGGGCGGTGGCGGGGACGGGGGGTGGGGAGCTTTTGGCCTGTGCTGTCCATCTCTGCCTCAGTCACCCAATCTGGATGCCCCCTCTTCCGCCCACCTCCCTCCCCTGTTTCTTTTGCAGAGGAGGCCCCACCCGGGGGAGGTGCCAGACCCGCTGAGCTTGCGAAAGTCCGGGGTCAGCCGCACGCACTCTCTGCCCAACGACAGCTACATGTGCCGCGATGGAAGCACGGCCGAGGGGTCCCTGGGGCACGGGAGCTGGGGGCTCCCCAAAGCTCAGTCAGGTACCAGGGCCCGGGGCAAGCCAGCGTGGCTCACACTGGGGACCTCGTCCTTGACGAGGCTCCATCCTAACCTGGGGGGAAACTGAGGCAGCCAACGAGGGCTCTCCTACTCCTGAGGAGCCCCCAGCCCCTGCCTGAGGGAGGTGGCTTTCGAACAGGGTGAGGGGTCTGTGGTAAGGGGGGAGGCCCTGATGGGGGCGCGGAGAGAGGAAGGGAGGGGACTCAGGTGGGAGCCAGACTGGCCGGCCCTTCACCTCTTCTCTTTCCTCCTTCCCCTGTCCTGCCCCCTCACCCCGCAGGCTCTGTCTTGTCCGTTCACTCCCAGCCAGCAGACACCAGCTACATCCTGCAGCTTCCCAAAGATGCTCCCCATCTGCTCCAGCCCCACGGCGCCCCCACGTGGGGCACCATCCCCAAACTGCCCCCGCCCGGCCGCTCCCCTTTGGCTCAGAGGCCTCTGAGGCGCCAGGTAAGCTGATGTGGAGGTGGGCCTGGGCCTGAGGGCTAGCCTCTCTGCCGGGAGTCCCGGGTTGTTGGTGATGACCAGGGTTGCCGATTCCATTCTCCCAGCAAACACTGACTCTGAGGCAGTGACAGGCCAGGCCAGGCGCCAGGACACAAAGCCAGACCAAGCAGAGGTGGTCTGTGACCGCTCGGACTTTGCCCTCCTCCCCTGTTCACTGAGGAAGCCCGGAGCCCAGAGGGGGCCAAGGTTGCCCAGGGACGCAGGACAAGTTGGAGATGAGCCAGGCTTCTGACTCTCTTTTCCCGACCCACAGCCGCCTCCCTGTTCTCTGTATTTCTAGACCTAGCTAAGGGGCACAAGGCACATTTTTTAAAATATATATGTTTTTATTGATTTCAGAGAGGAAGGGAGAAGGAGAGAGAGATAGAAACATCCATGATGAGAGAGAATCATTGATCGGCTGCCTCCTGCACGCCCCCGACTGGGGATGGAGCCCACAACCCAGGGCATGTGCCCTGACCGGGAATCGAACTGTGACCTCCTGGTTCATAGGTCGACGCTCAACCACTGAGCCGCACCGGCTGGGCACGAGGCACATTTCAGGTGTCTCCATCTTTGGCCAAGCCTGGGGCCCACCTTCTGGAGCCCACACTCCAGGGGCCCAGAGCAGAGGCTCATGTAGCCAGGCGAGGCTTGTGTGTCCACCAGCAACAAGCCCACAGCCCAGGCGGTGTGTGTCCTTATGCCTGAGCACGGCCACGTGAGAATCTGCTCAATCCCACCCACCGGGGGAACAGGTACAGTCCCCATCCATCCTGTAAATATTCACTGAGCAGTCCCTGTGTGCCAGGCCCCGGGGAGACGGACAAATGAGACAGCCCCTGCCCCCCAGAGCTCAGGGTGTGATCGTAGACATACACCCCACCGGATCTCTGCGGTGACAGGTCACGGGCCAAGATGCTCATGGGCCCAGTGCAGCAGGGAGCAAAGACGAGGAAGGGGTCCATCTTATTGGAGGGTAGAGACTGTCGGGCTGTACATCACAGAGGACCGGAGCCCATAGAGTTGAGGGCTTAAGGCCAAAGAGGCAGGGAGGCATGAGGGAGCCGGCTGGAGAGTAGAGCTGGCCCAGTGCCTCCTTGTGTCCTGGGGGCTGGGAATTGCAGGCTTGGGGGAGACACCGAGGAGGGCAGCGGCCAGAGGGCCCGATGCACATGGCCCGTATCTCTCCACAAGAGCCAATACTGGACCCTCCGTTAGGGTGGTCCTGCAGCTCCCTGGACGGGGAGGAGGGGGCTCGCTGGCTTGTCTGGAGGAACAGCTAATGGGGGAGAGGAAGTCCCCAGGCTGAGCCCTCCCCCCACCCCATACAGGCAGCAATAAGGACCGATTCCCTGGACGTTCAGGGCCTGGGCAGCAGGGAGGACCTGCTGTCAGAGGTGAGTGGGCCCTCCCCGCCTCTGGCCCGGACCTCCTCCTTCTGGGGCCAGCCGAGCACCCCGGTGCAGCACTCCCGCAGCCAGAGCAAGATCTTGAAGCACACGCACTTGCCAGCCCCCTGCCCGGGACCAGAACCCACCTGGGACAAAAGCCCGCTGGAGGCCAGAAGCAGCTTAGAGCTGGACACGGAGCTGAGCTGGGTTTCAGGAGACCTCCTGCAGGCGGGCGGCCAGGAGGCGCCCCCTTCCCCGCGGGACCTGAAGAAGTGCTACAGCGTGGAGGCGCAGAGCTGCGGGCGCCGGCCCGCGTCCTGGCTGGAGGAGCAGAGGAGGCACTCCATTGCTGTCAGCTGCCTGGACAGTGGCTCCCAACCCCACCTGGACCCCGGCCCCTCGGGCCTCGGGGGGCCACCTCTTGGGGGGCCTGGGAGCCGGCCCAAGAAAAAACTCAGTCCGCCCAGTATCTCTATAGACCCCCCCCAGGGCCAGGGCGCTCGGCCCCCACCCAGCCCTGGCATCTGCCTCCGGAGGAGGGCTCCGTCCAGCGACTCCAAGGATCTCTCGGCCTCCGGCCCCCCTGACAGCATGGCTGCCTCGCCCTCCCCAAAGAAAGACACGCTGGGCGTCTCCGGTTTCTCCTCTGACCCGGCAGACCTGGACCCCTGAGTCCTGCCCCCCCTCTCCCACTCACCTTTCTCCACTGGGTGCCAAATCCTCGCTCCTCCTCTTGGGCTATATTCCTGACAAAAGTTCCATGTGGACACCCAAGAGGCGCCCCTCCCTGCCTCAGTGGCACTGGGCACTGGCCACTGCAGGATTCCCAGCGAGTGGGGAGCAGCAGCCCTGCCCACCCTGGCTCCAAGCAGGAAGAGAAGCCCAGTGTCGCTGAGGTTCCCGACACCAGGAGCTGTTGGGAGAAAGCAATACGTTTGTGCAGAATCTATGTATATTCTATTTTATTAAATTAATTGAATCTAGTATATGCGGGATGTACGGCGTTTTGTGACTGGGGAGACTTGTTTCCTTCCACTTTTATGTGTCTCAGAATATTTTTGAGGCGAAGGCGTCTGCCTCGGCTATTTTAACCTAAAACCACCAGTGTAGTTACACTCTCTCTTCTTGCAAAGCACAAGCTGGGACGGCGAGTGCATCACAGCCCTGACGGCGACCCATCTTCCGCGGAGAGCGAGGACCGTTTTGGAAACTGTAATGTAACTTATTTTCTCCTTAAACCTCGTCATCATTTTCTGTAGGAAAAAAAAAAAGAGAGAAAAAGAAAAAAAATATAAGATTTTACAAATGAAATGAAACCTTTTTATATATACATACATACATATCTATATCTATATATCTATATCTATATAATAAAGTAATTTTCCAAAATAAAGCTAATCACGGTCCAGAGTAAAAGCACAAGGCACAGTTAGGCATTTCCGGCCGGCACTGGGGAGAGATTCCTGGAGGTGGGGAGTGGGCGGTGGGGAGGGAAGGGGCCAAAGCTGCCTCTGCATGTGTGTGCACGCGTGTGTGCGCATGAGTGTGTATATGATTGTGTATGTGTGTGTATGTGAGGGGGTGTGTGTATAAGTGGTATGAGTGTATTGTGAGTGTGTGTATGCGTGGGTGTGTGTGGATGTGTATGAGTATGTGTGTATGTGTGAGTGTATATGAGTGTGTATATGAGTGTATATGAGTGTGTAAGTGTATGAGTGTGTATGTGAGGGTGTGTGTGTATAAGTGGTATGAGTGTATTATGAGTGTGTGTATATGAGTGGGTGTGAGTGGATGTGTATGAGTGTGTGTATGTGTGAGTGTATATGAGTGTGTATATATGATTGTGTATGAGTGTGTAAGTGTATGAGTGTGTATGTGAGGGTGTGTATGTATAAGTGGTATGAGTGTATTGTGAGTGTGTGTGTATATAAGTGAGTGGATGTGTGTGAGTGTATATATATGAGTGAATGGATATGAGTGGATGTGTGTGTATATGTGAGTATATGTGTATGTGTTCGTGTCTGAGGCAAAGAGAACCCAAATGCCTCTCCCTGGAGCGCTGCAGCCTCCGGCCTGACCTCCCTCCCAGGCAGAGGAGGAGGGGAGAAGCCCACCCCTCTGGAGGCGGAAGGCTGGGCCGGCAGGATCCACTCGGCTTCTATCAAAGCGTTATCACTGCTTCCTCTGAGCCAGGCAGCTCTGAATGTAATTCCAGATTAACTCTTATTTCTGCTGACAGCTATCAGCCTCGCACTGAAAGCTGGAAATGGGCATAATGAAGCTGTTTTGGTTAATGGGGCCGAGTGAGGCTGGGAGAGGCAGCCTCAGCTGCTGAGATCCCACCCCTGGGCTGGTGGGGGAGGGGCCGTGCTGCTGGCTTGGCCTTCCCAGGCGTCCGCAGGGCAACCTCAGCAGCCTGGCTTCAGCCTCCCAAGTTGCCGGAGTCACTGACCCGCGCTGCAGGGACCAGCCCATCGGGACAGGCGATGGATTAAGCTATGGAAACAGAGGGCTGCTGTCCCCCAAGTCGAGGGGACCAGGGCCAGGTGTCCAGTGGAACTGGTAGGTGGAGAAGCCAGGCTGCTGAGCGGGGAACTGGCCCCTGGGGCTGATGAGTGAGTACCCACAAGGTGTTCATGCTGCCTGCTGCCGCCGGCCCAGTGGGAGCAAGCAGAGGAGGGAGGGAGGGGAAGGAGGGGCAGGAAGAAGGGAAGAGGAGGCGGGGCTGTCGACCTGGCCCAGAACCTCCTTTCTGGTGCTACCGCGGGCAATAGTCTCTGGTCTGAAACCCTGGTGCCAAAAGGCGGCGCTCAACCAGCCTGTTTCCTGCTGGCCACCCAACCCCACTCCCGTCAACATGCCCAGCACCTTCAGCCTCCAGGATTCTTGAAACTTCGACAGCAGCTGGCAGCTCTCACTGACAGCTCCTCCCCGTCTGAACCTGGGACCAGGGGGGCAGCGGGTGGGTGCCAGACTGCTGGCGATGAACCTGGATGCTTTTTCCAACCTGGTGTTTCCTAACCTGGACAGAAATAATACCACTCCTTAAAGCAAACACCTGGTTTGATTCTCTTGGAGTTTAATCCAAAAACCTGCAATAATGTCAAATCCTATTTTCTCTTGTCCTCCTTGGGTGGGGAAGGGGCGGGGGGGGGGGGAGCTCATAGAAGCTGCCTTCTTTTTTTTTTTTTTGCCAAACTGTACAAAATTCCTAGAGTTTTGTGACCTAGGCTTGCAGATTAAGCTTTTCTATTTTTGTAGAATCCTGTAGCTGTCTATTCCTTAGTAGGGGTGGGGCGTGGGGAGGGGGTTCTGAGGCCTTCTTTCCTCTAATAGTTGGAGGATTCTGGGTCAAGATGAAGCCAGAGAGCTAAGCTGACACCCTGTCCCCTCCATCCCGGCCCAGGGCCCCTCAGCCTCAAAGTGGATATCTGGGGGAGGGAATTGTGGCATCTCCCCTAACAATGTAAAGTCTTTATCAATGATGGAAACTGTTGTGAGTTTGAAATGGAAAATAATGGCACTACTGACTCTGATGAACAGTAGTAATAATAACAATGATGCTCACCTCCTGCTGCTTGTGTGGATGGGTTTTTATTCGGCTCCAGGATACCGGGGCAGGAAGCAGAGGGGTGTGAGGAGGCTGGGGGTGGGAGGGGCGGGTGGGGAGGCAGCAGGTCTTGAATTAGTGCCTCCAGGGGCAGAGGTGGAACTGACTAGGAACTTCAGGGATGTGGGGGCTTTGGGAGGTAAGACCATCTATCCTGGCACATCTGCTCTGCGCCCTCTCCCTGGGGGTTCAGAAGAAATCGTGTCAACAGCTGCGAGGCCCCCACCTCAGGCTTGGCGGCTTCTGCTTCCTCTACCCCCAGGCCCCAGGAAAAGGTCTGTCTGGGGGTAGGGAACTGGGAAGAGGGGTGAGCTGAGCTGGTGCCAAAAACAAACCTGAGACTCACCGGCAGTCTCGCACTTACTCCTCACAACACGCCGGCGAGGGATGTACCATTGCTCTCATTTGCCCATGAGGCTACGGCTTCAGAGAGGTTCCGTGCTTTGCCCGAGGTCACGCAGCCAGGAGGTGGCAGACTTCATGCGAGGTCTGGCCAACCTGCGGCCCACTGGCTTCACACTACCCCGGCCTCTTCTCCTTGTGGAGGGCATGGGGAATGGTGCAACGTGCCTTGCCGGGGTGGCCTTTTCCAAAGCGATATCACTTGTGTTCATAGAAATGTACATGTGACCTCCCAGCCTGGCACACCTGGAGGCTTGGAGCAGCCACAGCCCTCCACCTTGCATGCGGAGAGAGGTTCGACCACAGCAAAAGGCGTCCCTAAGCTCCGGGTGCTTGTGCAAGGGCTGGCCAAGGCTGGCTCTGCGATCACCCAGTTTCCCAGAAACCACCTTTCCCTGACGTAATGCCGCCCTCCCACCCCCTTCCTCCCAGCCCCTTGTCTCTTTTGTCCTCTCCCCGTGCCCCACTCAGACCTCCATCATCATCCGTAGTCCCCACCCACCACAGCCTGGTGCCCCATGGCCTCCTCTCTGCTCTCCTGGGCTAGCTGAGCGGCCTGACCTGTAGGGCTGGCGACAGCAGTATAGTGAGGGCATCAGACACCAGATGCAGCACCAGCCACCTACACCTGGTGCCACCCCACCCAGTGCCCCTTCTGCAGAGGTACGAAGCCAGGGAGAGGACACCAACACATGGACACCCTCTATGGACAGGTGCTCTGCATACTCCGTCCCCAAAGGAGCAAACAGGCTCACAGGGCCCAATGAAGGGCTTGTCTGTGGTTGGAGAAGCCGGGCCATCAGAGTGCTAAGCCTCCAGGGATCCCTGCCTAAGGCCAGTGACCAGGGCTAAGCGAATCCAAACAGTGGTTTCTAGGAGGGGAGTTAACTCTCCAAAGTGGGTTTAGTTGTGGGCTGGTGTCCTGCTCTGAGGGCACAGCAAAGTAGATGAAGGAGGTGGCAGCTCCAGCGAATGCCCAGGTGGGAATTCTGCCAGGGAACACTGAAACTGTCTTAGCCCTGGTCCAGGTGTGGGAAATGCTGACTGTGGCCCACAGAGCTAATTAATTCTTCTTGTCTTGGAAATTCCTGAATCGGGCACAGCAGCCGGTGCTTACATGCATGCCAAATCAGATCAAGTGCAGGCTGGGGGCAGAGAGCCAACCTCGCTGAGGCCAGGAGTGGGATCAGTGTGGCCTCCACCAGGCTGGGGTCTGGAGGAAGCAGCAGAGAAGGGGGAGGTTGGAGTTTGGGAACTGGAGGCGGGTGGGGGTGCTCCGGACCTTCAAGGAGACACGAGGGGCTGAAATGAATCAGGCAGTGATCGGAGGGGAGAGCTAGAAGCCTGCCTTTGCCATTCCACACCCACCCCCTTGTCTTGTCAGTTCCCATCTGACTCTCCTTTGCAGCATTTCCTGTCCTTGGGCCTCCCTGTCCCCACCTTGCTCTGCTTTCTTCTGTTCTCTGTTGTCATTCCTGCTCAGAGCTGTACCTTGAAATCATCTTTTCATCTCCCTGCCAGGAAATCCCCTTGCTGGCTTCCCCTGGGATGCTCCCTGGCAGGGGAGGCGCAGCACATGCTCTGTCCATCCTGCCTGGAGCTGCAGTCAGCTGGGGAGGGAGGCTGGGGCTGGGGCACTCAAGCTGAAGGAGGTTCGGTCCCTCCCTTTGCTGCAGCCCAACCCACAGGTCATTATTGCTCCTCTTAGGAGCCTCCAGCTGGAAAATCTGGTCTGAAAGCTCAAAGCGGAGTGGACAGTGCCCATAGTGTGTGTGCTAATGCCACGGTGGCCCTGCCACCTACGACCTCCTTTTAGGACATGAAATACTGTGTTAAAGGCAAATGGCACCAAATATTAGACCTCGGTCCTTGAGTGTGGCTAAGGAAGCATTCAGAACCGAGACGCAAAAACAAGCAAAGGTTTATTTTTAGAAAGTCACCGAGGTAGAAGAAGTGAGTGAGCCAGCTGGGTTGTATGAGCTCAGGAAACAAGTTACAGAGGCCAAAGAAGGGCCCCTGGAGCTTAGGGAAAAGAAAGACAAAACGCACCAGAGGGAGGGAGAGGGGGACAGGTATGGGTGAGCTCCAGAGAGCAAGAGAGAGCTGGCTCCTTGTCTTAAGGCAGCGGTTCTCAACCTGTGGGTCGCGACCCCTTTGGGGGTCGAACGACCCTTTCACAGGGGTCGCCTAAGACCATCGGAAAGCACATATATAATTACATATTGTTTTTGTGATTGATCACTATGCTTTAATTATGTTCAATTTGTAACATTGAAATTGGGGGTCACCACAACATGAGGAGCTGTATTAAAGGGTCGCGGCATTAGGAAGGTTGAGAACCACTGTCTTAAGGGCTTTCATCTGAAGGCCCCAGCAAGATTGTAATAGAATATTCATTAGTTTTCCAGGTGTATCTCCTCAGTGTCATGGTCTCCACTGATTGGTTGGCTTGAGGGGAGGGGCGCGGGACGGGGGATCTTTAGTCATGGCAGCTGGTCCAGCCATTTCATTGCTGCTTTTCTGGGCCTGGAGCTAACATACAACTGAAGCCTAGACTTTGTCTCCGTGGTCCACAGACCAGAGCCTTTGTTCCTAGGATTATTTGATGTGGGTCAGAACCTCATTGTCTTGAGCTTGACGCTTCAGGGTGTAGTCCTGCAAGGACTTGTATGGGGACCATGTGAGGCTTTTCTCCGGTCCCCTTCTTCCTCCTCTAAGGGGGTCTACCACATGATTAGAGACATGCTAGGGGAGCGAAGGTCTGGGGGAGGTCTGAACTGCATGACCAGCGATATGCTAGAGGAGGAGAGGTCACCGGGTGGGGAGGCCCGACAATACTTCTTTTCCCAGTGTAGGGGAGCTCACTTTAAAGATGCAGTACGGCCCTGACCGGTTTGGCTCAGTGGATGGAGCGTCGGCCTGCGGACTGAAGGGTGCCGGGTTCGGGTTTGATTCTGGTCAGGGGCATGTGCCTTGGTTGCAGGCACGTGCCCAGTGGGGAGTGTGCAGGAGGCAGCTGATCAATGTTTCTAACTCTCTATCCCTCTCCTTTCCTCTCTGTAAAAAAATAAAATATGTATTAAAAAAAAAAAAAAAGATGTGGTATGGCTCCAGCAGTAAAGGTCTCTGGGAGATGTTGAACTCTTTGTGGCTGTTTAACTCCCTGTAACCTCATGCTTGGCTGACTACCCCAAAAACTGGAATGCTGCCCCAAGATGAACACCAGCCCCCGGGAAGGAGGTTAATGAATGTATAGAATGTCATAACTGCCTGATGTTATCTTTAACTTTCCTTTTAATTAGTGATTCATTGTTCTCTGGGAGGGCCACACAACTACCCGCTATCTGGGTCTCCTATAACCCCGCTATGAACCCCCTTTAAAAGGGACCCTGTCCTGGGGCAGGGGGGTGTGGATTCTTCCTGGCCCGCACGCCACCCCTGGAGGTAGCTGTTTTGCCCTTGTATGTGTGTCTTATTAAAGCTCTTATGAACTTGGATAAGGCTATGGGGCAGTTCTTCAGAATCGATCCTGAATTTAGACTTTTTGGGCTTAACACCCAGTTTCGCCTGGAATCTGGGACTTCCTGCCCTGATGAGCTTCTGTACCCCGCCTAGCGTTCCTGCTCTGCTCACGCCTGTCTAACTGCCTGCTGTCCCCCTCCGTTAGCCAGTCAGCAAACATTTCCTGAGGACCGGCGTTGCCAGGCACTGTCCTGGATGCTGAGGATACAGCCATAAACAAGCATTGGTTCTTACCCACTGTCTTCTGGGGTAGGTAAGCCAGACACTGGGTGATACAACACAGGGAGGGAGGGAGGGAGGGCTGTGCAGAGGAGGGTCCCAGAGCTGGTCCTCTCCCCTGACCAGGCTGAAATGGATGTAATTAACACATGTCAGGTGCTGACTCAGTGTGCCTGCAACGTGCTTGCTGTTTTACATTCCTTTCCCACTTAATCCTCAAAGTAACCCTAGGAGGTCGGTACTGGGATTACCCCTGTTTGACAAAGTGAAAGTGGAAGGCAGAGTGACACTAAAGAGACGCCCGCAAGACCAGGGAGCCAGGCTGGCAGCAATGTAGGGGAACCACCCCTGATGCGAAACCCCTGCCCTGCCCTCCCCTGTGCACATGGTGGTGGGTGTCTGCTGTTCGCCGGGAACTGTGGGAGGGGTAGCCTTCTGGATTGTCTGGGAAGACAAGTCTACCCATTTTACAGATCAGGAGACTGAGCTGCAGAGATGAAGTGACCTTCTCAGGGACCTATTCCCAGAGAAAGTCTTGCTAGGTCCCTCTGGGTCTCAGTGACTCACCAGGCCCCACAGTGTTGTGCGGGGCGGGAGCGGGCGGGAGCCCCTTGGAAACAGACCTGCTCCCTGTAACCTGCTCCGGTCCCATCAGCCTCAGGACCTGGAGCGGCATCTCTCCCACGCGGCCCGGTGGCCACTCGGGGGCTGTCACCGTGTCAAGGACTCCCCACCCCCACCATCACCGCTGCCCCAAAGTCCCTCCCGGAGCCGCAGCCTCAGCGAAGCTCGGGTACAATCGCGGAGCGGAGCTGCCAGAATTAGACCCAAAGGGCCTGCGGGTAGGGCTCGGCGGGGCGGGCCGGGCCGGGGCGGAGCGCCGGGCGGAGGAGGCTCTGGCGCCAGCGGCGTCCCAGGCTGGGTCGGGACCGCGCTCGCCAGCCTCGCCGCGCGCCTCGGCCCCATGGACGCCCTGTGCGGCTCCGGGGAGTTCGGCTCCAAGTTCTGGGTAAGGAGGTGTCTCGGGTCCGAGCGCGCGCCCCTGCAAGCCTCCGAGACCGCACTGGGGAGGGGGCCGAGCGGCGCCGGGGAGGGTGCAGACCGCCCCGCTCAGAGCCGGTCCCTCGGGGCGCCCGGGAAGTGCCCTGCCCTGCCCTCCCCCGCCGCGTGGAGGAGCTGGGACCGCGGCGCTCGGCTCCTGGGGCGCAGTGGGTGGCGTTCGGAATCGGAAGGTGCCCCCACTTGCCGCCTCGCCTGGGGCTGGCCGCAGGGTGCGGGCTGAGGGCCCCGTCCCAGGGCGGTGGAGCTCTCCTACACCTGCCCCTGGCCCAGGGCATCCAGGGTTGTTGTTCAACCAGGTATTGGGGAGGTTGGCTCCACTGGACTCTGCCCTTCTTGTAAGGGGTTCCTGCCACCTTCCTTTCTGGGGGCAAGAGCAGCTGGAGAGCAGGCGGCCCTCACTGCCCTGGGCTGGGGAGGGAGAGGCAGGCCCTTACAGGTTCCAGAATCACCTGGGCCAGCGGCCGCCTACAGATGGGAAAGGGAGGCCCAGCGAGAGGAATGGACTTGCCTAAGTCACCTCGTTAGAGGAGCGCAGAGCCGGACTAGAAAAGCCGGCCTTTTGTGGATACACCAAACCCCTTTCTAAGCCGTCAGGGTGCTTTCTAGCGTTGACTCCAGGCCCCAGGACCTCGGGTGCATGCCCTGTCAGCCCCGAGCTTTCCTGCAGCTCCCGGCCCACGGAGGGCAGCCCTGGGAGGCACATGGTGCTGTGTCTCCATTGCACAAATGGGCTCAGATTTAAAGGGCTTGTGTGTGGTCGCCCAGGCAATGCCCAGCATATGTTGGTCCCAAATCCGGGGCCTCTGGACCTGTGTTTCTAAACCCTTTCCCATTTCAAGTATTTGGACATATATGCCTCGTGTGTGTGTGCCCAGTGTGTGTTACCATGGGTGTGTATTTGTGTATGAGTTACCTGGGTGTGTGTTACCTGGGTGTGTGTGTGTGAGTGCGTGTGCATAAGTGTGTCTATACAGGCAGGAACCCCACTATGGGCTGTGTGTGGAATGGGCTGTGGGGTTACATGGATTTTTGAAACTTGGGGCAATGGAGCACCTGTAAAAAAAAAAAAAAAAAAAAGGAAAAAGTATCTTTAGAGAATCTCTCTTTCTCTCTGGGTCACTGAAGGGTTAACCGGAGATGATGTGACTTTTCTGGAGCTGCCCTTGTTGCCCACCCCCCGCACATGAGCACCGGCTGTCACTCAGCCTGGACTGGGCACTCCTCACCAGAGTCTGATGGTTGCCCCTTTGGCTCATGAGTACCCGGTTGACCCTTGAACAGTGCAGTGGTCAGGCGTGCTGACCACCCTTGCAGGTGAAATGTGTGCATAATTTAAGTCGGCCTTCCGAACGCAGCACATGAATTCCCAACCACGAGCTAACCCTTAAACAATGTGGGTTTGAACTGCGCCTTTCCATTGAACTGAGTGGATCAATGGGAAATATTCTGTATCTGAGGGGACCCAGGAAGTTCAAAACCCGCGTTATTCAAGGGCAAACTGTATGTCCTTTCTCTGCCCACCTGGGCCTGGCTGGGGTGGCTGTGGCCTGGCCATGATGTCTGGGTGACGAAGCAGAGGGCTTGCAAATCAAGGGGGCAGATGCGTCCATGCCTCAAGTGCAAGGACCCCCTGTTCCTGGGTGGACAGTGACCCTGAGTGCTTAGGACTGTGCGGAGACAAGCTTTGAGGAACTTGGAGCTGGGATACTCAGGATTCCCTTCCTATTCCAGGCTTAGAGATCCTTTTACTCTACCCTTCCCTGATATTGGAGAACTCAAGAATCAGAGCGTGGGGGCTTGGAGCAGCTAGCCCAGCCGCTCATTGTAGAGCTGGGGAAGCTGGGTGCCAGGGAGGGAACGGACTTGTCAGGGTCACACAGCACTCAATTGCAGGGTGCTGGACTGGGGAGCGGCACCCCTGGGATGTGGTCTCAACTTTGCCATTGCCTGTCTGTGCCCCTTTGGGCTTCTGGGCCTCCTTGTCCCTGAACTTCTTGTGGCTCGTGAGCTGTGTGTATCTGCTCTGAGGACCTCAGGTTCATGGGAGTCACCACATCTATATTAGGTCTGAGGGATGTCATCTATGTGGGGTGTCTGCTTGGATGCCTCAAAGGACAAGGACAAGGGAAGTGACTCTTCCTCACCGCAGTCTCTATACACCCTCATCTCCCAGTGATCTTCTTGGCTCCTGAAAGCTGTTCCCAGCTGCACCCAGTGTGGCTGGTGACGGAGGGTGGGGCAGGGAGAAAGCAGGAAGGTTCCCAGCTCATCCTCCGAAGGTTTGCACAACTGAGACAGGGGAGGGTCTGAGGCCAGGGAAGGCTGGAGCTACGGCCTCAGCTCTGGCTCAGTTACCCAAAACGCCTGGAACCCTGGGCTACTCGTTTGTGGTGCACTCATTTGCGTTTCGTATTATGCAGGTACATCTGCACCTGAATCTTTTCTCTTAGGGGCTTGTGGGTGAGCTACCTTGTGGGAAGTAGTTCAGGGCACCCAGGAAGTTCCTGAGACAGGAGTGGAAATGTGGGGCCGAGCGTAGGTAGGCCTGGTTCAGGCCCCTCTGAGCCACTGTTTTCTCTACCAAGTCTTTTCACCAGCTTAGCCTCACAGCCTGTTTTCCCACCTGGGAAATTTCGAAATAACCCATCTCCTAACCACCTCAGAAGATTCTTGTGGCGATCAAATGAGATAGGGAATGTGAAATGACACTGAGAACGAAAAAACTCTCTGTGGATGGCAGGTCATGGCATTCCTGGGAAGAAGAGTGATGAGAAAGAGAAATGAAGTTAGAAGGGAGTGTTAGAGCTGGCAAGACCTACAAGAAAGGGGCTGGCAGGGTCCTGGCGCCAGGGACTCCCTTTTCAGCTGTTTGCTGGGGATTTGGGGGCTAAATCTGGTGTATGTGTGTTCCCCCACGTCCTGCGTGGTTTAGGGTTCAGGATCTGGAAGAGGAGCCGCACACAAATGAAAGAGAAGAGACAAGAGATAATTTGGAAATATTGGGGGGCCAGGCGGGCAAGTCCAACTCAAGGGGAAGGACCCCAGCCAGGCTCAGGTGGGCAGAGAAAGGACAACCTTTTATTCAACTTTGGTTAAACCTAAAACCCTTAGTCAGGCAGGTAATTGCAGTTATAGACAGGCTATCATGAAGGTCAGTAAGTATTAGAAGGATTTACTCTGAGACTCTTTGGTTAGGAAGTAGCTTGAGCCCCCACTGTCAGGACTAGACAATCGGTGCATGACTCAGGCCCTGCCCTGGGTTCAAGGATCACCAGCCTTCCGGGATCCTTGTTTGCACTTCTCTGCTAGTGAAGACAATGGGCGGCCTGCTGCATAAATCCATCCATTTCAGGCCCAGATGAATCTGAGGGGAGCAGACTCAAGGGGACCCACACCTGTGCGCCCACACACCATGTACTGGGTGGATGGTTTATCTCTTTTTTTAAATCTCTCTCTCATCTCTACCTACTCTGGGGCAGATTACCAACATCTCTGAGTGTGCCTTGGGAATTCATATAGAAAAAAATTCTAAAAGAATAAATTACGACCAAATTGCTCAAGGCTCATGAAGACAGAGAGGCCGACAGAACAAAGGAGGTGGGGACGTTCCTTGGCTGCACCCTCCTGTCCCCTGCCTGGAGGACTGCTCTCTGTTCTGAGCAGCAGCCAGGGGGTGAAGACAGTGCATGGAGAAGGGCCGTGCTGTTTACCCTCAGGAGGTCTTGACCTGTTTGCAGAATCAGCCTCGATCTGATGGCCCAGGGAGCCCCTGGGAGGCTGATGATGGCTGCGCAATCTGAAGGTCCTGGCCGTCAGAGCTGTCCAAAGATGGCGATGTTTGCCTGACAAGCAGTGAGCTCCCCGTCACTGGGGGCATGCAAGCGCATGATGAGTGACCACTTGTGGGGATGGCAGAGAGAAGATTCAAGTCAAAGAAGGAGCTGGGGTCTCACCCTGAAATTCCGACTAGAGAGAGGGAAGACGTGGCCAATGAGAGGTTGGCTGGTCCTTCCCCTGAGACGGCCAGACCTCTCTTTCCCTGGCGCTCTCCCCACCTCAGGCCTGGAGTTTGCGTAGTAGCAGCTCTTGGTAGAGGCCTCTGGGTCTCTCACTGGTCAGGGGCCAGCACGTTCACTGTCCCCTTGACTGTTTACCACCCCCGGGAGTGGCAGAGCCCTAGTTCCTCAGGGGCTCAGCTGCCTGTGTCCTGCTCTGTTCCAGCTAGTCCCAGCTGTCACTCACTAGTTGTGTGACTTTGGGTGAATCGCTCAGGGTCTCTGGGCTCCAGCTGAATTTACATCGTAGGTGGACTCTGGGGCCCCCTTCAGGTCTAGTTGCCCAGTGCCGGTTCTGGGAGCCTGAGCCTCAGGCTTGGGGAAGGGAGAAGGTGGCCAGGCCACGATTCGGGCTCTCAGGCTCCTGGGTATCCCTGTCTCCCCAGGCTTTTCCTCCTGGGTTGCTTCCTCGCCCGCCCGCGTAGGCGGCTGCCGGAACTTATGAGTAATGGGCGAGACTGATTCCAATGTACTTTGACTCTCAAATAAACACCGTGGCATGCGAAGCTGTGGGAAACTGGCATTGGCAGGGCCCCTAAGGTCGGCAGGTGGGCACCAAAGCTCCTCCCTCAGGAACCGGTCTCCCCGGATTCCAGGGCCCCTAGAATCTCCTGCCTCCATCCCAGCTGGGGACGGTGAAGCTGGGGTTGGGTGGCTTTAAATTCTGGGTTCCTGGCTGCTGGTGGGAGGATTTGGTCCCTGTGGCCCCAGGCTGGCTGCTTCCCGACCTGCTGTTCCCTCACTTGGGGAAGGAAATGAGTCAGGGAAGTAGCATTTGGGAGGGAACTTTGCCAAGGCCGTCTGCTGGCCCCCAGACAGAGAAATGCTCTCGGAGCACCAGGCCAGCCCCCAGGGAGGGGGGTCCCGGCGGAGACTGGCACTGACCCACCTGGGAGGCAGGAGCCTGGGCTCTGTCCACCCCACCCTGGTGGGACTGTCCCGGGCCGCAGGTGGAGCCGGATCCCGGGGGAGGGTTGAGACTTGCCTGCACCGCCGCTGGGTGGCTGGGCCTCTCCCCTCCCCCACCTGGGGCTAGTTCTCGCCAGGGGCGGTGCTGGGGGAGAGGGATAATTGAGGCTTAACCTTCCATTGGCTTTCTCCTCCTAACTGGATATTCAGGTTTCCAGTGCACCGGCTCCCAGGACCCAGCTAGTCTGTTACTTCCATGCAGCCCCTTCCCCTCTGTTCTGTAAGCAAGGAGGTGATTGGGGTGGGGGGTGGGGGGTGGCTGCAGGGCTGAAAGCAGATTTTTCATGTTTCAGGTGATCTGGACACGTGTCCTATCCCTGAGGCGGGGTGTCATGCTGGAGTCCTACAGGGTACAGAGGAAGGACCCTAGAACCCGGGGTTCAGGGTGGGGACTCTGGAGCTAGACGGCCCGGGTTCCTGCCCCCGTGTCAGCCCATGGGAGCTGGGGCTGGTCACTTGCCAGCCGAGGGTCTCAGTGTCGTGAACATGAAATGATGATCCTGGAACACAGTGATGCTCGAATGACCGAAGTTGCTGTGGGCCGGCACATTTCAGAAGTGGCCAGGCCAGCCGGGCCTGTGAGCCATAGAGCGCACTCCCGCCCCACCCCCGGCCCCCACCACCGCCATCACCCCCGCACAGCCAGGCTTTGCCCCCCACCCAGGCCCTTCCAGAGGCGGCTGTTTTAGCCCCAGGAGGTCACTGAATGTGAATGGGGATCAGAGCCCTTTCTGCACCTCCATTTCTGCTGAGATACATGAACTTGTCCGCTGATCCCTTCTCCCACTGCTCCCCACCCCACAGGATTAAGGAAGTAATTACTCTTCTGATGATAGAGGCTGTCAACAAGTCTGGGGTGGCGGTGGGGGCTGGGAAGTCCCTGACAGAGTGTGGCCAGCTGGCTCCAAGGGCTCTAGGGTCCTCAGTCCCACCTGCCCCCGGCTGGGGTCTACAGGGATTTCAGCCTCAGTGCCCAGGCAGGGGCCCTTGTAAGATCCATCAGCTGTTTAATTGCATTATTAAGGAAGCTGTTGTTGCTGTGGGAACTGTGTGGGTGACAGCTGTGGAGTGAGGGAGGGAGATAAGGTCAAAGAGGCGGGAGAGCCCTGGCTGGTGTGCTCAGTGGTTAGAGTGTTGGCCCGTGAGCCGAAGGTTCTCAGATTTGATTCCCGGTCAAGGGCACGTACCCGGGTTGCAGGTTCGATTCCCAGCCCTGGTTGGGGCATGTGTAGGAGACAACCAATCAATGTGTCTCTCTCACATTGATGTTTCTCTCTCTCTCTCTCTTTCCCCCAGTTCCTCCCCCCTCCCATTCTTTCTAAAAATCAATGAAAAAAATATCCTCAGGGGAGGGTTAACAAAACAACAACAACAGCCCTAGATGGTTTGGCTCAGTGAATAGAGTGTCTGCCTGTGGACTGCAGGGTCCCAGGTTTGATTCCAGTCAAGGGCAGGCTCGATCCCCAGTAGGGGGCATGCAGAAGGCAACTGGAAAAGACTGCTAGGCAAGTGGCAGGAGTGGGAGCAGGAGCCCTGAGCTGGGGCTATGGCGGTGGGAGAGTGGGCGCAGAGTCAGTAGGATTCTGGATATATCAAAGAGACCCAGATGAAGTTGCCTTTTTATAGATAAGAACCTTCTGACTACAGCACTCTCAACTCATTCACCCTGACCATTTGAAGGCAGTGATCAGGATTTGCTGGAGGGTTGAATGTGGGGTGTGACAGAAAGAGAAGAATTAAGGATGATGACTCCAAGGATCTGGCCTGGAGAAGAGAAAGGTTACCGTCCTTCGAGGTGGGCTGGCTGGAGAGGAGGGGCTGGGCGGGAGTTCAGTTCTGGACTTGCGGCAGGGAACACATCCCATCGGCGTCCTAGCTCTGAGGACAGAGGCCTAGATGGGTACTGCTTGTTGTAAATGTTTCCCGCCACGTCCCGCGTGGTTCAGGGCTCAGGATCTGGAAGTGGAGCTGCACACAGATGAGAAAGAAAAGACAGGAGATCATTTGGGAATATTGGGGGGCCAGGCGGGTAAGTCCAACTCAAGAAGAAGGACTTCCACTGGTGCCCACCCATAGCCCTTAGGCAGGCCATTTCCAGGAACAGGCAGACTAGCCCATCAGCAAATGGGGAAGTTGCTTCAGCTTCCATTATCTGGACTAACAGTGGGTGCACAGCCCTGACCTTTGCCAGGGCTTCAAGGATCACCGGCCTTCTGGATTCCTTGTCCACACCTCTCTGCTAGTGAAGACAATAGGCATTTTCCCACACCCCTGCCTTCTGGAGGGGACTCTGCCCAGCTGAGACATGCTTATCTGAAAGCAGGGAGCCCAGGCCGGACCTCCCGGAGGGTCAAAGCAGCCACTGAGTCCTCACGCCCCCAAGATCTCGTGATGGCTGTCACAATGCAGGCTGCCTGTGCAATCGAAACCAAGTCCCCACTGCCTCTTGCTCCATCGCCTGCTTCCCTACGCGTTGCCCTGTTTGAGTCAAGCGACTCTGCTGTACTCTGCTGTGGGGAGCTGCCCAGGATGCTGTCATCACTCCCGTTATGACTCACACGTGGAGACTGATGTGCAGGGAGATGAAGGAGCTCGCCCATGGCTCCCTCGTCCAAAAGTGACAACCCTCACGGATCCTCCGGATCAGGTTCTGGTTCTTCCTGTGGTCACACCCCGCCTGCCTCAAAGAACCGTGCCGCTGACTTGCACACCTATGCAGGGATTTCCTGCCATGCCCTTGAACTCGGGTTCCCTTGTCAATCAATGTGTAGGCCATTTCTGGGCGCCTCCTGCGTAGCTGGCCCCGTGCTGGAAGTTGGAGGATGTGGGCCAGGGATTAGGGCCTCGTGTCTGTCCTCAAGGGCTCACGTTTCTATAGGAGAGAGGATGTGTTCCTAGGCACAGGGGGCGTGGCCTGGGAGAAACCCCAGTTTGGCATCAGAAGGCTGGGTGTCCTTGCACCTGTTACCAGAGCAGGGGAAGCCCTGCTTATGTCTTTTGCGAGCTGGGCCTAATTCTGTTCCTCCCCTCTACTTCCGGAAGTTGTTCTGAATCAACCAGCCAGTTAATGACCACATAAGTGCCACTGAAACATAAGGGACCTTTACCTGGCTGCCAAGGCCAGGCAGGATGAAGCAAAGAAAAGCCCCTCTGGAGGCTGGGGAGCCCCAGGCAGGCTTCCTGTGGGAGGTGAGGCTCAGGCTGGACCCAGAGAGATGGGACATGCACTGCAGGCTGGGAGACCTAACAGCCTGAGTTAGGGGTGGCCTTGGACAGGCTCCCGGAGGGCATCTAAGTGGATGGGCTTAATGGGCTCGCTGAGGTGACGGTAGAATGGATACATACGTGGGTCCATTCACACAACAGACCACTAGGCAGTAATGGGGACGGGGTGTCCTTGCTCACACCCAGCCCCAAGGTCACACCACTCGAAAGAGGTACAGCCAGTTGTAGTGAACTTTGCAATGAACAACACATCCATGGTCCAAAAGCGTAAACTTTGAATATTTATTTAACAAAAGTTCTGTGATGTTTCTACACTGGAAGGATGAGGACGCTCAAGAGACTAGGCCAGTGATGGCGAACCTATGACATTTTTTTGGTTGATTTTTCTTTCTTAAATGGCATTTAAATATATAAAATAAATATCAAAATTATAAGTCTTTGTTTTACTATGGTTGCAAATATCAAAAAATGTCTATCTGTGACACGGCACCAGAGTTAAGTTAGGGTTTTTTCAAAATGCTGACACGCCGAGCTCAAAAGGTTTGCATCACTGGACTAGGCCATAAGAGAGGCACAGCCTCACCTTCCAAAGCAAAAGCAAATAGGGATTATCAGATCATCGTAAATCAGATAATAATAAAAAAAGCAAATTGCTTAGACTATGGAAGTAGGTGCCAGAAGAAAGCCCGTTCGTTTACCCCGGGAAAGGAACTCAAAGGGAGGTGATGAGGCAAGGCACCATTTTCGTTTTCACAGTTTGACTCTTTAAATTATGTGCATGTATAACTTTAACAAAAATAAAAATGATAATTATGTCGATTTTCAATTAGAAGGTGGGGGGTTAACAGTTGTTAACAGTTGTCTCTAGGTAGATGAACTGTGGGTGGTGTTTTATTATTTACTTTTGTTTGTTGTATTGTTTTTTCTTTGTGCGGATGGTGTTTTTTTTTTTTTAAAAAAAAAAGTTTATATTTTCTGGGCTTTCTGTAAAGAACATCTAATTCGTTGCCAGAAAGGAAAAAAAGATTAGTTGACTGATGGGCTTGGAGGAGACAATCCCAGTAAAATATGTGTTTGCATGTATTCGTCCATCTCTTCCCAAAAAAGTTCTTAGGTGGAGTTAGAGTCAAAGACAAGAGCGGGGTCTTGTCTGGACTCACTGGCTCCCCGGGACACTCTCACGCAAACCAAGATGGCTGGCCACCCTGGGCTTGGTCCTTCACAAAGCTCTCTCCGCATCCTGTTGCTCCTCTGAGCTTACACCCACCCGGTGAGGTGGGTGGGGTGGGGGTGGCCGCCCTCATGTTCAAGGAGAGGCATGAACTCTCAGGGAAGCTCTCTGGCCCACCTTGGGAGAGGCTGAGCGAGGACGTGGGCTCTTCCACCAGGTGCCTGCATTGTTCTGATACAATAAGAAATTAATTTGAAAACGAGTAGAACTCTAGAATGACAGAGGGCAGGTCAGTGGTTGCCAGTGGGGTGGGCTGTAAAGGGCACAGGGAGCTTGTGGAACAATGGAAGTCTGCTCCGTCTTTGTGGTGGCAGTGGCTTTGCGGTTGTGCACACTGTCACACCCATCGGGTCGTGTACTCTAAATGGGTGCAGTTTATTGTACTTACATTAAACCGAAGTTGAGAGAGAGAGAACACGAGGAAATGGGGCAGCCAGGACCTCCTGGGGGAGCTCACACTTGGGACAACACACGCTTGTTTGCACAGCTACTCTCTCATCTTCGCACCCCTCTGACCCCGTGCACATGGAGTGTCCCTTTGGCCCTGGAGGGAGAGCCCAATTCTGCAGGAGGCGGCCAGAGCACTGAATTGTTCCCTCTGCCCCCAGGACGCCAACCTGTCCTTGCACACAGACAACCCGGACCTCACTCCCTGCTTCCAGAACTCCCTGCTGGCCTGGGTCCCCTGCATCTACCTGTGGGCCGCCCTGCCCTGCTACCTGTTCTACCTGCGGTACCACCACCAAGGCTACATCGTCCTGTCCCTCCTCTCCAGGCTCAAGACGGTCAGGGGCTCCGGGCTCTCCTGCGGGTGGGGCTGGGGCCCCCCGGGAGGGGGGTTCTTTTTTGAATGAGTCCCTTCCCTCACCCTCAGCAGCTAGACAGGAGCCAGGGGGCCATGGCAGCTTGCCAAGTGAGTCTGCAGCCAACTGATATAGTCCCTGCTTGGGGCGGTGCAAGCAAATTTTCCATCAGGGCTCTCCGAGAAGTTTCCAGCCCTCAGGGCCATCCCAGCCTTCAGGGCCAGGCCCAGGCAGGTCTGGTAGCTTCAGGAGCAAGAAGTGATTGTCCCCACCTCTGGGCATGTTCGCTCCAACTTGTACCTTATTTGTAGGTCTTGGGTGTCCTGCTGTGGTGCGTCTCCTGGGCTGACCTCTTCTACTCCTTCCATGGCCTGGTCCACGGCTGGGCCCCCGCCCCCATCTTCTTTGTTACCCCCTTGGTGGTGGGGGTCACCATGGTCAGTGGGGGACCCTGGGAGCTGAGTGGGGGAGGGTCTCCAGTGGGTTGTGGGATTGTGATCGGGGAACCATGGGCTCTGAGGAGAACCTGGACCCATCTTCGCAGTGGGAAGAGGATGGGGGTGACCCCACAGACATCTGACCATGGGATGGGGAGGAAGCGAGGCAAGTCCAGATGTGTGTGTGCTCTAGCCCCGCTCCCCCTGCCCTCCCTGCACAGCTGCTGGCCACCCTGCTGATCCAGTACGAGCGGCTGCAGGGGGTGCAGTCCTCGGGGGTCCTCATCATCTTCTGGTTCCTGTGTGTGGTCTGCGCTATCATCCCCTTCCGCTCCAAGATCCTTTCAGCCATGGAAGAGGTAAGGAGGAAGAGGGACACGGGCCGATCCAGACCTGCCCAGGAGGTGAACTCAGTCAGGGTCAAGGTCACTGCTGGTCCCAGGCTCCTGCCCTCTGCGCCTCCCTGGCGCCCAGGACTTCCTCTGGGTTCAGTCCTTTTTGTGTTGTTCTCTACTTGCTGTCTCTCTGCTGCGAAGCAGAACGGGGAGGGGGGGTCAGGCTGAGGACCATGTAACTCAGGGCAATGGGGCCATTGGTGGGTATTCATGGGAGTGCCGGGGCTGTTCTGTAGCCTCCACCAGTTGCCAGTTTCTGTGTGAAGACACACAGGCTGGGCTAGTCCTGGCTCACCTGGAGGTCCCAGGATCTTGTTGTCCCCTGTCTTCCCACCTTCCTCCGTTCCTGGTCTTCCTCTTGCTCTGCGGTGGGCGATGGTGGGTGGTCGGAAATCCAGCATCTCCCCATTCCTCCATCTCAAGGGGAGGCCGTCAGTCTATTCATCAGCACAGGCTTGGAATAATCCACTTACTCTGTGTGATCTTGGGCAAATTCTTTAGCCTTTTGGAGCTTCATTTCCTCCCTTGGAAAGTAGGTGTCAGACTTCCTACCTTGTAGGGGAGAGAAGGGAGGTTGGACAGGGTGACGCAGGTGAGGTGCTCAGCACAGTGCCTGAGGCAGGGCAAGTCCCCTCTGAGCGGGGCCCCTCCTGACCCACCCCCTCTCTCAGAGGAGCCTGGCATTCTGATGCTCCTCCCCGCTGTCCCCCAGGGCAAGATCTTGGACCCCTTCCGCTTCACTACCTTCTACATCTACTTCGTCCTGGTGTTCTCTGCCCTCATCCTGTCCTGCTTCAGGGAGAAGCCACCGTTTTTCTCCCCCAAGAACGTCGACCCCGTGAGTTTCCCACAGAGGCTGGGTGGGAGTGGAGGTTCCACGCCCCGGCCCTCAGGCAGCCCTTCCCAGCACTTTCAGTCCCTTCCAGTCCCTTCCATGCCCAGGTCATCTCCACACGTGCCACCTGGGCTTGGAGCTGGAGGGCGAGGGGCCTCCTCCCTCTTCTCTGCCGTGAGAGGGTGCTGGGCACTCCTGATTTCCCCCATTCCACTCCCCCCGTCCAGAACCCCTGCCCGGAGACGGACGCCGGCTTCCTCTCCCGCCTGTCTTTCTGGTGGTTCACAAAGTGAGTTGGTTCTTCCTCTAGGCTGGGCCAGAGGGAGGGGTCCAGGAGATCGGGGGTGAGAGGGAGGAAGGGGAGCAGGCTGGAAGTTTAGGGGCTGGCGGAGCTGGGCCTGGCTGGCCCCTCCACCCAGACCCCCTCCTCAGTGGCCATGGGGCAGGAGAGGATGGGGAAGCCTGTTTGTTTGGGCTGGAGGCTGAGTGCAAAGGCCAGGCCTGGTCTTGGGTGTCCTGCTGTGGTGAGTGTCTCCTGGGCTGACCTCTGGCCTCAGCAGAGGTCATCTGGCAGGTGGCGAGGACAGGCCCAGGGGCTAGAAGGAAACCTTAATTAGCGCTAAGCTCTTCTGTCATCTCCTCGGCCACCCGTCAGAGTGGCTTGAGCAGGATAATTGTGTCTGTGACCTGAGTGACAGCTCACTAACTGTGCTGCATTGAAGAGGGCCCCAGCCAGCAGGCACTTCATCACCAGGACCCAGGGGTCAAGGGGGCATCTGGGGAGGAGGGAGAGAAGGGGCCTGAGATAGGAACTTGTGGTGGGAGGCAGTGACCTCCAGCCTGCTCACGGGGGCAATAACGGAGACACCTCCCTAGGGAGCCCCTTCTTTCTGGACACCCTGGTCCTAGTTCCAGGCTGCTAAACTCTGCCCCCATGTGGGCCATCTGCCTGCCCCAGGCTGGCCATCCTTGGCTACCGGCGCCCCCTGGAAGATCAGGACCTCTGGTCCCTGAACAAGGAGCATCGCTCCGAGGCGGTGGTGCAGAGGCTGCTGGAGGCCTGGAAGAAGCAGCAAAAGCAGGCAGCACAGTAAGACCCTCCCAGTCCCCCACCTCTCCACCCGGCCCCTTCATGCACCTGGTCTCCTGCGGGGAGGCTGCTGGACCTGGGATGATTGCATGGCGAGGGCAGGGAGAAGAGCAGGGGTAGGAGGTCCTGAGGTGGGACACTCGGGCCTGGGTGGACCCGCTGTCCCCGGCTCTGCTGAGGCCAGAGAATGGCTGCCACTTGCGGAGCAGATTCTCCCCCCAGGCATGGCCCTGAGCACGGAGAGCAGCTCAATCTCCAGCAGCCCTACGCTGTGCCTGTGCGTTCTGCTGTCGCCTCGTTACAGCTGGGGACACAGAGGCTTAATGCAGCACCCAACGTCCCCTCGTTGGTGGTGACAGACCCGCAGAGCTGGAATCCACACCAGTTGTCTGGCCCCACTGTTCTCACCACTGCACCGCCAGGCCCGAGTGAAGGGTAGATTGCAGGGTCTTCCCTCAGGAGGGGCAGGGGCTGGAGAAGATGGCCCTCCAGCTGAGGGGCCTCCCCACTGGCAGCCTCCCATCAGGGAACCCATCTCTGGCCACCTGCCCAGCCGAGAGCTGGGGCTCTGAGTCCTCCCTCCCTCGCACTGCTGGCCCTGGGACAGGCCCCTTCCCCAGGATTTCAGTGCGTGTTCAGTCAGAGCCCTGATTACCGCCTGGCTGTCGGAGGAGCCACCAGCTAGAGCTTGGTCAGCAATGTCGTGGCTTTGGTGGCTGGGAGCCTCTGAGAAGCCCTATGGACCCCCAGCCTGCGTGGTCACTCCTTCTCTGGCCCTTCGTGTCACCTCTACCCCCTCCCTGCTCAGCTCCCTGGTGACTGGGCCACTAGCCTTCCCTGCCCATGCCTTCCCTCTCAGCATCCTCCCTGGGGTGGCGGGAGCAAGCCAGAGGCTGGCCATTGCTGGTTTATTGTCCTAGGTAGCAGTTAGGGTACCACTCATATACCCTCCAGCACCTGAGGACAGAGTCTCCTGGGGAGTTACCTGGACAGTCATCTTGCCCATCTCCCTCCCAGTCCTGAAAGTCAAGAAAGCAGCTCCCCTCTCCGCCCTACTCATCCCAGGCACTTGGCTTCCTGGGCCCCATTCCTACCCACTGCTCCTTCCTCCCTGACCAGATACAAGGCCGCAGCGGCATCTGGGAAGACAGTGTCCAGTGAGGATGAGGAGCTGCTGGCGGGCCGGCCCAGGCCCCGGGAGCCCTCCTTCCTGCGGGCCCTGCTGGTCACCTTTGGCCCCGGCTTCATCACCAGCACATGCTTCCTGCTGATCCAGGACCTCCTTTCCTTCGTCAACCCACAGCTGCTCAGGTCTTACCACCCTCCCTCTTGCTGAGCCCTTCCCTGGGCAGGGGGATGGCTGGCTGTCCCTGAGGGCTGAGCCCAGAGGAAGGGACAACATGTAGTGGAAAGAGCCCCAGCCCAGGAATCGGAGGGGCTCTCTCCACGTTCTGTGTGCCCTTTGGCAGTGGCAATGCCTCTCACCTCAGTTTCCCCATTCACATCCAACTTACACTTACCGGGTGCCTCCTGTGTGCCAGGCTCCCTGTTGAATGCATCAACATTCTTTCAATCCTACAAAGTGCCCCTATTCCCATTTTACAAACGAGGAAGCAGAAAAACTCAATTAAAAAAAAAACCCACAAACAGACCTAGCCAGGTTTTCTCAGCAGATAGAGCATTGTCCCTCAGACTGAAGGGTCCTGGGTTCGATTCCTGGTCAAGGGCATGTACCTCCGTTGCAGGCTCCTCCCCAGCACCCCTGGGTGCAGGAGACAACCAATCAGTGTGTCTCTCTCATAACGGTGTTTCTCTTTCTGTCTCTCCCCCTCCCTTCCACGCTCTCTAAAATTCAATGGAAAAATATCCTCGGGTGAGGCTTAACAAAATAAACAAAAACAAAAATAACAAGTGAGGAAGCAAAAAACTCAGAGAGTGAAGTGACGTGCCCACGGGCACACAGCTGATAGAGATGGATTTGAGAGCAGGGCTCTGACCTCCAGCTACAGCGTTCTTCCCAGGTGATAGGCTCTCTCGTCTGTCACATAGCGGCTTGGACTTGAAGGAACTCTCAAATGAGAGGGTGGAGAAGAGCGCTGCCTAGCCTCAGAGCCGCCAACTCCTTCCCCTCCATTCATGCCCTCATTTATTTACTGAATATTTATTGAGCCCCAGGGTACTGGAATGGTGCCAGATGCTAGGGATGCAGACATCCACGAGCAATGGTCTTCGCGTCTGGTGGGAGAAACCAGTGTGTAAACCCATGAGAACACAGTGCGGGCAGAGGTGAACTAGGTGTCTGGATCAACCCCAGGAGGGGTGAAGAGGCCAGCTTGGGAAAGGAGCAGGGGACATTTGCAGGCCAGAGAGGTTATCACACTTGGGAGGACAAGCAGGGGTTAGTGAACCAGGTGAGGACGGAGGGGAAGTCACCAAGGCCTGAGACAGCATGACTCAGGAACTCCAGGTGTTTCTAAATGCTGGCATGCAGAGGGAGGGGCAGAAAAAATACACACAAAGGGAGAAGGAGAACTTTGAAAGATTTGCTTTGCATTTGGAAGGATTCCCAGTCAGTAGTGTGGGGGATGTAAGGCGTGTGGCCAGATGGAAGTGGGCCAACCCGGGTAGGTGAGAGCCCAGGCCAGGAATGAGATAGGGTGCAGCAGCTACTCTGGAGATGGGGGAGGGGTGTGGTGTGCCAGAGAGAGGGAGGCGTCAAGGGTGACTGGGTTCTGGCCAGGTGACTGGAGGAGGATGGATCTTTTCTTTTCTTTTTTTTTTTTCTTTTTTTAATTAAATCTTTATTGTTCAGATTATTACATTTGTTCCTCTTCCCCCCCCCCCCCCGCATAACTCCCCTCCTCCCAGTTCCCGCCCCACCCTCCGCCCTCACTCCCCACCCACTGTCCTCATCCATAGGTGCACGAGTTTTGTCCAGTCTCTTCCCGCATCTCCCACACCCCTTTCCCCGCCAAGAATAGTCAGTCCATTCCCTTTCTATGTCCCTGATTCTATTATGATCACCGGATTATTTATTCACTTGATTCTTAGATTCACTTGTTGATAGATGCATGTTTGTTGTTCATAATTTGTATCTTTACCTTTTTCTTCTTCTTCCTCTTCTTAAAGGATACCTTTCAGCATTTCATATAATACTGGTTTGGTGGTGATGAACTCCTTTAGCTTTTCCTTATCTGTGAAGCTCTTTATCTGACCTTCAGTTCTGAATGATAGCTTTGCTGGATAAAGTAATCTTGGTTGTAGGTTCTTGGCATTCATCACTTTGAATATTTCTTGCCATTCCCTTCTGGCCTGCATGGTTTCTGTTGAGAAATCAGCTGACAGTCCTATGGGTACTCCCTTGTAGGTAACTGAGTTTCTTTCTCTTGCTGTTTTTAAGATTCTCTCTTTGTCTTTTGCTCTTGGCATTTTAATTATGATGTGTCTTGGTGTGGTCCTCTTTGGATTCCTTTTGTTTGGGGTTCTCTGTGCTTCCTGGACCTGTAAGTCTATTTCTTTCACCAGGTGGGGGAAGTTTTCTGTCATTATTTCTTCAAATAGGTTTTCAATATCTTGCTCTCTCTCATCTTCTGGCACCCCTATAATTCTGATGTTGGTACGCTTGAAGCTGTCCCAGGGGCTCCTTACACTATCTTTGTATTTTTGGATTCTTTTTTCATTTTGCTTTTCCAGTTGGGTGTTTTTTGCTTGTTCACATTTCGAATCTTTGACTTGATTCTTGCGCTCCTCTGGTCTGCTGTTGGGTGTCTGTATAATATTCTTTATTTCAGTCAGTGTATGCTTAATTTCTAGTTGGTTCTTTATCACAACATCGAGGGTCTCATTAGATTTCTTGAGGATCTCACTACATTTATCGGCGGCTTCTAGACAGTTCTTGAGAGACCTTAAAAGTGTGGTTCTGAACTCTATATCCTCCATGGACAATTTTATCCTGTTTCTTTGTCTCCGCATTTTTTATGCTTTCTTGGTGCACCCCCTAGTGGTCTTTGTGCGCAGTCTTGTTGTAGTTAAGCCTTGATTGTTGTCGGCAATACCGGGGGTGATTTGACCTCCCGGCTAACTGGCTATGAGAGTCTGGATCTTTTCTTGAGATGATAAACTCAGTGGGAGGAGGGGGCTGGGCACAGGGCAAGGTGGGGAGTTGAGTCTTGGCCACATGGACCTAAGGCTGGTGGGGAGTGCTCAGTGGACGAGTTAAGTGAGGGCAGAGAGGGGGACGGGTCAGAAGGTTAGAAAAGTAAAGAGGGCTGTGGAAGAGGAGGTGGGTAGGGCCCTGGAGACGGTCACCAGGTGGCACTGGGGCTGGCTGATGTTGGAGAGGATGGATTTGAGGGGCAAGAATCTGTATGGTCAATGCAGTAGGCTCTGAGAAGGCACAGGAAAGTCAAATCAAGGAACATGTGGCATTACTTCCTGCCATGTGGTCCAAGCAGGAAAGAAAGGCAGGCAGGTGAGGCTGGTGATGAGAGTGATAGAAGGAAGGGGCAGTGGGAGCCACAGTAGATAGAAAAGGAGGTGAAGGCAGAAGGGAGCAAGGTCATGGTCTTGAGGCAGCACTGGGCTCAGTCCCCCGGGTCTGGGGGGTGGGCAGCAGCCCCCACCCTGAGAGGTTTCAGAGCAGGGGACAGAGTGGAGGCTGAGGGGGGAAGGGGAGGGCAGTAGAGGGAGCAGCCTGGGGAGCCCTCCCTCCCCACCCTCATGCTTCTCTTCTGCCCTTGCAGCATCCTGATCAGATTTATTTCAAACCCCATGGCCCCCACCTGGTGGGGCTTCTTGGTGGCCGGGCTGATGTTCGTGTGCTCCGTGATGCAGACTCTGATCTTGCACCAGTATTACCACTGCATCTTTGTGATGGGGTTGAGGCTTCGTACGGGGATCGTAGGTGTCATCTACAGGAAGGTCAGCTGGAGCAGGGCGGAGCGGGGGGGGCGCTGGGGAGCCTGGCTTGGGGAGCAGCTCATCACCTGCTCATCACCTGCTATCTACCTGCAGGCTCTGGTCATCACCAATTCAGTCAAACGTGAGTCCACGGTGGGAGAATTGGTCAACCTCATGTCAGTGGATGCCCAGCGCATCATGGACGTTGCCCCCTTCCTCAACATGCTGTGGTCGGGACCTCTGCAGATCATCCTGGCCATCTACTTCCTCTGGCAGGTGATTCTCAGACCCCGACTTCTGCTCCCTTCCTCTGACCTTGACCTCGCTGAGAAAGGGCAAGAGAGGGTGACCTGGGTCCGTGGAGGGGCTGCCTAATGGACACAAGAGCTTACCTAGATATTGGCGGGGGGGTGGGGGTGGGGGACAGGACTGGGAGGATGCTAGTGTCTGCAACCAGGTCTTTCCAACCTGGATGATTAAAGATCCCAGGGGAGAAGAGAGGGACTAGGAGGCAGGGTGTGTGTGACTGACTGTCATTGTCTGACTGTATTTGCCCTCCTGTGTGTCTAGACACCCCTCTGTGTCTGCCTGTCTGTGCCTATCTGTTGTCATTATCTCATGGCTGACTGCATCTGCAGAAAGTCATGTTGGCTCTCTCTATATGTCCACTTTTCACTGTCTCTCTGTCTGCCCATCTCCATGTTTCAGATCAATAAGCCTCTGTCTGTTGGGTTCTGTCTACATAGATACCTTGGTTATCTGTCTTATCTGTCCACCTGTGCCTCCTCAGAAACTGGGTCCCTCCATTCTGGCCGGAGTCGCCTTCATGGTCTTGCTGATCCCAATCAATGGAGTTGTGGCCATGAAGATGCGTAGTTTACAGGTGGGTGCTAGAGCAGGCGCACTGCTTCTGCCTGGAGCACCTGGCCAGGTGCTGGGGAAGGGCATTCACTAACCTGGGGCCCCTCCATTCTTTTGTTTACTCACTGTGGCTGGCTACAAGCCACTCTCACAAACCTTAGCTCACTCTATCCTCACAGCAACCCTGACAGGGTTTGAGGAAAAAAAAATGCTAATTTTGCAGCTGAGGAGCCAAGGCCCAGAGAGAGGATGGCAGTCCAGCATCAGGCAGAGCTAGGACTTGAACCTGCATCTTCTGGTCTAATGAGAGTTTCTCCTGCCACATGGTGCTGAGTGTGCATAGCCAGGCACCCAGTCCTTTATTTGCAAACACATACTGAAGTCTTCAGTCACTTCCCACTGCACATCGAAGTCCCTGGGACCACCTGCCAGGTCCCTGCTCACCTTGCCCCACATCTAGCACATGGCCTGGCACATAGTAGGCACTCAACAAATAGGGGTTGTGCCCTAGATTAGGGACAGGGTCTCGCTGGGGACAAAAGGAAAGGACAGTGTGCCCTAGAGTCCCAGGAGAGGGGACAGAGGATGCTGCCTGGGTGGGACCATGACTGGTACTGACGCTGGAGCTGGATTTTTGTCGGGAGGAGAGGGGAGACTGGGCTGGGCCTTCCAGGCTAAGGTGCAGCACAGGCCCCGCGGGGAGGAGGGAGGAGGAATGGTGAGCAGGCCGATGGCTGCAGCCTGGGCCAGTGCCTGGAAGGTACCAGCCCCTGTGGGTAGAGGTCCGGGTTGGGGAGTGGAGCACGCCACTGCCACTCTTTCCGCAGGTAGAACAAATGAAGTTCAAGGACTCGCGCATCAGGCTGATGAGCGAGATCCTGGGTGGCATCAAGGTGCTGAAGCTGTACGCCTGGGAGCCCAGCTTCTTGCAGCAGGTGGAGGGCATCCGACAGAGGGAGCTCCGGCTGCTGCGCCAGGCTGCCTACCTCCACGCCATCTCCATCTTCACCTGGATCTGCACCCCCTTCCTGGTGAGGCTCTCCTTCCGGGCCGGCCTCCCACCTCCCACCTCCCTCCTGGGCAGCCCAGGCCTCTGGGTCCAGCACACCCCACCCCGACACCCACCCCCACTGCTCTCCAGGTGACCCTCATCACCCTCGGGGTGTACGTGTCTGTGGGCCCAAACAACGTGCTGGACGCTGAGAAGGCCTTTGTGTCGGTGTCCCTGTTCAATATCTTAAAGAACCCCCTCAGCATGCTGCCCCAGATCATCAGCGGCCTGACCCAGGTAACCCCAGTGGGGCTGGGGGTTCTGCTGGAGCGAGGGCAGGTTGTTGGGGTCACTTGGGTGCAGGGGATAATCAAGGAGAGTTACTGGAATCAGGAGAGGGCCATCCGACATGACGAAGAATTGTTCAAAGTTGAATGAAGTCGTTAGAGTCAGGGGTCAGAGGAGGTCAGGTCGGGTCCCTGGAAACCTGAGTTCTGGAGACAGCCTCCTCTTGGCCAGAGTGGGAGCCAGGGAAGACTCAGTCACAGGAGGGCCCCCCCACCCCACCCCATATCTGGCCTTCAGGGGGCCAGGCTAGCGTAAGAGGGAGTGGAGGGAGATAGAAAAAGCATGGCTTCTGGGGCTGACACACGCCCTCCTGCAGACCAGCGTGTCTCTGAAACGGATCCAGCATTTCCTGAGCCAAGATGAACTTGACCCCCAGTGTGTGGAAAGAAATACCATCGCCCCAGGTCCAGACACCCCTGCCTGGGCTGCTCTTGCAGCGGCCCTGCTCCAGAAAATCCTTGTTCCAGGCTTTCAACTTTTCCCTTGTGACCCCCTTTCTTCTTCCTCTTTCATATCTTTAACTCTATGCCTGCCTTCGCCCTCCTCTCTCTATTCTCCTGCCCTTCATCCCTCCCCAAACTCCCCCCACTCTCCTTCCTTCCCTGGGGCTCCCTGTGCCCCTGTCCCTGGCCTTCCTGTCTCTTTCACTATGCCCCAAGCGTCCCTGCCTTCTCCCCTTGGCCCCTTCCCCAGGGGTCCCCATACCTCTCCCTCCCAACCTCCCCCTTGCCCTGCCCACTCCCCTGACCCTGCAAACCTTGACCCTACCAGGCTATGCAGTCACCATAGACAATGGCACCTTCACCTGGGCCCAGGACCTGCCCCCAACCCTGCACAGGTACCAGCTTCTCCCATCCCTTCTTAGCTGTCTATAGGGGGCCAACATTCAGATCAATAAATAGCAAAACCTGCCCCCGACGCTCCCCCAGGTCTTTGTCCTGGAAAGCAGGAGACGCCTCAATGGCCAGGGCGGTGTCTGAAGAAGGAAGGGTTTGGGTCTCCAGGTGGAAGGTTGGGACTCAAAAGCCTGATCTTTGTCTTTGACTGGGTTCCTGTCTCCCAGCTTAGACATCCAGGTGCCAAAAGGGGCCCTGGTGGCCGTGGTGGGGCCCGTGGGCTGTGGAAAGTCTTCCCTGGTGTCTGCCCTTCTGGGAGAGATGGAGAAGCTGGAAGGCAAGGTGTATGTGAAGGTGAGTGCGGTAGGGACTCCTGGGAAGGGAGGCTTGGCGAACACCCAGGTAACAGTGGGGTTCTTCCGTGGCCAGGGCTCCGTGGCCTACGTGCCCCAGCAGGCCTGGATCCAGAACTGCACTCTTCAGGAAAACGTCCTCTTTGGCCGAGCCCTAGACCCCAAGCGCTACCAACGGACCCTGGAGGCCTGTGCCCTGCTAGCCGACCTGGAGGTGCTGCCTGGCGGGGACAAGACAGAGATTGGAGAGAAGGTACATGGTCCCCTCTCATCCTCTGGGGAGTCAGCATATACACCTGCCCGCCTCAGCCCAGTCCAGGCCCATATATGCACTCATTTATTTATTCACTCACACACCCGTGTAATAGCATGTCCAGCTCTGTGCTGGGCACTGGGGAAACAGATCCGTTACTGGGGGAGGCCAACTTGTGAACGGGTGGGGGCTGTAGAATGCCTGCCTGCCAGGCTGAAGGCCTGTGCAGAGGACAGGGAGGGCAGGGAGGGGGAACTCTGCATCAGGAAAAGCATCACTTTTGAGCCGATCTTAACAGCTGAGGAAGAAGAGCTCATCGTGCATCTACTTATCTACACATTCATTCATCAGATTTCATCACACACCTATGCCCCAGGCAGTATTATACAGTAGTGACTCTACCAGTCTCACATCTTTGCCTTCATATAGCTTACGTTCTGGTGGGGGAGAGAGATCATACGCAAAATAAGTAAGTAAAATCTATACATATAAAGAAGTAATATGCAAATGAGGTCTGGACTCCGTAAGGGTCACCACCAGCTGCGCCGAGCCTGAGAAAACTATACGCAGGCACCACCCTGAGCCTGAGAGATCAACACAGAGAGGCGCCCGCTCTGAGCCTCCGTGGTGCAGCTGGGGGCAGGCCCCCAGCGGACGGGGACACACACACACACACCCTGCTCTGAGCCTCTGCAGCCAGACTGCGGCTTAGGCCTGCTCCCCATGAGGAGCAGGCCTACTCAGTCAGTAGGACATCCCCTGAGGGCTCCTGGACTGTGAGAAGGGGCAGGCTGGGCTGAGGGACCCCCATCCCCCAGTGCATGAATTTTGTGCACTGGGCCTCTAGTATGTAATATTTTAGATAAATGCTGAGGAGGAGAGAATGGAACAGAGAAGGAAACAGGTCTGGGGCTGTGTTGTACCTTGGGAAAGCCTCAGTGAGAATTGGAACCTGAATAAAGGGAGGGAGTGGGCCCTGTCTGGGGACCTGGAGCTCTGGCTGGGGAAAGGCCTTAGAGGCAGAGAGAGCAGGAAGTGCGAAGCCCCTGAGGCAGGAATGTGATCGGGCACATAAGGACCAGCAAGGAGGCCAGTAGGCTGCAGTGGAGTGAGCAGGGGTGGGAGGGGGAGAGAAGCGTCCATTTCACACAGTGCCTTGCAGGCCACTGTAAGGATGGTGGCTTTTACCAAGAGGGATGGAAAGCCTTTGAAGGTGAGCTGAGGAATGTGGTTGGGAAAGGAAGGCAGGGGGAGGGTACAGGGCAAGGCAGAGCCTTGCAGACCTTGGTTAAGGTTTTGACATTTACCTAAAAACCACAGGCTATCAGTGAAAGTTTCTGTTTTTTAGTTTATTTGTTGTTAATTGTTGCAACATGTACATAACTAAATTTGCCATCCTCACCATTTTCCAGTGGACAGGTCAGTAGTGTTAAGTACACTCACATTGTGGTATGGCCATCCATCTCCAGAACGCCTTGCATCTTGCAGAACTAAAACTCCATACCCATTAAGCAACAGCTCCCCATCCTGCTCCCTCCCCAGCTCTTGGCAACCACCTTGCTACTCCCTGTCTCTACGCATTTGACTCCTCCAGGTACTTCATATAAATGGAATCATAGAGTATCTTTTTGTGTGTGACTGGTTTATTTCTCTTAGCATTCTCAAGGTTCATTCCTGTTATAGCACCGGTCAAATTTATTTTCCTTTTTGCCCAGCCAGCGTGGCTCAGTGTTTGCCCGTCGACCTATGAACCAGGAGGTCACAGTTCAATTCCTGGTCAGGGCACATGCCCAGGTTACAGGCTCAATCCCCAGTGGGGGCAATACAGGAGGCAGCCAATCAATGATTCTTTCTCATCATTGATGTTTCTATCTCTTCCTCCCTCTCCCTTCCTCTCTAAAATCAATTTAAAAAAATTTAATTTCTTTCCTTTTTAAGGCTAAATAATCTTCCATTGTATGTTTATACCACGTTTTGTTTATCCATTTCTCAGTGGGCACTTGGGTTGTTTCCACCTTTTAGCCATTTTGAATAATTCTACTATGAAGATGCGTGTGCAAATATCTCTTTGAGAACCTGCCTTCAGTTCTTTTGAGTATATACCCAGAAGTGGAATTGCTAGATAATATGGTAATTCTATTTATTTTTTATTTTTTGAGGAACTGCCATAACGTTTCCATAGTGGCTGCACCCATTTACATTCCCACCAACAGTGCACAAGGATTCCAACTCCTATCCTGGCCAACACTTGTGGCTTTTGGGGGGGCGGGGGTTGTTTTTGGTTTGTGATAGTAGCCATTGGGTGTGGTGATGTTGAGCACCTTTTCATGTGCTCATTGGCCATTTGCATATCTTCTTTGGAGAAATGTCTATTTGAGTCCTCTGCCCATTTTTTGATCAAGTTGTTCCTTTGTTGAGTTGTAGGAGTTCTTTATGTACACAGGAGGCCCCCAAATACTGTTATTTCATTCAGTGTCATTCTGTTATAACATGATGACATGCTGTAGGAGCTTAACTCTGATTTACCTCAATTATATCAATTGGTTTCATTATATGTCATTTAGCTTAAAGTCATAGTGACTTACAATAAGAGAGGACTTACTGTACTGGATTTTAGCCCCTTATCAGGTATATGAGTTACAAATATTTTTCTTCTGTAGTTTGCCTTTTCATTCTCTTGTCTTTTGACACAGAGAATTTTTAATTTTGATATAATCCAACTTCTCTATTTTTACCTTTGTTACCCATGCTTTTGGTGTCGTATCCAGGAATCATTGCCAATTCCAATGTCATGAAATTTTCCCCTATGCTTTCTTCTCAGAGTTTTAGCTCTTTTTAAAGAAATGTATTTTTATTGATTTCAGAGAGGAAAGGAGGAAGAAAGAGACAGAAACATTAATGATGAGAGAGAATCATTGATCGGCTGCCTCCTGCAGGCCCCACACTGGGGACCGAGCCCCGCAACCTGAACATGTGCCCTGACCAGGAATTGGGAATTGAACCAGTGAACTCTTGGTTTATGGGTTAACGCCACACTAGCCAGGCACCATATTGATTTTAATACTAAAGATTTGAGTCTGTATTTCCTCAAAAAAATGGCATTCTCTTACATAACCATAGATGAATGATCAAAATCAAGAAATTTTAACATTGATATAATATTACTATCTAATTCACAGTCTGTACTCAAATGTCATCATTTGTCCCAGAAATGTCTTTTTTTAGCTATTTTCTTTCCTGGGCTAGGATCTAATCCGGGATCATGAATTGCAATTACTTGTCATATCTCTTTATTCTCTATCAATCTGGATGATTCCTCAGACTTTGTCTTCCAGGACTTGGACATTTCTGAAAAGTATAAGTCAGTCTTTTTGTAGAATGTCTCTCAATTTGACCACAGTTAGATGCAGATTGTATATTTTGGGGGGAAATACTAAAGGAGTAATATTATGTCCTTCTTGGTGCACCGTATTAGGAGGCACATGATGTCAGTTTATTAACAGCGTTAACTTTGATCACTTGACTGAGGGCATGTCTTTTCTTTCTTTCTTTTTTTTTTTTTTTTATTAAATCTACACTTTATTAAATCTCAATTGCAAAATGAAGTAACATTTAAAAACTATAAGCCTTTCCAAAGTCAGGACACCGGCGATGTAGTTCAGTAGTTCGTGATCAGCATGCAAAATAAGAATGTTAACTTCTGCCCTTTTATCTTCAGTATCTCTTTTTTCAGGGACTTCACACTTTACTCACTAAAGTTTTACTTTATTCAAGTTCAAACAAATTAATTACTAAAGCCCATTACTTAGAACACATTTCAAGTAAATGAATCTAAAAAAAATTAAATACTCATAGCTCACCTCTTTGTTTTCTAAAATGGAGGTACTATATTTGGAAAACATACTTCTCTAACAGGACCCAGCAGTAAATGTACTGTCATTAAACAATACAGAATTTGCCTGCCAATCTTGAACAACACATTATATAGAGCTTCATACCCCAGATCTCCAGAAAAGTAGGCTAAAATAAATTCTTGCTAGAATAAAAAGCGCACATTTCCTCCTATTATACTTGTTGAGGTGAATGTATTCTTTGATTAATTATCCAAAGGTAGCTCGATATTTTTGTTCCATCAAGTGATATATCCAAGATTGTTCCAACCACAAATTTCCACCACAATCACCAAATGCATAATCTCATCTCTTAAATTTCAACAAAAAATCAATTTAATTAATCATTGGCTGTGCTATGGTTAGCCTCACTTTAAATATATCATCTTATCTGAATGCAAGTCTTATTGTTAAAGAATTGGCTTGTGTGAGGTATAAATAAAAATAATTTCTCTATGGTCACTAATCAAATAAACAGATTATTGATCATGTCAATTTTATGAAGGAAATTGTGTTCTATTTAATAAATACCGAATACCAGTTAATTACATAATTCAAAATGGGCATATTGAACTATATCACCTTAGAAAATTAAAATTGTTTTTCTTTTACTAAATCTAAAACGTGAAATAGTTTTTGTCATGGAGGCATTTCTTTTCATTTGTCATTTTATTTCATAACTTTCACTGATGATTCTCGCCTGAGTCAGTGTTTACTATGATGTTTGCCAAATACTAACTTTCTACCTCCATTCATTCTATAGTTATTAGTTGGCATTTGACTCTAGGAAAGAGCTTTCTCCTCCTTTGCCTTTTTCACTTATTCATTAATTTCTTTATATTAATACTAGAGGCCCAGTGTATGAATTTCATGCATGGGGGTGGGGGGGAGGGGGACCTCAGCCTGGCCTGCACCCTCTCCAATCTGGGACATCCCTCTCACAATCCAGGACCACTGGCTCCTAACCGCTTGCCTGCCTGCCTGCCTGGTTGCCCCTAACTGCTTCTGCCTGCCAGCCTGATCGCCCCCTAACCGCTCCCCTGTCGGCCTGATCGCCCCCTAACCGCTCCCCTGTCGGCCTGATTGATGCCTAACTGCTGCCTTGCCAGCCTTATGGCCCCCAACTGCCCTCCCCTGCTGGCTTGATCGCCCCCCAACTGCCCTCCCCTGCCACAACCCACCTCCTTTGCTGGGACCCGCTTTCTCCATGCGAGGCAGAGCAGCTGCGGGACCCCCAGCCTCATTGCACAGAGCAGCCACCGGGCCCCGCCTGTGCTGTGTGCGCAGCCATCTTGTGACGGCCGTGTTGTGACGATGTTAGGGCGTGATGCCACCTAGGCTATAATTAGTATAGATAGGTTCATGGGTTCTTATTTGATCCAATGGATTATAATCCAGTACCATCGTTATTTATCATTTTTAAATTGATCCCCCAAAGTGGAAGGAATGACCTGAGGACCAATTGAGATCACTGTTACAAAAGTCATCTGCAAACTGTTTGGGTGACAGAAGAGTCAAAGGTCTGCGAGGGACCGCCTGGGGATTTCCAGCCTGCCCAAGCGTGAGGGTGGCAGGCAGGGGAACCAGTTGGGCAGGTGATGGAGCAAAGGGAGCAGGATGTCCTCACATGTCCCAGGAGGACTGAGAGCCACCACCCTTTCTCCATGACCTCACGGCCTCACGGAGACAGGACCGGGCATGTGAAATGTGCATTTAGAGGTGTGCCTTGCTGAATGACAATGGACAGGACCCTTGTTCCCTGTGCCCGTCTGACCCCCTCCTACCCAGGACCCACCTCCCTCCCCTCTCCCCCATCCAGGGCATCAACTTGTCTGGGGGCCAGCGGCAGCGGGTCAGCCTGGCCCGAGCTGTTTACAGTGATGCCGACATTTATTTGCTGGATGACCCACTGTCAGCCGTGGACTCCCACGTGGCCAAACACATCTTTGACCAAGTCATCGGGCCGGAAGGTGTGCTGGCAAGCAAGGTGAGGCCTCCAGGGAGCTCAGGGGCTAAGGTGAGATCGAGGGCCTAGGAGAGAACTGGTGGGAGGCCAAGGGGTTTGGGTGACACTTGGAGGTGTGGGGATGTGAGAAGCAGGAGTGTGGGATGGGAGCTCACAGCCCGAATGCACTGAGCCAGCTGTGGTGACACGGGTGAGTCCCCGATGTGCCTGCCCGGGCTCCCTGGCACATGGGTACCTCACACTCACTCCGGGGCCCTGTGCCTGTGGCCAGGGTGTGTGCTGAGGGCTGTGGGAGTGACGCCCCCTGCCTTCTCCCCAGACCCGGGTGCTGGTGACCCACGGCATCAGCTTCCTGCCCCAGACAGACTTCGTCATCGTGCTGGCTGACGGACAGGTGTCTGAGGTGGGCACTTACCCAGCCCTCCTGCAGCGCAACGGCTCCTTTGCCAACTTCCTCCACAACTACGCACCGGATGAGGGCGAGGAACACCTGGAGGAGAGCAGCAGGACCGGTACCCCTGGCCCTCCATGTCCCTGTACCCTCCCAGCATCTCCCCTGCCTCGGGGTCTCTGCGTGTCTGTGGACAGGGCCCGATGCTGTGCAAGGGAGGGTCTGGGGAACTTGGACCCTCTGTGTGATGGTCAGACATCACCAGGAGGGAACGGGAGCTGGATGTAGTCAGTCCCTCCTCTTCCTCTCCCCTAACTGGGCACCCTCAGAGCCTCAGTTTTCCCATGTGTCAAAGGGCCCAGGCTGTTTCCTGGATACATTGTTTGGTGCATATGTCATTTATTTATGAACACGTATTTATTGAGCAAAGACTATGGCCAGGCACGATTCTAAACGCTGAGAGATAGCAGTGAACAAATAGAAAAATTCCTGTCCTCATCCAACATATGTAAGTCCCTGGGCTCCTGGGACACCCCTGCTCCTCGCCCCCTGTCATCCGGTCTCGGCTCCCCAACCCCAAACCCTGGGCTGGCTCCCTGGGTTTTCTTGCCTGCTGCTGTATGTAAGTTAACACGCCTTGAGCATTTACTAAGGGCTCTGCCCCTTGCTGAGCACTTGACACACATCTATTCCTTTAATTCTCTCAACGACATGATGAAGTGGGTACTATTATTATCCCGGTTTTCCATGCCTGCCTAAAGCCATGCAGCGAGGAAGCAGGATTTGAGCGCAGCCAGTCTGACTCCAGAGCCCACCCTCCTAACCCTTGTATCTGAGTCCCTCGCTCTATAGCCCGTGATGGGAAGTTTTCCCTCTGGTCTCACCTAAGCCTTTCTCGCTGCCCTTTTCCTTGTCCAACACAAAACCGGTCACTTATTTCGGTCGTTACTGTTCTTGCTGCCCTTTCAACCCCTCTCGTCTTCCTTAGCTCATGCTTGTCCATTCAGGTTCCTTCACTGAAGCAGGGATGGGGGCCTCTAGGGAGCTAGCAGACCTCCGTCTCCTTCCTCCCGCCCAGCAGCAGCCTTGGAGGAGGCAGACGACGAGGAGATGCTGCTGATTGAAGACACGCTCAGCAGCCACCCAGACCTGATGGATAATGAACCGGTCCTGTACGAGGTCCAGAAGCAGTTTATGAGGTGAGCTCCTGAGAGCGCGCAGCCCCCCGGGAAGCTGGGTCGGGGCTCCCCAAGCCCTGCCGGGTGGGGTACAGGTGGAAGGGCACCCTCCCCGACACACACCCTGGGCCTCTGCTGCCGCCTGCATCCTCCTCCGGGGGCTCTGTCTTGTGGGTGAGTCAGAGGCCTCCTCTCCGGGCCTGACCAGCTGCCTCCACAGACAGCTGAGTACCATGTCCTCGGAGGGGGAGGGCCAAGGTCGGCCTGCGCCCCGGCGGCGCCTGGGTCCAGCAGAAAAGCTAGCGCAGGCAGCAGAGGCGAAGGCAAATGGGACGCTGATTGAAGAGGAGAAGGTGGAGACGGGCAAGGTGAGGAGGGTGGACAAGGAGGGCTGGAGAGGGTGGGCAGGTCCCCAGCAGTCCTGGGGCTCACAGGACTCCTCTGTCTCTGACCGCCATGGCCATGCAGGTGAAGCTGAACGTGTTCTGGGATTATGCCAGGGCTGTGGGGCTCGGTACCACACTGGTCATCTGTCTGCTGTACGCGGGGCAAAGTGCAGCTGCCATTGGCGCCAACATGTGGCTCGGTGCCTGGACCAACGAGGCCACAGTGGGTGGCCGACAGAACAGCACCACCCAGAGGCTGGGTGTGTATGCCACCTTGGGAATTCTGCAAGGTGAGCCTGCGGAGATCCTTGGGAGGGACGCCGGTAGCCCCTGTCTCACCCGGGAGCTGCTGAGTCCCCCAAACCATGCCCTTCCCTCCACCATCACAGCCATGGCCCAGCCCCAAGGCATCCCTAACCCACTCTAGCGTCCACCTGCCTCTGGGCCCGCCCAGCCCCTATCTCGGAACCGGCGCCCGCGTGCCCGCCACCTGGCCCAGGCGAGTGAGCGCCCCTCTGCCTCCTCCGCCAGGGTTCCTGGTGGTGCTGTCGTCCGTCATGATGGTCGTGGGCTGTGTCCGGGCTGCGCGCTTGCTGCACCAGGCGCTGCTGCACAACAAGATGCGCTCGCCACAGGCCTTCTTCGACACCACGCCCTCGGGCCGCGTCCTCAACCGCTTCTCCAAGGACATCTGCGTCATCGACGAGGCCCTGGCCCCCACCATCCTCATGCTGCTGAGCTCCTTCTACACCTCCATCTCCACCATCGTGGTCATCGTGGCCAGCACGCCGCTCTTCGCCGTGGTCATCCTGCCTCTGGCTGTCTTCTACATCTTGGTGCAGGTGCTCAGGGAGGGCGGTGGGGGTGGGCGGTGGGGAGATGGTCATGGCTGTCAGAGGGCGGGGCGCTCAAGGGGGCGGGGCTTTGTGAGGGCTGATGACCCAGGTGAGGCAAGGCGCAGGGAGGGCAGAACCCAGGGTCACAGCTGGCTTTGGTTAGGGGGTAGTCTGTTCCTTTCCCTCGTTGATTGACATTTGTTTTCCTCGCCTGTGAAACAGCGGGAATCGTAGGCCCAATCGCAGGGTGGTTGCTAGGATAAAATGAAATCCTTGTAAATGGTGACTGGCCCCAGAACGCGTTCCTGCTGGCTATTTTTTAAATAAAATATTGCTAACAGTTTGAGACATATTATCCTTCCCTTCGTTTTATACATTTCTAAACTTGTGTATATGGATGGGGTTGTTGTTGTTTTGTCCTTTTTAAAAAAATATATATTTTATTGATTTTTTTACAGAGAGGAAGGGAGAGGGATAGAGAGTTAGGAATATCGGTGAGAGAGAGAGAGAAACATCGATCAGTGGGGGAACTGGGGATCTGCCCGCAACCAAGGCACATGCCCTTGACCAGAACCGAACCCGGGACCCTTCAGTCCGCAGGCCGATGCTCTATCCACTGAGCCAAACCAGTCAGGGCTTGTTCGTTTTTTTTTAAATATATTTTTATTGATTTCAGAGAGGCAGGGGGAGAGAGAGAGAGAAACATCATTGATGCCTCAGAGGGTGTGCCGGGCTCAGTTGGGCTCCGCAGTCCTGACCCCAGGCCCTTTCTCCGTCCTCCGCCAGCGTTTCTATGTGGCCACATCGCGGCAGCTGAAGCGGCTGGAGTCCGTCAGCCGCTCGCCCATTTACTCGCACTTTTCGGAGACGGTGACTGGCTCCAGCGTCATCCGGGCCTATGGCCGCAGCCAGGCCTTTGAGGCCATCAGTGATGCTAAGGTGGACATCAACCAGAGGAGCTGCTACCCCAGCATCTCCTCCAACAGGTCAGAGGCCTCCTCCCCACCCCTGCCCCTCCAGCAGTTCCCATTGGGGTCCCTGCGGTGTTCTGGGGCCTAGCCCCTCCTTCCCCTGAAGCAGAAAACTGCCCTCCCCCACCTTCTTGCTTCTGCCCCAATTCCTTGTCCCATCCTTGCAGGTGGCTGGGGGTCCGAGTGGAGTTCCTGGGGAACTGTGTTGTGTTCTTTGCTGCACTCTTCGCTGTCATTGGGAGAAGCAGCCTGAGTCCAGGGATGGTGGGCCTGTCTGTGTCCTATGCCCTACAGGTATGCAGGGCTCCGGGCCTCAGGGCAGGGCCAGGACTGGGGCAGAGGCCACACCAGTGCCACAGGCATCTCCTGAGCACCTCGCTCTGCCCATGGGGGGACCGGCCCCAGGTTCTGCTCACAGGGAGGGCGGAGGGGCTGAGCTCACAGGCAAGCATGGAGAGACACCCCCCCCCCCTGCGGGGGATTATAATGCTGGGGGAGCAGGTCTTGGTGGAGGGAGGAACAAAATGTTCTGAGAGCCTGGAGGAGATGCTCCACCTTGGGGTGTTGGAGAAATTATCTTGGCACTTGGCCCCAAAACACAAACAGAACTTGTCCTGCCTGAGCACAAGATCTAGAAGGCCCTCCGCCCTGACGGTTCCTGGGGGAGGGGGTATAGGGCTGGAAGACACCCCATTTCACATGCCTGCAGGAAGAGCCCCTGGGCTGGAGGTTGGGCAGGTCACTACTGGCAACTGGAATTTTGTGAAGCCAATCACATTCTTCTCAAACTTTCATGTGCCGATGAATCACCTGGAGATCTTGTTAAAATGCGGATTCTGACACCAGTCGCCCAGGATGGGGGTCAGGATCCTGCATGTCTGTCAAGACTCCTTGCCACACAGAGTCTGGTCCCAGCACCAATTGTGGCCACATCATCTGGGAGCTTGTTAGAGATACAGAATCTTCCCACAGGCCTGCTGGCTCGGCGGCAAGGTTCTCTGGGAAGCCTTTCTCATGCATATCAAAGTTTGGGAAACTCTAGCCCCGTTGGCCCTTGGTTACTTACTAGTGAGTCTGCACTGTCACAGTCAGAGGTGCAGTCGTGAGTAGAGCCCTCGGTGGCACACCCTATGGACTTGCCCAGGCCCACCTGGGTCACTGATGGGAGGGGAGCAAAATCAAGGAGTCTGAACGCCTCCCAGAGCCATTGCAGGCGGCGGGGGAGGGAGAGGTCGCCCTATTTATGACCCAATCCCTTTGGCCAGGTGACATTTTCTCTGAACTGGATGATACGGATGTTATCCGACTTGGAGTCTAATATTGTAGCTGTGGAGAGAGTCAAGGAGTACTCCAAGACAGAGACCGAGGTGGGTACCGGGGCGAACCTGGGGTGGGGGAGTCTGGAATAGCTGGGGAAGGGTTCTCAGTAGCCCACCATCCCTGTAGCTCAGTGGTTCTCAGCCTTCCTAATGCCGCGACCCTTTAATACAGTTCCTCATGCTGTGGTGACCCCCAATTTCACTGTTACAAATTGAACATAATTAAAGCATAGTGATTAATCACAAAAACCAATATGTAATTATATATGTGTTTTCCGATGGTCTTAGGCGACCCCTGTGAAAGGGTCGTTCGACCCCCAAAGGGGTCGCGACCCACAGGTTGAGAACCGCTGCTATAGCTCAAACGCCAGCAGTAGTGGCTCTTTATTGATTCATTTATTCATTCGGTCCTGATTGGCCATCAACCAGAGGTCTTTGCTAGAGGGCATAGATGGTTCCCAATGGAGCAAGACAGGCTCTGCCCCTGAGCAGATTCCAGTGTCTCGGGGGCGGTAAGACACGCTGCAGGGTGTGGGTGGGAGACCAGAGCTCCGGGGTGATGCGCCCAAAGAGGACCGGTCAGCGGGCATGAGCAGGGAAGGTGAGCATCCGGCCAAAGCCATCAGCCTGGTGGAAGGAGCAATGGTGCGCAGCCTGCCCTTTGCTTGGGGAGGGAGTTGTCCTCTCCTGAGAGATTCCGACTTCTCCGTTCGCACCCTCCCAGGCTCCAACCCCAGACCTCTCTGTGCCAGAAGCTGCCCATCCCTGAGATCTCTGGGCCACGCATCCCGCGTGTAGACCGTCCTTCCCATCCCTCCCAGCTCATGGATTCCAAACCCGCCGCGATCACAGCACTTTGACCTCATGGGGACTCCCCATCCTCTGACATCTGTCTTTGTCCCTTTGTCCGTCGGCTCATCTAGCCTGGATTCGATGCTCCCACCCGCACCAGTGCTCTCAGGCCCCTTGCCCTCCTCTCTTTCTCTACAAAACCGCACTCCCATGAGCCCACCTCGCTCCCTCTGTGGATGATTCCCATCTAGACACAAGCCAACCCTCCCTTTCCGCATCCCACTGCCCCGTTTCTCTGCTCCCCTTAGTCATGAAGCTTGTTTTAAAATATGGTCTACAATGCTCTCCTCAGCGTCGCTGGGCTCAGCTGCCCCCTGCCGTCTGGTTTCTGGCCCTATCACTCCCCTGAAGCCCTCACCCATGACCTCCCTGGTTCCAAACCTAGGGGACACTTTTTCTGTTCTCGTCTAGTTCTACCTCTGGGTGACATGCAGATGAAATGGCCCCTCCTTTCTTGGAAGGCATGGGTTCTGTGACTGGAGCTCTCTCCTTGTCGGTCTCCATGGAGCCACCACCCCACTGGTTCCTCCCAGCCGGACCTCTCCTGCCCCTGTGGCTCCATCTACCCCTGCCTTTCCCAGGCACCTTCCATCATCCCTCAAACCCTCCACTCGCTGGGATGTTCAGATTCTCCCCTTTCATGTCTAGCATTCCCATTTCCCCCCATCTATACACATGAGCCTGTCTCCATGTCCTAAAAAATTCTGTGTCCATCCCCCCCGCCCCGCCACCCCTGCCACCCTGCTGTTCATTGTTTTGTTTTGAAATACAAGGCATAGTACTTTTATTTTCAATGTTTTTATTGATTTCAGAGGGAGAGAGAGATAGAAACATCAATGATGAGAAAGAATCGTTGATTGGCTACCTCCTGCATGTCCCTACTGGGGCTCGAGCCCTAACCCGGGCATATGCCCTGACCTGGAATCAGACTGTGACCTCCTGGTTCATAAGTCAATGCTCAACCACTGAGACACACTGGCTGGGCCATCTTTTGACACCTCCTTGAGAGAGGGAGGTCTGTACTGGCTGCTTTACTGCTTTTTTTTTAAAAAAAAAAATGCTTTTATTGCTTTTTAGAAAGAGAGGAGGGGAGAGGGACAGAGAGAGAGAGAGAGAGAGAGAGAGAGAAACATCCATTGGTTGCCTTCTGCATGCAACATACTGGGGATCGAGCCCGCAACCTGGGTATGTGCCCTGACCAGGAATCAACCCGGTGACCTTTCGGTGCACAGGGCAGCGCTCAACCAGCTGACCCACACCAGCCAGGGCTGCTTTGCTTGTTTGACAATCTGGCTTCCCCTGCCTCCAAGCAAGGCTGGCTTCATGGTGTGTGACCTGCACTCTTATTCATCTTCCCCTCATGCCAGGCCCCCTGGGTGGTGGAGGGCAGCCGCCCTCCTGCAGGCTGGCCCACGCGGGGCGAGGTGGAGTTCCGGAATTACTCCGTGCGCTACCGGCCAGGCCTGGATCTGGTGCTGAAGGACCTGAGTCTCCGCGTGCGCGGCGGCGAGAAGGTGGCTGGTTTTGTGCCTGGGACGTGCCTGTACCCCTCGTGGGGAGAGTGGGTCTTTGGGAGAGCGGGTGCTCCATCCCAGCTGTCTGCTGGCCTCTCTAGGGGAGTCCAGGAGGTGCCCCCACTGACCCCTGGGCCTCCCTCTGACTGCCGCTCCCCACCCCCTCCAGGTGGGCATCGTGGGCCGCACGGGGGCTGGCAAATCATCCATGACCCTCAGCCTGTTCCGCCTCCTGGAGGCCGCAGGGGGTGAAATCCGCATCGACGGCGTCAACGTAGCGGACATCGGGCTCCATGACCTGCGCTCTCAGCTGACCATCATCCCCCAGGTATGAAGCGGACATGGACGGGCCACACTGGCCGGTTACCCTGGGGGGCAGCCCCCAGCCCTGTTCCTCAAGGCAAGACTGGACCTCGAGGCTGGAGAGCCAGACAGCAGGAGCAGAGCCACAGAGCGGCCACCTCTTATGGATCCGGGAGGGTCAGGGGTCCCCTGGCCCAATCAGACCCTGTCCTGCAACCTCCAGGGCCAGCAGGTGGGGCCAGGGCCCTAGGACCCCTTAAAGCAGCCTATTGCCGAGATGTTCGGTCCCGGCTTCCTTGCTTCTCGGCTCTAAATGGCATTTCCCTTTTTTGGCTCCTCTGGGGCGTTTTTCTGCTGAGCGGACACTTCGGAGTCAGATTAGCTCGCGGGTCCCTGCTGTAGCGGAGGACTTAGTGACGGCAAAGCTGAGGTTTATCGCTCCCCACAGGCCTTTTCTATCTCTGTGGCCACTGCCTCCTTCCTGGAGGGCTGGGGACAGGGTGGGAATGCTGCCGCCTCAAATCCCTTTTTTTTTTCACCCCCTGGCTCCTGGTGGGGCCCAAACTACCTTCCTCTAAGACCCTGTTGTGTTCCCAGGACCCCATCCTGTTCTCGGGGACCCTGCGTATGAACCTAGACCCCTTCGGCAATTCCTCGGAGGAAGACATATGGCGGGCCTTGGAGCTGTCCCACCTGAACACATTCGTGAGCTCCCAGCCCGCAGGCCTGGACTTCCAGTGCTCCGAGGGAGGCGAGAATCTCAGGTAACGGCCCCCTCCGGCCCTCCCCGCTCCCATCAGCCTGGGTGCCCTCAGGGGGCATTGTTTGTCTTGGATACATTTTGTGTGCCAGGCATGCGCCATCTCACTGTCTCCTCCCACAAGCCCTAGAGGTGGTCCATGGTCCCTCTTGGAAGGAAACTGAGGCAGGCCCAAGGTCATATAGCTGGGAAAAGGCAGGCCTGGGATTTGAACCAGGTCTGGGAGATTCCAAAGCCCTATTCAGACTTGTCCTATAGGTGTGTGTTTTTTTCTTTTAAATATATTTTTATTAATTTCAAGGAGGAAGGAAGAGGGAGAGAGAGATAGAAACATCAATGATGAGAGAGAATCATTGATCGGCTGCCTCCTGCAAGCTCCCCACTGGGGATTGAGCCTGCAACCTGAGCATGTGCCCGTAACCCAAATCGAACCTGGGGCCCTGGAGCCCGCAGGTCGACGCTCTATCCACTGAGCCAAACAGGCCAAGGCTGTCCTGTAGGTTTTCAATGCCACACTGGCCGGGGGAGCGGGCCGGGGGAGGGGTGGGGGGAGACGGGGAGCAGGGGCGGGGGTGTGAACTGAACTTGTGGAGCAGGTGAGAGGACAACTACAGTGCTTTAGGCAAATCATATGCTCCCAGATGGATGCAGTCTCGTCTGTAGTTTAGGAACGTGAGCTCTCTAGGTCCTTCTTTGCTTCTTTATAGCCTTAGATTTTATATCCCCGGCCTCTGGGCTGTGCCTCAAGGAGAGCCAGAAATCTCTTCTCACTGGGTCTAAAAGCTTGAGAATCCCATACCTGTGTTAGCTGTGTGATTTCGGGCAAGTTGCTTAACCTTTCTGTGCTTCCTTTTCTCCCACGCTAAAATAGAAGTCATGACGGTCCCCTACCTCTTTGCACCGTGAGCCACGTGTGTGTAATTAAAATTTTTTCTAGTAGCCACATTAAGAAAAGGAAAAAGAAGCAGGTGAAATAAATTTTAACAGTGGACTTTATTTAGCTTGATATATAGAAAAAAATATATTTTCAACATGTAATGGGCATGAAAGTGATTAGGATATTTTACATTTTTTCTTACTAAGTTGGAAATCCCATGTGTATTTTCACGTTTACAGCACATCCCACTTCAGACTTGCCACACTTCAACTGCGTTATAGCCTCCTGAGGCCAATGGCTGCCATTTGGACAGAGCCATCTGAGGGTCATTGTGATTAAAGGGAACGTGCTCAGCCTATATATACTCCTGGAGAATTTAGCTGTTCATATTCTTATTCTTCTACTTGGTCCGTACCATTGGACTCTCTCCAGACCTCAAAAACAAAACCAGAAACCTTTTACATTTGCTCAGCACTGAGTGGTGCTCAAAACACTTTGGCCTCCACTATCTCATTTAATCTTGACTGCAGCCCTGTGGGCCAGAAATGAGGCTCCAACGTATAAAATTATTTGCCCAAAGCTGCTCAGAGAGCAAGGGGAGGGGCAGAAACTCAGGAGAGCGGGGGCTTTTGCCCCAAACCTTTTTTTGTTGCACTGTAGCCACCCATGGGACGTCCCTGCCTCCCCAGGCAGCCCTGGAAGACGGCGTTTTAACGGGATTTCACTTACACAGCCGTGCTGGGCATCGCTGGCCAACAAGCCTGAGCTTCCAGACCCCGCGCCCCAGGGTTGTTTTTTGGCCCGTTCTCCTGTTCCTGCTTGCCATCAGCACCTCCCCAGAGCATCCCCTCCATCCCCACGTACACCAGGACCTGAGACAGAAATGGGCTCCCTGCCTCCCTCACTGAGCTTGTAGCTGCTTTAAGTAGAACCTGTATCCTGTGCCAGTCCCACCATAAATCAATCCCGAGTTCTATCTGGCGGCTCATTCTGCAGCCAAAACCTTCATTAGTTGTGGGAATGGGCCAGGGAGAGAGCCTGGCCTTCACTTGGGCTGTGGTGACTCACCCCTTTTGGGCAGGGCTGAGGTATTTGTCCTTGGGTGTGGGGTTGCTGCAGCCTCTGTGGTTGGGAACACAGCCTCACTTTGTTCACTAGCTCTGGCTTCCAAGGGAAGAGGTTGAAGGTATGCATCCTGCCCTTTCTCCATCTCCCCGGTGACCAGACATGGGGAGTCCCCCAGGTCCTTCCCTGCCCTTCTCCTTCCTCGTTCCCACAGCCCTGGCGTATATTTCCCATGGGGGCAGGAGAGGCTATCTGAATTGTGTGATATTTGGTTCAGCAAGATGACATTGTGCAAATATCCAGAGAGAGCCATTTAGGTATTTCTTACTAAGGTGTAAATGACTGATAGAATGAAGCAGAGAAACATCATGGCACTAGTTGAGGAGCAAGGAGGAGGAAGAAGGCAAAGAAAGAAGTGGCCAGGTGCCAGAGACAGCTGGAGATTTTAGGGTTGTTGAGCACTGGCTCGATCCTCGAGGCCCCACATTAATCCTCTCCCCTGCTCCGATTCCCGGTCCAGAGGGTCAGGGCTGGGGTAGAAATGAAAGAGGTTAGTCCTGGGCCATTGGGAAGGAGAGGAGACCGAAACCGTTCAGAGAGTGAGGCCTGGGGGCAGGCCGGGGGTCCCCAGTTGGTGATGTCTGCCTTCCCCATGTCCAGTGTGGGTCAGCGGCAGCTTGTGTGCCTGGCCCGAGCCCTTCTTCGCAAGAGCCGAATCCTGGTTTTAGACGAGGCCACGGCCGCCATCGATCTGGAGACCGACGACCTCATCCAGGCCACCATCCGCACCCAGTTCGAGAGCTGCACGGTGCTGACCATCGCGCACCGGCTCAACACCATCATGGACTACACCAGGTGGGGCGCCCAGCAGGGAGGGGCTGCTGGGGTCGCCTGGGCCAGTGGGAAGGTTATCTGGACACGGGAGAGAGGTGTGACCTTGGGCAATTGGATGAACCTTCCTGAACCTCAGTCCCTCAGGGCTACAGTCAGAGCCAGTGACAGGAGATCCTGGGAAATGTCCGGTTCCTCCCCAGCTCCTTACTGGAATTCTCCCGAGGGCCATTTCCTCAGAGGATTAGGAAGGAGGCCTTGTCCTGGGAATCTATGGCTTCTTTGGAGAGGCAGCTCACTCGGCCAAACAGAAAGACCGTGACCTACTCCCTCGTGGTGCCCAGTGTCAGAGGGCGGTGCTGAGAACGAGGGGAGGGGCTGGGTGACTCAGACGCCTCATGGGAGTGAGCCGTGCTGGCCCAGCAGGCTGGCCCCATGGAGGCCTGGGAGCTCAGAATGCAGACGGGGAGGCAGGACCCGGCCACACATCTATGGTGAAGGAGGAGGGTGCGAGTACACCGCCAGACCTTCATTCACAAAATAAACACCCACAGGGCATGGGCAGGGGGAGACGGTGCCATGGACGGGCCATGGGCAGCTGTGGTCCCTGTGTCAGAAGTGTCCCCACACAGCCCCAGGCGCCTGGGCACCAAGCTGAGAATGCCCTACGCCAGTGATGGCGAACCTTCTGAGCTCGGCGTGTCAGCATTTTGAAAAACCCTAACTTAACTCTGGGGCCGTGTCACATATAGAAATCGTTTGATATTTGCAACCATAGTAAAACAAAGACTTATATTTTTGATATTTATTTTATATATTTAAATGCCATTTAACAAAGAAAAATCAACCAAAAAAATGAATTCGCGTGTCAGAGGTCCGCCCTCACCGCCCTACGCTGTCTGTTCCATCCCTGCCCCACCCTACTCCCCACTCCACCCAGGACCCCACTGGAGAAGAGAAGGGAGAGTGGGCAGGAAGTGCTGGGCCCTGGATCCAGATAAGGGACAGGGCTGGGCTGAGCGAGTCTTTTTTTCGGGCCCAAATGAGAATGGTTTCACCAGCAGCTCTGCGGGGAGAAGGCTCAAACTGGCCTTGGGAGTGGTAGTGGGGCTGGCAGAAATTAATCGAATACCCATGCGACTGTCCATGTAATTAGACCCTGCGGGAAGGCTGCAGGGGTCCGTGGGGTGGGGGCGCAAGGAAGCCCATTTCCCCAGGGCAGCCAGGACTCTTTCTCTCCTAAGGAAGGGAAGCCCCAGCCAGGCCCTAATGGATGAGTAGGAATTGGGAGGCGGGGGAGGAGATGGGAGAGGGAGGATGCTGAAAATGTCAGGCCAAGGATACAACACGTGCAAAGGCCCTGAGGTAGGAAGGCACATGAGGCTGAAGTACAGAGAGCAAAGAAGACGGTGGAACCAAGATGAGGGCAGAGAGGGACAGGCCTTGCTATGCTGCACTTCTAGGACCAGGGGAAAGCATCCCATACCCTACATGTAATGAGGAGGGAGAGGGCAGTCTCCAGGGTTCCCGAATGGGAAGTGGCCAGGCAGGGATATCCCCAGACACACTTCTTCCCAGGACATGTTCTGGGCGTCCCATGGGTGGGGAAACAGAGTGTGTTCTACACCCTCCCATCCAGGGGCATCTCCCCAGGCTTGGGAGGGCCCTTTCCACTCCTGCCCCACCCTGGGAGCCAGCCTGTGGGCCCTGTACCAGGTGCACCTGGTGATTACCTACCCCAGGCCGAGGTCTGACTGTATGTGTGTGGGTGGGGGAGATCCACCCGGCAGCAGCAGCCAGATTTGCAGCCACAGCCCCAGATTCCAGTGTCAGGGCTCACTGCAGCCCGGTTTCCCGCCGTGTGCCTTTGTGAGTTGGCACAAAGCAGATGGAAGCACACAGGGCCCAGCGCACAGGCCCGTGGCTCCCCCACGCACAGTCCTGTGACCCTGTCCAGGAGAAAGGCTCATTAGGGAAGGTTTTCGGAGCCCCGGCCCACAGAGATGAATAGGAACGTTGTGTTTGATCCCAGAAACCGCCTCATCTGCCAGGAGAGCAAACGGAGCGGCTAAAATAGCCAGCCTTGCAAGTGTGCACAGGGGGCGTAGCGGCTGTGCTGGGGGGGGGGGGGGGGGCTGACTGAAGTGGGAGGGTTGGCATGTCACTGCAGGGCCTGAGCAGTACCCAGAAGGGCAGGGTCAGGCTACAGGCCAGGTCTGGGCTGACGGAGACCTGACTGCTTCTCCTTTTTTGGCCAGGGTCCTGGTGCTGGACAAAGGGACAGTCGCTGAATTTGATTCTCCAACCAACCTCATTGCAGCCAGAGGCATCTTCTATGGGATGGCCAGAGATGCTGGTCTCGCCTAACAGAGATTCCTGGGATTTCCTCCTGGCTGACCTGGTTTTCTTCAGAAAGGAAAAGGACACCACCTATGTCTGCAGAATAAACCTGGTAGCTGGGAGCATTTGTTGGACTTTTGCTCCTGTGAAGCGCTCTGGGGGATAACCGGGCGAAATGCGAGGCTCCGGGGGTGCCTGACGCGCCCAAGGTCACAGATGGTTTGAGGCAGAGCCCAGACCAGTCCCTGGATCTCCTGATTCCGTCTCCTGTTCTGTCCCCACGACACTGCTTGCAATCACTTCATGGAGCAACCTCCCTACCCCTAGATGACTTTTCATAGTTTCTATTCTGAAGTCTTTTTGTAAAAAAATAAAGCTTTTTCCTCCTGCAACAGAAGCTTGCCAGGTCAGGCCGTCCCTGTACTCTGGAGTGCTGGCCTGAATCCATTAAAAATGGAGCAGTGGTGAGATGGAGCTGCCTGGTCACTAACACGCACCTCAGGGCAGGCTGTCTCCGCCTGGCCACAGGGGTGCGGGTTCGGGCCTCGGAAGGAGGCGGGGAGGAAGGGGGAGAGGCGGAGGTGGACTTCAGTATACATCTACATGGCTGGAATGATCTGAAGACTTCAGACCCAAGAGCTTTGGGCTGGAAATATTGTCTTCACAGCCAAAATTCACTGGGAAATTGCCAGAAGTTCCCGCTCTGCTGTGCAGATACTATAAAAAGGTGAGAAATGAAGTCCCTGAAATCTGACCTGAGGCCTCTTGGGACAGCTGCTGGGAACACCTCCGCGTTTGTCATCCCTCAGACCTGTAAGCCTGCTTCTCTAGGGGCCGCAAAGTGCCTGGCACTTCATTTCCTCGCTCCTTTAGAAGTCTGTTCCAAACAGGTCTCCATAGCCAGTGCAGCTCGGAACCATCCGTCTTCCTCAGTCGGGCTGAAGCTGAATGCGGGAGGAGCGCAGGCAGCGCTGACGATCCCTGGCTGGTAAATGAGATGAGGGGTGGGTTTTGCTTTCTGGAGCAAACCATGCGTTTCTTTTCTGTGGGTCAGTTTACCTGCACAAGACCTTCTATTTGGAATGGATCTCTTCTCTCTGTTACTTAGTTTCCTGGTCTCCTCTTTCATTCCCGCAGTCTTCGTCCTTGGTAAGAGGTGACTGGTTGTGGGTGACGGTTTGTCTTCTTCCCCCACCCTAAATGGTTTGCAGGAGGTGGGGAGAGGCCTCCTTTGATCTGGTTTTGCTCTGTGCCTTGGGGCAGCCTGTGCTACAGGCCCATTTGTTAAAGGTTAACCACAATTTTTTTTTGGCAGGCTCTTTTGGCTCAGGATGTTTATGAGTGTATGGAAGAAGACTTCCATCCTTGTGATGAAGCAAGTATGAAAGCACAAATGCCCATATTATTCTTCCTCTGCTTGGTGCTAAGAAAAGGTCTCTGCTATGCGCCCTGATTTATTAGATCAATTTGGCCTGACGTCTGCTTTGTGAGGCTCTAGCTGCCCTAAACCTACAGAAATGCAGGTTCCTTCAGCACCGTTCTCAGCTGAAGATAGGAAGTGTAAAGCTGTATTTTCCTCTCCTGTCTAGGGAGTTTGCTTCTGAGCTCATTGAGGCCAAGACAGGTGCTGACAGCCCGAAGGAGAGGCTCAGTTGTGCGAAGTAAATAGAATAATCAAAAAATGTAGTTAATAGGATGACCTCCATCTAGCTGGCTCAGCTACTCCGGGGAAATGAAGCTGACTGCTGAGAACTGGGAGGGAAGACTCCGCACAAGATATCTGTCTCCGGGCGCCACTGACAGGGCGTGAGCACCACAGCAGCAGGATGCGGGAGGCTCTCAGGTAGGGAGCGGTCCCTCCCATGCTTCCTCCACCGCGTCTTGTCCCTGGGACTGTCCAACCATTTAAACCCCCTATGGGTAGAAGTAAAGTGCTGTTTAGGAAGCCAAAATGAAAGAATATGGGCTTGGTCAGTTAATATTTAATTTTAATAATACTTGTTATATTTGAACAGTCAGCAATGCACAAAGAAAATTATCTTCAGTGAATGTTTGCCCACAGTATGAACACATGCTTTAGATATGCAGTGGAGGAGGGGGGAATTCACAGTAACAGAGCTAAAAAGAAAAACCCTGTTATAAATTACACAAAGCATATAAAAATATTTCTCTGAATGCATAGATTGACTTTAGACTCACCTACCAGCAACTGTGCAGTCTTATTCCACGGCCATACATAGAGGGCACTGGACCACAGAGGGCTTTATAGAGGAGACCCGTGTAGGGCCCATCTCTCACCTGAGACGCCAGCCCCTGGCTCCCTCCGTTCCTAAGCCCTGGAAATGCCCGGAGCTGCTCCTCTGTAGGTCACCCCCAAGCGAGGCCTCCACTGCTTCTGACTCGCTAACTGATCTGGACGCCTGGGAGCTTTAACCCCAGTGACTTAGACATGAGTTAATACTGAATTTATTTCTTTCAGGACAGAACTAATCTTACCATTAAACTTTTTTTTTAAAGGAAAGGGGGAGAGAGGTTAGTATGTCTAGATAAACTAGCTTCTGATTGGTTTGCAACACAAGGGAGGTTTCTTCTTTAAAGTACCTCAGAGAGAGGGAGTAATAAGTAACCTTTACTCTGCCATGCAAACACTGTACAAGGGTAAGTCACCATCAGCAAGTGCTGAAACACATTCGGTCCCTGAACGGTGACTCCGTGAAGCTGGCCTTGCGAACACCTCCACCTCAGCTCAGCATTGGGGCAGCAGTAGGCCATCATCTTAGCACCGCATTCTCTTCCCCTGACATCTTCTGCACATTCTCTCTCCACCCAATGAAGTTAACAGAGTTAGGAAGTGAAGTTTCTTTGGAAACTATAGGCACTATGGGGAAAAGCTTCTGAGGACAGCAGGGTGCCCTTCAACAGCTGGCTTCAAACCCCTGCTCTCCCGTCTATGTGCTCGTTCTCACATCTGAAACTAAGCTGTTTGTTCAACAAGACAGTGGCTTTCTGTTCACATTAATGACACTGAAGGAAAAGAATCCTTGAATGCATTCTTCTAAAAATTATTATGCCATGTTCAAGAGTTTAATCAGGTGTGTACTATTTGTTTTTCATTTTTCAGAACAAAGCCTGGTAGACTTGCAATTGCCTTTGTGGGGGGTATTAGATTGGTGGGGGTTATGGGAGATCCCTAAGATAAAACAATTTGTTTACAAAAGCAACAGATTTCAGAGTTGTGTAAAAATCCTAATAATTTCAAAATAATCTTTATCTTTTATACAAAAATAAATATCCTAACTCCTTTAGCTCAGTTTCCTACAATAACCTTTAAAACAGCAACAGATTCAGTCTCAAAAATTGCTTTTCATTTCTAGTGGAAAATGAAAGTAGAGAACATGGACAGGCAATGTTTGTGCTCTTCTCATATGGTGCAATTAAACACGAAGATGGCAGGAATCACTTCAGTTAAAAAAAAACAAAACAAAACAAAAACCGCGGTTGCTCTTTTGGAAGGCATCGGAGAGCCCTCTAGTGACCACAAAGGGAAGTGAATGCAGAGGTGCTTGTCTAGGGCTTGGCAATGGCCGACTGGAGACAGAGGAGTCATGAGTGTTTACAAAGGAAAAAGTGGGGGAGGGGAAGCTCTTTTGGTTAACAGCATATTTACAATTAGGTAACTGTATCCTTAAATACTTTTCACCTGAGTAACATTTATAAATATGTTATATGGAACCTCACAGCCACAAGCCACACTAAAACCCATCTGTCCAGCACCTGTGCTTTCCCGTTTTCCTCAAGTCGGTTCACATTTCAGGACGGTTGTGAGCGTGCATCACCGAGCCGAGTGCATCCTGGCCCTTCAGGTGCACTGTCAACAGGAGTGGCTAGAAATAGGCTCCACTCTCAGCACTGCGGACCGCTCCCTTACATGCTGCACGTAAAACACACTGGATATGGAACCGCCGGCTCCTGCCTCTCCAGACCACTTCTCCACTGTTCACAGCGTTGAGCAATCGGTTTATTGTGCACCAAGAGGCTTGGAAGAGTGGCACCACTGCTTGAGGGTCAGGGGCTTCCCACCTTGGCAGGACAATGTTAGTGTACACTACTCAGTGGCACCGGCGGCCCTCCGGCATCCAAGGCATTGAGATCAATGGCTTGTCCTTGGCCCAGAGGTGACGCGCTGTCACAATACTCAGTGATAAAAGTCCCTGCGGCATTAGTAAGTCAGTTTTGAAGCTCTCCTGTTGTAGCAAGGCCTTTCTGTCAGTGTGGATGCAGCATTTCTGAACAGAAAATTATTTTCACTTATTGTTAGAACCAGTTCCAGCTCTTGGAAATCTTGGAGTCGAGCAACATCTTTGTCCTAAAACAAAAATAGGTTAATCAGATTAAGAGGAGCCATTGTCTCTTTCTATTTGGTATGCTGTGTTGAACTGATATCAGTTTCTTGGCTCATTTTAAAGCCTAAAAACAACAACAGAAACAAAAACAAAAATCCCTGCGGCAGGCTGTCAGTGACAGTGCAGGAGAGGCCCAGCGGCGGAAGCCCTTAGCCGCAGCTGCTATCGGATGAGCACACCTTGAAGGGAGAGGCAATGCAGGAATCAGTTTTACTCACGTGCTCTGAGAAGCAGAGCCCGATGCTCAAAAAACCCAGAGATGTTGGGAGGACCACACATGCATCCATGTGGATTTGCCCTGTAATTTAACCTCATTCTGATGGTGCACTAAGATAATCCGTATAGAGCCACACAGAAACAACTGAATGGAAACGTGAATGGTATGTCAGAATATTCTCTCTGGGATCCTACAACTTTCAAAAAGGCCACAAAACAAAGAAACAAACAAAAACCAAAAAGGCCAATGTCCCTATAGACCCAGTAGAGAGAAAGAAAGCTCAATGATTATATTTGGAAAACAACCCTTCTCTCCTTTTCTATTATCTTCATTTCTTCAACTATGACTCATAACCAAGGAGGAAACTGGGTATTTTCCAAATGCAGAAAGCAACTAACCACTCAGGCTTAGCAGGCCTTGCCTTACCTTTCTGACCAGAGTATTGGGTAACTTTCTGATCTTCTCCACTTGATCTGGATTAACACCCAGCTCACAGCAACTCACTCTGAGCAATTCTTGGTAGGTGAGCTCCTGTCGGTCTAGTTCAATTTCAATGAAATCATTTTCTCGAAGAGATGGGTTTTGAATCCTCACCTTGAGCACCAGCTCTAGAAAAAAAAGAGGGAGAAATACTAATGGATGGTTCTGGCATAATCAGCCTAAGTAATTTAAGATCTTTTCCAGAAGATGCTTGTGCCACCCAATGAGGAAAAGCTAGGCACCAGCAAGATTTGCTCAAGCCCAGTTCTGGCTCTGCTGGCAGTTTCCTGCACCTAAGCCTGTGTGTGCTTCTAAAGTAAAAGGGGGCGTGGAGGTGGGCTGGGGAGGGGACAACCATCACAACTGTACAGAGGATCATTTATTTCTGCTGCTGGAACTAAGAAGGTAAAGGCTTAAGAATGGGTTTGGGAGTTAAACTACATATAAGCAGGGAAGGAGAGAGAGGGGAAAAGAAGGCACAGGCAAGATATGGTACATGAATTACTCTAAAAAGATTTAACAATTGTGGATCTAAAGGTATTTATGAAATATGAAATTCCTTGTATTAAGTGCAGTAAAAGGGCAAAAAGCTACTAATAAAAATTAAAGTAGAATTATGATTTGAGTACAGTGCACCTTACCAAGGGAGGAGCCTGGGCTTTGGGAGTAAACATCTTGCTGTACAAGAGAGTAAGGTAGTGGTCCCAGAAGGATGTGACATGTCCGAGGGACACAAGAACTGGCTTAAAGAAGCGCCCTCTGGGCAAATGTGACATAATTTGAACATCAAAGTAATAGCAATGGATTATAACCCAATGACTAGAATAAGAATCTGCGTTCATGCTGATATAAATGGAGGAGAAAAGAAAGCCCTTCTTTACAGTAGAATACCAACTAGTAAATAGAGAATGACAGGAAATCATATTCTTCAAAATAATTGGCCTGAACTCTTTAAAAATATTGAGGTCCACAATGACAGAGAAAGGCTGGAAGTGTTCCAGATTAAAGGAGACTAAACCAACACGATAACTAAATGTTATGGGTGGGCAGGGGCAGAGGTGAGGGAGTGAGGATGGCTATGAAGGGCATTGTTGAGATAACTGACAAAATTTAAGTACGGACTATGGATTAGAAAACAGTATTCTATATCAAGGTTACATTTCCTAAATTTGATCATTGTGTTGTGTATAATTATGTAACGGACTATCCTTATTCTTAGGAAAAACAGTTCGAGGTAAAGGGGCAAAAGGCTAACAATTTGAGGAAAGGGAGTTCCTTACTAGTATACTAGTGTTGCAGCTTTTCTGTAAATCTATAATTATACTTAACATAAATACATTCCACCCCCAAAAACCCAGGAAGGAAAGCTCTGGAGCTCTGGATACTGTCTGCCCATTTGCAGAGGCGGTTGCTGACGAGGAGTTACCTTGCATATTAAAAGGAAACGCTCCAGTGAAGAAAAATGGCTGGAATGCTGGCGCTGGTCCTGCGTATGTCCCATTTTGAGGCTCCAGAGACACTGGGGGCTTGGACGGGACGGGAGAGAACAGTGATCGACTCTGAGTCACGGGTGGCTGACAAACAGGTTTTGTGCTTTCTGGTGTTCTGAGGATAGCAGAGGGGGCAGACACATCCCCATTCTGCACCAGCGCCAAAGAGGTGTGGTCCCTCGGAAAGGCCCCCAGTGGGGGAGGGTCCCCAGGGGGTAGCAATGCAGGGGAGCCGTCTCCAGGGGGTGAGGCAGGGGGTGTGGCAGGGGGTGTGGAGGGGTCCCCATTCTGCAGCGGGGCCGAATCCTCTGCCACGGGGGTGTAGAGAAAAGGGAAAGCTGGACTGGCCAAATAGTTGGGAACAAAGGGCAGGTCTGACTCCTTCATCTGGGGGAGGTTGTCACCATCATCATCCTCTTCCACTGAAAAAGAGGAAAACACAGAACCTAGACATAGTCCAAAAATGGGCAAGAAACGAGTGTCCTGTGAAACCTAGTGTGCTTTGGTATATGACAGAATTCCATGGTCAGTGTTCTGTGCCTCTTCAAGTCAGAAGAAAAAGAATATTTCATTAGGTTTATGATTACCGTTTTTATCATCTTAAATTTTACAGATTAAAAAACTTATAATGCCTACCTTCCCAGAAACAACATAGACTTACTATCTTGGCACAGTCTTTGCTTTTAGAAGCAGCTGGTTGCTTGAATCGCATTAAGAATACAGCCAAAAAAAAAAAAAAAAGAATACAGCCAATAATACTACCCGTCTTAAATCAGTTTGACAAAATCAAAAGCTGCCCCAAAACTCAGACTCACCTCCCATTATCTTTCTGATTTCTCTCCTTGATGTTAACTGGACTGGCATTTCTCCTTTTGTGGTAAGAATCTCTTTGTCGGCTCCTGATTTTAACAAGTAAGAGACCACCTGACCATGATTGCGTTTACAGGCCCAGTGTAAACAGGTCCTGTCCCAAAATAAAAGGGGGGTGGGGGGGAGAGTAATTTAAAAAGGAGAGGTGATTTGGGATTTCAAATTCTACACGTTAGCAAATAAATATATGCAAGAGTTCAGCTAGGACCAGGAAACCAGGCTAGTAATCTCAACTTTTCTTTACAGAAAGCAGGTGATCAAAATATTTACTATGCTTAAAATTTATTTTTAAATTTCATTGCTGGCCCTTGGGAGAAACTAATTTGTCCTAGGAGCTTTCATTTCAATGGCTTCCAGAAGGCTGACAGGCTGGCTGGCTGGATAACTCTAATGGTATTGCTGAGTGTTAGTCTATCAGTATTGCTCATTTGATTGTCCCAATCTCTTTAAAATATATCTTTATATTGGCACATTCCTGTTTTAGGGACTATGGCTTCATATGCATCAATTATCACTTGAAGATTAAATATTATCAGGGAAATAACCATCTTGTATCTACAAGCTTGCTCTGCTACTAAAATGATTACTAGTAATACAGAATATTCCTGTCTGAATCTTTTCCTCTTTCCTTCACACTCTCAAAAAGAAGGGTTTCCAAATTTCCATTTTTATTTTTAAATATATTTTTATTGACTTTAGAGAGGAAGGAAGAGGGAGAGAGAAAAACATCAATGATGAGAATCATTGATCAGCTGCCTCCTGTATGCCCCTTACTGGGGATTGAGCCCACAACCCAGGCATGTGCCCTTGACCGGAATTGAACCCGGGACCCTTCAGTCCACAGGCCGACACTCTATCCTCTGAGCCAAACCAGCCAGGGCTAAATTTCCATTTTTAAAAATGTTGGCTTCTCTTGTTCTCTCCAGAAGGCTACAAACACACCCTCATCTGCTTATACGTAAGGCACTGCACAGACTTTAATTCCTAAGGCATTAAAAATGTACATCAACCACCAAAATTTCAAGAACTCTTCTACCATAGTCATTTAAGTAAAACTAATTCTTTAATATTGTACACATAGGGGTTATACACACTGAAGGGCTGTTATTTTAACACTGTATAGAAACATAATTAACATGCCAGCAAATACTCCATCTTAACCGAAATGAAAGGATTCAGAGCTACTAAATTCATACCCAGTTGTCAAAGCTGAATGATATCATGGAAGACTTTCTTCCCACTGTTCTGAAATGTCCTCATCCACCAACTCTCTAATTGAACTGAGATAAATACCTTTAGTGCTTATAGGCAAATACAGGTATGGAAAAGAATAGAACACATGTGCCATAGTGAGAATTAGGTCACTCACCTGGGAAATATATCTAGAAAGTTCGTTTGGTTCCAGGAAAAAGCTGATTTTACCCTGGGTACCCTGATATTTATGACTTACAGAAAGCTAGCTTGTCTGCCTGGCTGGGAGCAACTCCACTGATGTACCAGAGTGGCATTCTACAATAGATTCATTAGAATTAGATTATTCAAGTGCCTTTAAGGTGCACTCCATGACGATATGACTACCAATTTGGGAAAAACAAGGCCAGAGTCTTGATCTAGGCTTCTACAACATAAGCTCCAGGAAGACAAGGAAGGGTCTACTTAGACATACAAGTGCTTAATTAATATTTGCTGAGTGAGTGAACCAAGAACAAGGTATGTGTTGCTAGTAGAAGGATCCAATGCATTCTGGGCAAACTGCAGCCAACGGTGTGTTTGTGTATGGATGTCTGTAGCATAGGCTTGGAAAGTAAATAATTATAATCAGCAGCTCTCAAAAATGAATGGAGCATGATGAGAAAAATATGTTCCCTTTGGAAATGAGTGCTCACTTGCCAGCAGCAAATCATGACAAACTTGTTCATGACAAGCTTGAGAGACAGGAGGGAATGGGCTGCCAGTGGGTCTGATACTCTGGGACACACCAGCTAACTAAAGTAGCACCATGTCAAGTGGGGTTAAGTCAGCACGGCTCCCCAGCCCTGTGCCCTAATCACCTACAGTCCAGACCTGTGTGGCTCTGGGCAGTCATAACTCAGAGCCACTGCAACCAGGCAATCTTTTCAAATTCTTCCTGAGCCATTATACTTGTTCCTTAAAGCCAAGGGATATGCATGACACTTAAATTATAGTCGACGTGGGAGTTCTATCTTTGAACCTCAACTCTCTGAGCTTTAAATTTGCAGTCAGAATATCCTATTAGTGCTGGGAAGTATTTCAGACCAGAGGTCCTGGGCATCATTCATCAGTGCTGAAACTGTGGTTACTGAGCAACTAAGAACTGAAAGCAGTAACCATTCTGCTAGAGAGTAAGTATTTGGTTTTTCTTAGGTAATCTTTATCCAGCACACTGCTCATAAAATAAACACAGATATAATGCTTCCCATGCTGGACATTGGTCTAAAAGCAATACAGATAGTAACTTATTTAATCCTCTCAACAACCCACGAGTTCAGTACGATTATCAATGTTCCTTCCATATTACAGATGAAGAAACTGAGGCAGCCAGCAAATAAATAAGCAAAACAAACAGTATGCTTGCTAGTCTCAAGCGTTATGAAGTGTTATAGGGACAATAAAGCAAGGAAAGGAAGTAGGTGATGCTAGGGGTACGGGAGGGGCATAGTGCAATTTTAAACTGAGGAGCCAAAGAAAGGCTCACCACGGTTATATCTGAGCTGAGACCTGAAGGAGGTGAGAAAGCAAAAGCATTTTAGATGGAAGGGAAAGCACAAAGGACTTAAATCAGAGCTGTGCCTCATGTTTCAGGAAACGCAAGGCCAAGAGAGCAGAATGAAGAAAGCAAGGGGCAAACGCAGAGATGAGGCATTGAGGCAGGAGGATCGGGGGACAGGAGTAGAAACTGTAGGACTCCGTGGGCTCTTAGAGTGAGATGGGAGCCATTAGAGCAGCGGTTCTCAACCTGTGGGTCGCGACCCCTTTGGCGGTCGAACGACCCTTTCACAGGGGTCGCCTAAGACCATCCTGCATATCAGATATTTACATGACAATTCATAACAGTAGCAACATGACAGTTCTGAAGTAGCAACGAAAATAATTTTATGGTTGGGTCACCACATGAGGAGCTGTATTTAAAGAGCCAGAAGGTTGAGAACGACTGCATTAGAGGGTCCTGAGCAGAGTGAAAAGATGCAAATTACGTTTTAAGTTAGGATCCCTCTGACTTCTGTGCTGAAGACTGTCAGGGATCAGGGTAGAAGTAAGGGGACTAGTTAGGAGCCACTGCAACGACCCAGGGAAGAGAATGATGTCAGCTCTGTGCCAGAGATGTAGTGGTACAGCCGGCGAGAAGTGGTCAGAATTCGCCGGCTGAGAGGCTGTGGGTGTGAGGGAAAGATCAGAAGCAAGGCTGGCACTGAGGGTTCTGGCCTGAGCACCTCCGACGCTGAGATGAGGACCCCGAGGAGCAGGCCTGGGGCAATTAGGGGATGAGAACAGACCGGGAATTCAACCTTTGACACCTTGAGTTTGAGGCAGTGATTAGACATCTGTCCCAATAAATCTCTGAGAAGCTTCTTCAGGTTACTTCAGATTCAACTTATATTAATGAGTACTGTTAAAAAGCAAAATTCAACTGAGTGAATTTGAAGATCTAATTGGCTCTATTAAATAATTCAGGATTGCCCTGGCCAGTTTGCTTCAGTGGATAGAGCGTCAACCTGTGGACTGAAGGGTCCAGGATTCGATTCTGGTCAAGGGCACATGCGCAGGTTGCAGACTCCACCCCCAGTGGGGGGCTGTGAAGGAGGCAGCCAATCAATGATTTTTCTCTCATCATTGATGTTTCTATCTCTCTCTCCCTCTCCAGTCCTCTCTGAAATCAATTTAAAATTTTTTTAAAATAATTCAGGATTGAACAGCATCCCACCTAGCAAATAGAAGGGAGCTCTGAGAAGCTGTAAAGAAAAAAAATGAAAGGTTTTTAATAGGCAGAAACTGAGCAGGACAAGAAAGTTGCTGCCGAAACCGGTTTGGCTCAGTGGATAGAGCGTCGGCCTGCGGACTGAAGGGTCCCGGGTTCGATTCCGGTCAAGGGCATGTACCTTGGTTGCGGGCATATCCCCAGTGGGAGATGTGCAGGAGGCAGCTGATCGATGTTTCTCTCTCATCGATGTTTCTAATTCTCTATCTCTCTCCCTTCCTCTCTGTAAAAAATCAATAAAATATAAGAAAGTTGCTGATGTAAGACAAGGACGGATCATTGTATTTTTCAGACAAGCGCACTTTTCTTTGGGAGCAGCAGGAGTCTTACTAGGTAGATAACCTCACTAGTGTTGATGAGGAAATTCCTAATCTGATTAACAGTCACCTTTCTGGGAGGGGCTTTAAACTGCAATAAAGTCTTGGCTTGCTGTCCTTGGGACGTTGGGCCTGTAGTTCCTTTTCTAAACAGCACCTGTTATGTGGCGGGCACTACGGTTAGGAAAGCAGGGTCTGGAGTCCAAGGCTGGGTTCATTTCCTCGCTCCACTAGATAGTACAACTTTATGACCTTGGGGAAATTACTTCATCTTTCTGGGCCTTAGTTTCCTAATCTGTAAAATGGAGAGGATAACAAAAGCTACGTCCCTGTGTAGTTGTGAATGACATAATATATGTAAAGCCCTTAGAACCTCGTGCGTGCTGCTGAGCAAGCTCAGCTGTTTATATTATGCTTCATCTCGTTGGACGCTTACAACACTCTCCTGAAATACATAATTGGAAAATGAAGTGACTCTAATAAGTTCAAACAGTGAGGCAGGAAGAAGAGCCTGCAGGCAAGCCCAGGCTCCTTCGTCTGTACAAGGCTGCCTCCCAGGGCCAGAACAGGGATTCCCAGCTGGTGGACCGCCCAGAAACGCTCAGGAAAGGCACACACAGAACAGCAAGCTCGTCTGCAAACACTTTTAAACAAAGCAGCTGTATCTATTGTTTCCTGGCGTTCTCAACAGCTACTCCCGTTTTTTTTTTTTCTTTAGGGTAAGGAGGGAGATAGATTTGTGAGGTCTGGTCCTGGCTATCACATTAATAGTTGTGTTGAGGGCAAGTTACTCTCTGGGGAGGAACCCATCTCCAATGCTCCTTTCAGTTCCAAATGCATGATTCCACTTTTAAAAGATAACATGTGCAAACTTAACTTGAACTCTGAGCTAGCAGAATAGGCAGGATCAAATAAAAATAAACAAATTTAAACGTGAAGAGGGCAGAATAACACATTCAGTAACTTAACACTCTAACTCGGACCACCAGCACATCTTAAAATGACTCCTTACTTCATCGGGAAGGACTTAAGTGCAAGCAAGTATCTAAAGCCTTAGACCAAATCCTCTATTTGAAACTGTAACAGTTAGACAAAGGAAAACACTCCAAAGAATAAGTGAATGAGTCTTCCCTCAACAGGCAGCTGAAGGCAGCAGCAATCACTGCTGCAGAGGGACAACGGAGCAGAACAGCGGTGCAAGTGATTTTTCTTTTCTGCTCTTGAGAAAAGAAATCGTGCTAGTTGATAAGATTCATCTATGCTTTTGGCTGTACACACGCGATCTGCAGGAGCACCTATGCCATAGGTCCTATGGCAAAACAATCCAACACCGGAATTGGGGTGAACTCCCAATTAGCGCGAGAACCACAGCCAGCACCCTTCAGGCCAAGTGAGTGGGGGGTGGGGGGGATGCGGAGGTGGCGGGGGCGCGGCTGGGGGGGGCGCTGCCCGGGGAAGACCACGTGGGCCAGGATTTCCGCGCTCCCGACTCCCTCGGGCAGGGGGGCCGGGCTGGCCTCCGGAGCGCACAACCTCGGGGCCCCGGCGCCAGGCCGCGCCTTCGCGGGCGTCGCCGAGGTCCCGGGCGGCCGCCCCACGGCCCGGCCCGCGGCGCTGGCCCTGGCTTTCCCCGCTCCCCACTTACCAGCCGTTGACCTCGTTTTGGGAGTTCACATCCACCCCGCTCTCCACCAGTTTCTGCACCTCCCGAATGTCCCCCAAGGCCGCGGCCTCCCGCAGCCTCTCCTGCTGCTCCTTCTGCTCTAGGCCAGCGCTCATCTTCCCCGCGGCCCAGGCCCCCGCCCGCCCCGGGCCCGTCAGCGCTGCCGCCACCGCCGCCCGCTCCCGGCCATGGGGAGAGCGCGGGGCTGGCCCGCCCTGCTCGCGCCGCCGCCGCCCGCCCGCGCCCGGCCCGGGGCCTCGGCTCCCTCCCGCCGGCCGCCCGCCGCCCTCCTGCTGCTCCCGGCCCCGCGGACCCAGTGGTCCGCCCCGGCCGCGCCTCCCGCAGGCCGGCTCCGGGGGACCCTATTCAGAGTAACAACGCCGACCCCGATTGCTTCCGTTCCGCCCTGGGTCCGGGCCGCGCCGCCTGTTTACGTAACCGCTGCGCTGGGTCTGCCGCCCTGATTCATGCGCTATTTTTAGACACGCCTCCCCCCCTCCCCACACTCCTCCCCGCACCCCCGCGGCTCCAGGGAGGACAGATGCGTGGAAAGGGGGGGAAATGCATGTTTGAGAGCCAGGAAAGCCTGATCCTCTGGCGCAGGCTGTTTACCGGGCATCACAAATAATTGCTGGGTTTGTGTGTGTGTGTTTTTCCCCTCCAGGTCGTTTGAGTCTTTCTCGTTATTTGAGCCAACTCTTGCCCAGCAGGATGGGGAAATGGACCGAAAACGATCCTATTATTATATGCCCGTCACTGCAGAGATAGATTACACTGCTCTTTCTTCTTCTGACAGTGCTTGGACCATTTAGTTCGAATATTTATTTCAATTGCCCCGTGGTTTTACATCTCATTTCTCCTAACAGGGATGTCTTCTAGCTTGGCTTTTGGGGGAAATATGTATACTGTGCCTCGAGTCTGTAAACTGCCATGTATTACTGCTTATAAATCATAATTAGTTACTCTTCATGAAGGCCACCAAAGAGGCTTTTTGGAGCTTCGGGGAGAGCTATGGTGCGGATGCCAACAGGATGCTTTCTGCCTGACTCTGCCTGGTCAATCTAATGAGGTTCCGCGCACGCGTGGCCCTGCTTTATCGCCCAGCGGGTGAAAAATAAAATCATTGTTGTGCTGAGGGCAGGTGCCTCTGAGAGGTTTTCCAGTGTGGCACACGAGGGCACCTTGCAGATGGGGTCAGGAGGATTAAGGAAATGGCCCTGCAGTGGAAAGGAGGAAGGCCTGAACAAAGGAGCTGAAACAGGAGGGGGCAAACTCAGGGATGGAGTTCTCATTTCCCTCCCTTGGAGCTGCCCAGGCCGGCACAGCAAGCATTTTTCTTGCTACTGTTAAAGAAAAACAACCGGTCTGTTCATTGTGATGGCGGAATCCACACAGGACACAGTGTGGCCCAGGTGATGGCAACGGCAGGCTTAAATGGACCCCCAGGGCAAATTGGAACTCTGAGCTTTATATTTATTTTTATTTGTCCCCCAATTTAAATTTTCTCAGATCCAGCATGATACGTCACCTGAACTGCCTTGCATGGCGCTGAAATTGGATCCTTTAACACAATTTGAGTAACACGGAAGTAGGTGGTAGCCTCTCTTTTTCTAAAAAGCAGTTGTAAAAATTCGGCAGTGACTGCACTCAGAAGACTGTGAATTCCTGTTATAAGAATTTATTTCTCAAATTTCTCTCTCTTAAAAGGATTATAGCATGTGCCCTATAATTGGTGAATCCCTGAATATTAGTATCTCCTTAAACTCATCTCTACTTACCTCTAACTTCAATCTTTTGCTTGTTGTCCTCACATATAAAAACAAAAACCTTCTCCACAAACAAAATCTCTACTCCTGGCCATGACTGAATGCAAGCCAATGGCTATTCTTTTGCTTTCCATTTATTTATTCTGTCTTATCTCCAAGGGATTATCCAGCTCCCTGGGTGTATGAAGCAGGCACCTTTTGCTGAGCGCTGTTCTAGTCACTGAAGATGAGTTTGCAAACAAATCAGAGACTTCAGAGAACACATAGCCTAACAGGGGAGAGGAGGGAAACCACAGAATGTGGTCAGTATTACGATAGAAACAGTATGGCATATGGCATAGTGGTTGACCCCCGCTTTGCCTCTCATATAATCTTGGATGCGTTACTAAATCTTTCTGTGCTTCAAATTTTGTTTCTGCAAAATAGGGATGATAATGATAGCCCCTATTTTGCAGGACTGTTCTATGGATTGAATGAATGAATATGTGTCAAGCCTGGACATCAGAAAGACTTAATGGGTCACAGGTATTCCAACAAGGTGAAGCCCAGGAAGGGCCCCTAATAGGAGAGGAGGGCAGTGGTGGTCAGGAAACAAAGATAGCACCCAGGGTTCTGGCTAGGTGCATAGTGTTGCCATTTACTGAGATTTAGGACAAAGAATGAAGAGAACGTCTCAGGTGTGGTGATGGATTCACTTTTGAATCTGTTGAAGGTCTTTTGTTACTACTACTAGCGGCCCAGTGTACAAATTTGTGCATGGGTGGGGTCCTGCCAGCCCACCCCATGGGGTCTGTCGATCAGGTCGGGCAGGGGGGGGGGGCCTTCGGCCCCGCCCCCTGCGTGAACTCCCAGTCGAAGGGAGAATTTGTATATTAGCCTTTTATTACATAGAATTGCTAGGCATTACACTATGTGCTGCATATGAATTATCTATGAATTATCTCATTTAGTACCCACAACAACCCCATCATTATCATTATTACTAATCATTATCTGAGGCACAAAGAGGTAAGTAACTTGCCCAATACTATACAGCTTAGTGAGGGAGCAAGGCTTTGAGCTCAAGCAGCTAGACTCCAGAGCCTGTGCTTTCTCTTCTGACTTTCTTTTAAGTGGAGATACCCGGTAAATAGCTGTGTATATGGGTGTGGCATTCTGGGCTAGCGGTTTGGGTTTGGCTGTCATCAGCAAAGGGTGCTACCTGAAGTTATGGGAAAGGAGATGATGGCCCCAAGACAGCGTATTGAGTGCTGAGAGGAGACAGCTCAAGATAGAATCCCTAAGAATAGCCAACATTTGAGAAATCCTCAAATGAGACTGAGGAGGAGCAGCTGGAATAGTAAGGGGACAAGCAAAGGAGTGGGAGGGTTTGGCAGAAAGAGAGTGATCTACAGGATCAAATGCTGCTGAAAAGGCAAGAAAGAGAGGCCTAAAAAGTATAGAATGGATTTATCCACAGGAGATTGCTGGTGACCTTGGAAAGGGAAGTTGCAACACCTCCTACTTGCTGCCTACTAGGCAGGAATCTGGGAACACTCAGATGAGTAAGAAATGTATCTGACCTAAAGGAACTTGCCCATAGTTCTGTGGGCTCAAAGTCCAAGATCAGTGTCAGCAGGTTTGGTTTCTCCTGAGGCCTCTCTTCTTGGCTTGTGTATAGTCGCCTTCTTGCTGCAGCCTCACATGATCTTTCTTCTGTGTTCATCGCCGGCTCATCGCAAATTTCCTCTAAGGACGCCAGTCATATTGGCTTGGGCCCAGTCTAAATGCTTCCTTTTAACTTAGCCATCTTTCTAAAGGCGCTGTCTCTGAATACAGTCACATCCTGAAGTACTGGGGATGAGGCCTTTGAAAGGTTAACGTGGTGATACCTGGGCAGGCTAAACAGCCATCTCAGATGGTGGATAAAGAAAAAGCGAATTTATTTAAGGGAAGGGGATGAGGAATGGGATAATCAAAGGGAAGGGTTGCACAGCACCGAGCCAAGGGATTATTGGGTCACTGATGGCAGCAAAAATATACCTAGGATAATAAAATAAGGAAGGGCATGGAAGAAGCAACAGGAGAGCCCAGGCTAGGCTGCTTTGGCTCACTGAGAAGTCAGGGAAAAGGGGGCCTTAGAGACAGGTTCAGGGGGTTACCTGGTATGAGGTGCCACTGCCCATTGCTCCCCTGGTTGCAAGCCTCATGGGGTCCCTTCAAGGATAGGGGTTAATTGCCTGTGGGGGGAGGCGAGGGGAAAGGGAATGGCAGAGGAATATTTATCTCTTTCTTGCAGGTGGAAATCTTAGGGGAGGTCTCAGGGAGGGACTTAATAGAATGCTCATCAGCTTTCCAGGTGTGCTCTTTCAGGGTCCTGATCTCCACGGATTGGTAGGTGCCAGGGCGGGGGTCATTAGTCAATATAGCTGGTCCTGAGGCAGCCACGGAGTCACTTGGCTGTTGCTGCTTTTTCTGGGCCTGGGAGCTGAGGCACAACTGAGGCCTAGATGTCGTCTTTAGGGAGGAAAAGGTCAGGAGGTCTAAACTGCCTGCCTGTCAATATGAAATATCTGGGGTCCAAAACCACATGACCAGTGAATGATATGCTAGAGCAGGACAGGCCACGCTGGGGGCGAGGATCTTTTTTCCCTAGTTTCACCCCTTGCTAGGCATCTGGGGCTTTCTGCCCGCCCCGGGGAGTTTCTGGACCTGGCCCATCGTCCTGGCTCTGCTCACGTCTAACAGCCTTGAATTCTTTTCTATCCACTGTGCTTGGCTGGAGCCGTACCGTCTTTTAGGTCTTAAGTCATTTCCACAGAGAGACTTCCTATTTACTCTTTGAGAGGACCCTGCTTCTCCCCTGATCATATAGCTCAGTGGTTCTCAACCTTGGCTGCACATTAGAATCACCTGGGAATCTTTTTAAAATCCCGATTTCTGGGCCTCATCCGCCGGAAATTCTGTTTCTTAGTTACTGTTGTTGTGGCCCCACCCCATAACAAAGAAACAGAATTTCCGGAGGATGAGGCCCAGAAATCAGGATTTTAAAGATTCCCAGGTGATTCTCATGTGCAGCCAAGGTTGAGAACCACTAATATAGCTAATGATTAAGTGGACTCAAAATGTGTTAGGCCTGTTTTTCACGCCTTACATTGTATCAATTCATTTAATATTCATAGTAACTTTGTATCTGTAGGGGACTATCCTATATAAGAAAAGCCTAATAGGGGCAGAAGTTAACACAGGACCTGCCCTCAGACCAGAGGCCCCAGGCCGGCCAAGGTGGGTGCCAGCGGGGCCCCACAGACCGGCCCTGATTGCGGGCCAGGCCTAGGGACCCTACCCGTGCACGAATTTCATGCACCGAGCCTCTAGTTATTATCATAAACCCTATTTGTAGGTAGGGAAAGGAAGACAGAATGGCAGAGCTGGGATTGCTAACCCAGGAAATCTGGCTTTAGCATCTGTACCCCGATTTATACTGACAGTTGATATTTCTTTACTGATTGTCTCCCTCACTGATCCTCAAGGTCTGTGGGAGCAGGGCGGTGTCTGAAAGGTTCCGAGCTTAGCGTCAAGCCTCAAGAGCGTGCCCGGCACATAGTAAGTACTCAGGTAACTGAATAAATGAATCGACAATTCAAAAAAAAAAATTCCAGACTGGGAGGCATCAGGTGCAGAACTGAATCGCCGTACTTCGCGTGTAGAAACCGCCTATCTCTGCTTCGACTTCGCACCCCGTGAATCAGGAAAATTGGGGTGGGAGGACCAGGCCAAGTGGAAGGGCTACCCTTTCCGCCCCCTCCACTCCTCGAAGCGCAGGAACTGGGAAAATGGAGTCTGAACGTGGAATGAGTTTCCTCCACTGGAAGATGGCACCGGGTGGTCGCGTGGGACACAGGGACGCGCGGCTCTTTCCTCCATTTCAGAGCCGTGCTGAAGCTCCGAGACGGAGGCTCCGATTTCTCCCCGTGAAGGCGCTCGGGAAGACGGGCGCTCGGGGAAACCGGTGGCCGGAGCCACAGCGCTCTGGGCTTCGAGCTCCGCCAGGAGCGGAGTGGGGCGGCGCCGCGGAGGGGCGGAGTCGCGGCCCGGCCTCGGCAGGCCCCGCCCCCTGGGCCGGCGGAAGCGGGACCGACCTCTCCTCCCAGACTTGGGCGTGACCCCGAGGGCGCACGCGCGCGCGCTGCACGCTGGGAAAGCGCCCGCGCGGCGGCCATTTTGTCTGATCGGCTTCTTTTTGGAGGAGGCTTTTTCGGCCAGCGTGCCGGCCGGAGAGGTTGGCGACGGGGTCGCCGGCGTTTTCCTCAGTGGGCGCCAGGGCTGGCGGGAGCAGCCGCTCGAGGGAAGCACCATGATTTCGGCCGCGCAGTTGTTGGATGAGTTAATGGGCCGGGACCGAAACCTGGCCCCGGATGAGAAGCGCAGCAACGTGCGGTGGGACCACGAGAGCGTAAGTCCCGCGGGCCTTGGGCCTGTGCCCGGGCGCCGTGGGGGGGGGGAGGGAGGCGGCGCGGGCTTGGGCCCGCCGGTCCCCGCGGCTCGACTCGGGGCGGGGGGCCAGGACCGCGACGCTGTCGGGTGTCTGAGCCCGTGGCCGGCGGGAGCCGGGAGCGTGGCCCGGGAGGGAGGAGTCTGCCCGGGTCGGGGCAGGAGGGATGATTTGTTTTGGTTTTGGTGTCGAGGCAGCGCAGGGGACACGCGGGGAAGGAGTTACTGTATCGGGGGCTCCAGAGTCTTCATTTCATAATGGAATAGGGAAAAGCACACGTCCTCCCGTTATTTGGGCTGAGCGACGTAGCGAGACCGACGTTTCTGGCCAGGGTTCGTGGGGACAGTAGTCCGATTTCTGAATGGAGGCTTATCTGGGGAAATGAATCTTTAAAGAGGTCCTAACTTGGTCGGGTTCACCCGTATTTACAAAGGTTTGTTTGCAAATGTTGTTGGATAGCAGCACGTTCTAGTCGGCGCTTGTCAAAGCCTTTTCTTAGAAAACTCGCTTGGTCCTCTGACCCTGTGAGTGAGGGTAACTGTTACACCCCCAGTTTCACGGGTGAGGCTCGCCCACCCGGGATCTGCCGGCCGGTTAAGTGGCGAAGCCAAGTCTTGGTGGCCCTGCCCACACTTCCATGCCGTCGGTTCTCTGAAAAGACCCTCATGTGTTCCAGGTGTTTTGAACGTGGAGCAATAACGGTTATTTTAAGTCTTACCTGAAGAACAGATGTAGGGTTTTAACTTTACTTGGCTTGCCGTTATAATCAAACAACATGGTAATTCAAAGGCAGTCGCTAATCAAAATATGAAGGAACGGTTAAACAAATAGAATTTTTTTTTAAAAAAAGTTAGTTGCTTACTCTCTAAACACAGGCTTTGGCCAGAGTAAGATCTCTTTGCAGCGCATGGAAACAAGTTAGTGCCACCCGAGTCCTTTCCGTGCATCGAAACATGCGTGTGTGTTTAAAGCAGCGGTTCTCAACCTGGGGGTCGAACGACCCTTTCACAGGGGTCGCCTAAGACCATCCGAAAACACATATATAATTACATATTGTTTTTGTGATTGATCACTATGCTTTAATTATGTTCAATTTGTAACAATGAAATTGGGGGTCGCCACAACATGAGGAACTGTATTTAAGGGTCGCGGCATTAGGAAGGTTGAGAACCACTGGTTTAAAGGATCGGGACGCTACCTGATTCCATAGTGTGAAAGGTTAAGGTGGGTCAGAGTCCCATATTTGGCATGGACCTCAAGAGAAGTGAAGCTTTTAGAAAGTTTGTAGGTTTTTAATGTTTTGGGGTTTCCCCCCCTTATTTGTCTAAATAGGAGACAGTAGTTTTGTTGTTTGTCTTGACCCTCTTTTTTTGTAGGCATTTCTTTTTCACAGTGAGGTAACTTTTTCTTTTACCACTTAACTCAGTAATCTTTCCATCTAAGCTTTCCCCAGAAAAGGATTTAGTTGATGTACAAAAAAGACAATTATCAATTTTGAATCAAAGGGAAAATCGCTTTTGATTGCCTCCTTGTGGACTGGAGCCGCCTAAGCTGTACCTCCTTGGTGTTTTGAACAGGGTGGTGGAGAAACTTTGTTTCCGTGGTGGTATTTATTCCCACATTGCATTATATGTTACAGGTTTATAACATTAGCAATGAGGCTCTCAGAATAGCAACTTAGGTTTTATGTCATCTCAGCTGTTTTAAATCTGTTTACTTTTCAGTTTTAGTGCTTCTCGCTGATTTAAACTTTCTGTACTTGTCACCAAAGTATTTTATGCCTTTAATGACAGATTGCACTTCATTCCAGATTCAGGGATTTGAAAAAGTCAATTACTAGTATTTCAGATTCAGGACTGCAGGGGAAAGGTTGGCGTTGACCAGGAACAAAGCACATGGCCTCTTCTAAATAAGTCAGAATTACTGGAGGGTATAATAAAGCTGGGGAAGTTCGTGGCACCACTTCCAGGTCATTTGGCTATTTTATGCTGGCTGTTAGTGCTAAAATCTTGGAGTAAGGGCAACTCCTGCATATAAATGTAGGGGTTTCACCATCACTGTAACCTGATATTTCAAAATATTTTTCCATTTCCATTCCTATAGTAATTGAAATTTTTTTCTTTGCAAGTTTTGCACTAGTTGGGGAAAGCAATTTCGGCTGGATGGAATTATTTTGTTTAATGATTGAAATGGAAACTTTTACCTTAGTGGGTTTTTTTGTTTAATTTTTAAACATTTATTATTTTAGAGAGAGAGGAGGGGTGAGGGGAGAGACAGACATCAGTTTGTTGTTCCGTTTATTTATGCATTCATTGGTTGTTTCTTGTATGTGCCTTGACCAGGGATCGAACTGGCAACCTTGGTGTATCAGGACGTTGCTCTTAACTGACTGAGCTACCCCGCTAGGTCTTTACCTTATTGTTAAAAGTCATTCCTAGATGTCTATATCGGACCTGTATAATTTGTTTTATTTATTTATTTATTTATTTATTTATTTATTTATTTACTTTTTTATATATTTTATTGATTTTTTACAGAGAGGAAGGGAGAGGGATAGAGAGTTAGAAACATCGATCAGCTGCCTCTTGCACACCCCACACTGGGGATGTGCCCGCAACCAAGGCACATGCCCCTGACCGGAATCGAACCTGGGACCCTCCAGTCCGCAGGCCGAAGCTCTATCCACTGAGCCAAACCAGTCGGGGCTGGGGCTGTATAATTTGTTTTAAATGTGGATTTCTGCATCTCACCCCTGCCCCCATTCTAATTATGCGTGTCTGGGGAAAGGCTCCAGAAATCTGCATATTTTATAATGGCCTCTTAAGCATTCTACTGCTTCCTGACCCACCTCTTAGTCCTGGGTTCTTAATTGTGAGTAGCACTTGGGAAAGCTCGTTTTTAAGTGTAAGGTGCATCTGTGATACAAATTATCCACCTTTCATTTATTTGTAATGATGTATATATTACCACTACCAAAAGTGAGTCTTGGGAAGGGCTTTTAGTACTGAACAGGTGTTCCCAACTCCTTTGCAGATTGCTTTGGATTTGAGGGAAAGTTTTCAGCTGAAGTGAAATCAGCCTTAGTGTTCCAAGGATTCATTGACACACCTTTTTTTTTTTTTGCCTCGTTTGTTAATATTTTATTCCTTGTGATTATATTTTGTGTTAAACAGTTTTGTTAATCCTAACCAACCGCAGTAATCAGGAAAGCATATGATTTTAACTGCTTAGTGAGAGCATCTTTCAGTGTCCACATCAGAAGATTTCAGTGTTTGCCAGAGAAAGCATTAGAAGCCTTATTATTAACAGAATAGATAAGAATTTTGTAGTTTAAAATGAGACTTTTACATTATAGATCTCAACCCAAATGTGCAATTATGTAACTGTTGACTTAACTCTAATTCTCATTATACCTAAAATGAGATTTCTTTTATCATTTATCAAATTGAAGTATGCCCTCTCTTCAGTGGAGGTTTAATTATTTAAAAAGGGAATTGAGCCCTGGCCAGGTAGCTCAGTTGGTTAGAGCATGGTCCTGACATGCCAAGGTTGGGGGTTCTATCTCAGTCAGGGCACATACAAGAAGTAACCAATGAATGCATAATTAAGTGGAACTACAAATCAATGTCCCTCTCTCTGAAACATTTTTTAAAGGGGGGAATTGAATTAAATGTTCTTTTCTAAAATCTTCAAAATGTTAACAAACATTGTCATCAACTTGGAAGTTACTTAGAAAAGAAAAAAACAGTTAAGACTTCTGTCCACCATTTTTACTTGTGAGCGTTCAAGTATTTTACTAGATATTTTTAATTCAGAGTCACCAGAATGTTCTTCTGTCAGAAATGCAGGCATTTCCTGCCTTACTCAATGCATGGCAGGCAGGTGAGTGTTGGCTTCTCGGTATTGCCAGCAGTCTGTGTTAATATGTGTTCTTAACTGCTCTTTGCTTTTTCTCCTCAGAGCATTCATAAGGAGTAGGGTGAATAGTTTGAGCTTCCATGTACCCATACCCAATATGACATTATCAACACATGGCCAATATTATTTCCTCTATATTCTCTGCCCCTTCCATTATTTTGGAGAATTCATCACTTCAGCCTTAATGATATCATTACGTATTTCTAAAATACAGAGACTAAAAAAAGGACAATGCTATTATCACACTGAAAGTGTTAAGGTATTTGATTGATTGCTTTAGGGAAAGTGTGGGTGTGTACTGTATCATTAGACTTGATTTCTTCACAAGGGGAAAAAGGAGCTTAAGTTAGTAATGTAGTGCTTCCTTATTTTATGAGTTATGCTTAATTTTCTCATTTGTTAATTGTAAGTTGGGGGAATTCCTGCATTCATTCAACAAAAGTGTATTGCTCTTAAGCTATAGTAGTATATAGCATAGTATAGATACAGCACTTGGCCTGAGAGAACACCAGTCTGGTGGCAGATATGAAGGAGTGAATGCACTTCATAACACAATGTGATGAGTGCCACAATGGAGAAAAGCACAAATGAGAGGTGCACCTAACCCAGCCTGGGGTATTCAGGAAAGGCCTCCTAAAATGACCCTTAAATACTGGGACCTAAAGGATTAGTAGGAATTAGCCTGAAGGAGTGGGAGAGAAGACAAGTGTTACTAGGGCCTGAGGAATCTTAGTGTTATAGCTAAGGCTCTTGGTGTGTGTTTTTTTTGGGGGGGGGGGTGCAGGTGGCTAGATGGGCATGCTATGGAAAATTGATTAAAATGTTTCCAACAGTTTGAGTAGGCAGTAAAAAGACTGAACCATAACTGCAAAGGTGTATATGTGATAAAAGGCATGCAAATGAATGACAATAGAAAGTGTGAACATGGTATAGTTGAACCCTGACAACAGTAGGTTATCAGGGACTGAATATTTTTGTTATAAATTCTTACAGTAAACGTTTTCTCCTTAAAAAAAAAAAAACCCACTCAATGAATTCAACTCTTTTAGCTAAAAAGAAGCATTTGTTTCCAGCCAGAGTAGTCATTAAGCCAGCAATTTTCAACCTTTTTCATCTCATGGCACACACAAACTAATTACTAATATTCTGCGGCACACAAAAAATATATTTTTTGCTGCTGTGACCAAAAGAAAAGTATAATTGTCATTCACATCACACGCTATTGTTGTGTTGGCTGTTGTCATTTTTTTTTTTTAAACAATCTAAGGGAAGAGAGGTCAATGCCCCTGACTAAATTTGGGTATTGCATGTCTTAAAAATTCTTTTGGCACCGTGGTTGTGAATGGTTCAACCATGGTTACAAAGTGATAGGCATTCTTTTTTTTCTTTTTTTAAACCCCCATCAGTAAAATTTCCAGGTATTCCTGATTTTTAAATGAAAAAAATGTATATGACAGTTTCAAAATAATAGGTTAACTGTTGCCAACATGATAAATTTAAAATGGGAGTAGAGTATCAAAAGCAGAAATTGGATGTTATCTTTCTTATGACTTGGTTCTGTAAATCGGTCTGGTCTTTAACAGTGTTAGAACAATAAGAACAGTGTAGGGTGTTTGGGTTGGTTTTTTGTTTTTTTATAAAAAACAAATACTTCTTTTTTTCTAGATATCATCCCATACTTGTTGCTATAGGGGGGGGGGGGTGGCGGGCGGTGTCGGTGGTTGGTGATTTTAAAAGCTGGTATCTCTTCGTTAGTCTTACATATCTCACTGAAATGCAGGAGTCCAGAAGCCACCAATCACCTAACTAATAAAGGTCTAACAAATGAAATTGTTCTTATACTTACTTGGTTGAAAGGTGAAGATCCAGAAATGAGAAAATAGTTATTTGACACCTTTTCCTATGTAGTTTTAAAACTGAAAATTTTTAAAAGTTAAGGTTAAGCACCTTTGTTTTTCTTCACTAGGTTTGTAAATATTATCTCTGTGGTTTTTGTCCTGCGGAATTGTTCACAAATACTCGTTCAGATCTTGGTAAGTGAATTTTCTATGTAACAATCAAATTGATGATTTAAAATGGCACTTTACCATTCTGAAAAGTTTTATCTTAAAGGATTATTGATAAAGAAATTTCTTTCCTGGCTTAGATTTTTGAACCTATTAATAAATGTCAGTTTAGTTAATTATACCTGTTTGTTTACATTCCCTCCTGAATCCTATCCACTAAAATGAAATTTTAAAAACAAAAAAGGTATAAATGGAAGAGGAGATATCATTAGAGATGTCAACAAATTTTTGGAAGATGACAAAGTGGATGGAAGAGTAGCTACAAACTCAACAGAGCAGAGAAACCTATACCCTAAAATTTAGCCTGCAGAAGGGGATATTAAACAGAAATGAGTGTTTGATCAGCAAAATGGTGGACAGACTTGGGATTTGGAGGCACCAGTTACCATAGAAGGCAGAGTTGAGTCACGGGACTGAAAATGGAAAGTCTAATTAAGGGTTTTTCCACCTTGACATTTGACATTTGAGCTGAGTAATTTTCTTGTTTTTAGGGGTCTGTCCTCTAGCCTCTAGATGCCAATAGCAACCCCCAATTGTGACAACCAAAAATGTCTCCAGGCACTGCCAAATGTCTCGGTGGAGACGGACATAATCCCCCTCTCTTGACCACTAGTCTAGGTGATCCAGCCCTTAAAACCTGTGCATATGGTGATTCTTCCTCTCTCATTCCTGAGGGTTACTTTCTGGAGAAATTAAAGAGACTCTAGTTCAACTGAACCACAAGATTAAAAACAACAACAAAACAACTGACTTACTATTCTCCCAAGGATTGTACATAACTAGTATTGTTTTAGAACCATAAAAGAAAAGTTCACTAAGCACAATGCTTGCCCTATAGCATTAGGAGCACATCAGGGCTGGAAGAGTTTAGATATTGGGACTCCAGACATAGCACAGGGCAGTAAAGAGTAAAATTGAAGACTGTGAGAGATTAACTGAGTCTATATTCTTAATAGTGGGGTTTTCCCATTCCCTCCTCTGCCCTGTTCCTAGAAGAATACAGCCAGATGTTTTTCCCCAGGCAGAAGAGAAGAGGATTCTTTAGAGAAAGTGAACAGTTCCCGAGAAGTGATCTACAGGTACTGATCCTTGGGGAGTTCTTCTAAAAGAAAGTCTTGATGCCTGATTTTCCAGTGGGTAAAGCTCCTATTAGTTGACAAACCCTGCCTGTGCATACCAACTTCCAGTCAGATGTTGGAAGTGTTTCCCAGGCAAGGACACCAGTCAGACATTGAAGAAAACCTTCCACATGAAAGATTAACCAAAACTAACAGTGGAAAAGAATTTAGTGGAGTTAGAGATAAGGAAAACAAAGTTTTAACTAAATTTAGTATCAGAGAAATTAGAAGATATCAGGAAGAATAGGATGCTATATAAAAATGAAACTTTTGAAAAATCAAAAAGAGTTCTTGAAATTAGAACTGGAGAAATCTGAAATGAAATCTTTGGAAAATTTTGAGAATAAAATCAAGAAAATTTGCTGGAGTGTTGGGTCATTGGACAGAAAATATTTAAAATATTAGCCCAGCTCTCTTAATAGCTGAAGAGTCTAGATCAGTGGTTCTCAACCTTGGCTGCACATTAGAATCACCTGGGAATCTTTTTAAAATCCTGATTTCTGGGCCTCATCCTCTGGAAATTCTGTTTCTTTGTTACTAATGTTGTGGCCCCACCCCATAACAAAGAAACAGAATTTCCAGAGGATGAGGCCCAGAAATCAGGATTTTAAAAAGATTCCCAGGTGATTCTAATGTGCAGCCAAGGTTGAGAACCACTGGTCTAGATAGAGAAAACAGAAAGGAGAAAAATTTTAAATGTGCAATACTGAAGGATGTTAGTCTCTAGATTGAATGTGGTCTTCATGTACTCAGCACAGTAAGTGAAAAAGACCCATACCAAGAAGACACACCATTGTGAAATTTCCGAACACCTTGGGGGTGGGGCACACAAGATTGTGAATCAGACTGGCTTCAGATTTTTCGGTAACAACACTGGAAGCTTGAAGACATTGGAGAAACACCCTGAGGATTCTGACTGACAAATATTTTTACCTAGGTTGGCTTTATGGTCAAAGGTGAAAATGTGAGGGTGAAAAGAGATTTTTTTTTCCAGACATGCAAGATCTCAACATATATATCTCCCATGAACCTTTTCCCTGGAAATTCCACCAACCCAAGGGCATAAACCAAGAAGGAGAAAAACAAGAGATCCAGTAAACTGCATTCAAAACAGACCAGAAAAGGAATTTCTTAGGATGACAACTCTGTTAGTGGGCTTAGAAAATAAGCAGCCCATATTGAAGAGATCAGAAAATTCGTGGAAGAAACTGAAGCTGATTTTCTGATGTGTTTTGAATCTTGAAGGAAGTTATTGTTGAGATAGTTTCTATAGCTGAGTTAAAGTGTTTGAGAAGAATTTGGAAGTAAATAGAAAACTAAACAAATGAAGAATTCTAACAAAGTGAAGTGTATTCAGTGTCATCATAATGCACCTTTTGTTGGCTCAGCAGTTAATAGTACTTACATAGTCAAACTATAAACACTGAATAGTTATTTAATCTAAAATTTTGATGCCCAACATCAACTAAAATAAGCATTGAATTTATGAATATATGGATACTTTATAAATATCCAGAAGAAACAGCTAACAGTTAAAATTGGTAGCCTTTTAGAGGTGGGAAGGGATGAGACTAGGGTGCTAGTCTTGTACTGTTTGACTACATGTGCAGATATTCAAAATTAACAAGATGTCAGTGGTGGTTCTGACCAGTAGTCCACCCTCATCAGAGTTTTTTTTCTTGGGTGGCAGTAAGGAACAATTTTCTCTTTCCTCCCGCTCTCTCTCTTCTTAACATACAGTTGCTCTCCATTATACGGATCTCTAAGACTAAGGAAAACAGTTTTCGTGTGCTTATTTGGGCATGTTGCTTCATTATTCATTAGGCTCGATTTAGGTACCTACAGACTACTCAAATGATAAAATGAATCTTTTCCCCCTTTATTTGAAAAAGGAACTTTTTATTTTAGCAAGAGGAAAAGTTGGTAAGGTCACCAATACTTTATGTACATTCATATTTCTCGTTTTTTTCCTCCAGGTCCATGTGAAAAAATTCATGATGAAAATCTACGAAAACAGTAAGTTACTTTTGTTTTTGGTCATCCCCCATCTCCCTTCTTCCCAGTCATTGGTTTAAAGAGGAAAAGGATTGAAGAAATCATTGGAATTAGTGTAAAATGAATGCCTGATAGAGGTCCGTCCTATTCATTAGTTGGGGGTGGCAGAAAGTCGTAGCTTCCAATAATGATACGTCACAGCTGCTTATTGACACCCTGGTTTTATAAAGGAGACTTGTCCAGGTCACAGATCAAATATAGTAGTAGAGTTGGTATTGAAGCACCTAGATTTGCCTGATTGTAAAAACTATGCTCTTAACCAAACATAATGTTAAATACCACCTTCCCTTTACCAGGAGGAGGGACAACTAGAAGTTCACTTCTTAAATACCTAGTTTACCTTTTAGCCTAAATGCAACTATGGGACTTGTTATGGTAGAATATGTGAGTTGTAATGAATAGAGATCTGGAAAAAATTTAATGCTTGTTTATTTTCATTTTTATCAGGTATGAAAAGAGTTCTCGTTTCATGAAAGTTGGCTATGAGAGAGATTTTCTTCGATACTTACAGAGTTTACTTGCAGAAGTAGAACGTAGAATTAGACGAGGCCATGCTCGTTTGGCATTATCTCAAAACCAGCAGTCCTCTGGGGTGAGAATGAAATTAATTTACAATCTTTGTAAAGTGTCCTTGTTCTCTGGAGAACTTTCTAGTATTGAAACTTGTGTTCAAGTTCATTCATTACTTTGTGTTCTTTTAAAATGACATAAAACTTATTTAAAAGGCATTTTTTCAATCTTTATTAGTAAATGTAATAGATTTTGCTAATCAGATTTTTCTCTTAAACGTTAGTAACTGACTATGTAATTGACTAACAAATTAAAGATAACTGAGTTACTATCCTTGTGATTCAACATTTTAATTATTAAATACAAACAATATGTGAGAGTTTGAATGTTTACTTTTGTTCTTTACTGTTTGATAATACATTTTATTGTCTTCAATAGGCAGCTGGCCCAACAGGCAAAAATGAAGAAAAAATTCAGGTTCTAACAGATAAAATTGATGTACTCCTGCAACAGGTAAGAACTGTGTGCATTAGTGTCAGGAAATACTTAGAATAAACATTTACTCAAAGAAGATCGGAGGATGGCAAATAAATACGTGTAAAGGTGCTCAATATCCTTAGGAAAATACAAATTAAAACCACAACAAGGTACTAGTTGTACACCTATCAGAACAGGTAAAATTAAAAAGACTGACCATGCCATGTGTTAGTGAAGCTGTGGGCAAACTGAAACTATTGTACACTGCTGCTGAAATATTAAATGGTACAACCACTTTGCAGAAGAGTTTTATCTATTTAAGTTAAAGGAGATACCGTGAGCCATTTCACTACTAGATATTTACCCAAGAGAAATAAAAACATGTTTACACAAAGAGTTGTATGCCAATGTATACAATGTATAGCAATTTTATTCATAGTAGGCAAAAAACAAAAACCTACAACTAAAATGTCTATCAACAGGTGAATGGATAAACAAATTATGATGTATCCATGCAGTGGAATACTACTCAGTAATATAAAGGAACTAGAGGCCCAGTGCACAAAAATTTGTGCGTGGGTAGGGTCCCTAGGCCTGGCGGGCGATCAGGGCCGATCTGTAGAGCGACCGGCAGAGTGATCAAGGCCTCCACTCTCATCCACCTTGGCTGGCCTGGCGCCGGCCCCGCCCCCTGCTGCCACCAACAGTTGGGGCCTGCTGGCTGGGGGCAGCTCCTGCATTGAGCCTCTACCCCTTGGTGGTCAGTGCACTTCATAGCGACCGGTCATTCTGCTGTTCAGTTGATTTGCATATTAGGATTTTATATAGATAGATTACACGTAACAGTATGATGAATTTTAAGTTAATTAGGCTGAGTGAAAGAAGCCAGGCCACAGGGCGCCCCCCCCCCCCCCCCCCCGTGCATAGTTCTACTTATATAAAATTCTACAAAATGCAAAATAATCTATAGTGAAAGAAAGCAAATCAGTGGTGGTTTGGGGAGGAGATACTGCAGAAGCATAAAGGAAATCTATTGGGGTGATGGAAGTTTTCATTATCTAGATGAAGGTATTGGTTTCATGTGTGTCAAACCTTAACCACATTGTGCACTTTAAAATAAGTAGTGTATTACATGTCAAGTAAACTTTCTTAATGCTATAAAAAAATCAAAAGGGTAAATTAAACAGGCTTTAGTGAACAAAACCAAACAGAAAGACCCAAACAACCATGCTAATGAAGCACGGGGGGGGGGGGGGGGAGGTATTTGGATGATTTCGTTAGAAAGGAGCTTGAATGTGTTTATTTGTTTTAATCCGCCCTAGATTGAAGAATTAGGATCTGAAGGAAAAGTAGAAGAAGCCCAAGGAATGATGAAATTAGTTGAACAGTTAAAAGAGGAGAGAGAATTGCTTAGGTCCACAACATCGGTGAGTAGCAACCTCATTTTGATTTACCGAGGCTGTTTGCTGTGAATTACTAGAACCTATTTTTGTTTGAGACCCTCTGTAAACAATTTTCTAGTGTCCTCCATCAAGAATCAGCAAACCTTTATCACAAAGGGCTGCATAATAAATACTTTACATTTGCAAGCCACACTGTCCTGAGGCAGCTACCTAGCTCTGCCTTTATGAAAGCAGCTTTAGACAATATATAAACAAATGGGTGAGAGGCTTTTTATCCAATAAAATTTTATTTACAAAAGCAGGCCTCTAGCTGCTGGCTTGCCAACTGGTGCCTTATATCATCATGAGTATTCTCGGGTTTATTGTACACCTATCAGAATAGCTAAAATATAAAAGACTGACCATATCAAGTGTTAGTGAAGATTGGGCAAACCGGAACTATCGTATTTGTGGGGTTTTTTGTTGTTAAAATAAGTTACTCGGTACATATTAATCTTTAATATTGGTATACTCTGAAAATATCTTCAGCTTTTAATAAACTGTCTTAATTAGAGAATATGTACTCATGGATATTGATGGTAGAATACAATTGGTTCCCAACTGCTGACTAGGATATGTTCAGATTATGCTCAATTAGTACCTTAATGATTTTGAAAAACATTTTTACTATGGAAGTGACACCTTTAGCCTATTGAATCTAACAAAAAATGAACTTAATAGAGAGATTAACTTTTTCAAGGTGGTGCAGATAATTCAATGGTTACAGTTGAGCAGTGAGGACTCAGCATTTCCTAGATGAGACGAAGAGTGGTTACTATTGTCACCCTTCCCCTCTAAAAAGTATACCCAATTGCTGCTGGTATTAAGGCTGGGGGAGATGGGAAATAGCAGTTCACAAAATTAAGTCTGCTGTAAATGTTAAGTATTCTTTTGAGGTTTGTTTGTTTTCTCGTCCTCAGACATTCTCATAACTGATTTATCATTTTAGACAATTGAAAGTTTTGCTGCCCAAGAAAAACAGATGGAAGTTTGTGAAGTATGTGGAGCTTTTTTGATCGTAGGAGATGCCCAGTCCCGGGTAGATGACCATTTAATGGGAAAACAGCACATGGGCTATGCCAAAATCAAAACTACTGTAGAGGAATTAAAAGTAAGTTTCTTTTAAACATATATTTTAGCGATAGCTAATATATTTTTATTATGGCTAAAGATTGATTACATAGATATAAACCTCTTGGTGATATTTTGTTAGTGTGTTATTTGAGGCAGTGATAATCCCTATAAAACTTTGCTTAATCAGTTAGATTAGAAAAGTATTTTATTGTCTTCACTCCATGAATTTGGGGAAAAGAATTTTCCTGAGGATTTAGTCACATAATGATATCTTGTGTGTGTATGTGGTGTTGGAATTTCCCTTGAAGGCATAAAATTTTCTAAGTTGGTCTACAAATGCTCCATGTTAGATAACCATTGTTTGACAATGTCTTTAAAGTTTATAGCTCTAAAAAAATTTATTTCCTTAGGAAAAATTAAGAAAAAGAACTGAAGAACCTGATCGTGATGAGCGTTTAAAAAAAGAGAAGCAAGAACGAGAAGAAAGAGAAAAAGAACGGGAGAGAGAAAGGGAAGAAAGAGAAAGGAAAAGACGAAGAGAAGAGGAAGAGAGAGAAAAAGAAAGGGCTCGCGATAGGGAGAGAAGAAAGAGAAGTCGTTCACGGAGTCGCCACTCAAGCCGAACTTCTGACCGAAGATGCAGCAGGTCTCGGGACCACAAAAGGTCACGAAGTAGAGAAAGAAGGCGAAGCAGGTTTGTAGAACACGTGAGACAGTGCCTGGTGCAGTGCGTGTATTAGTAAAAACAGTAGTAACTACTAGTGTTTGTTATTCCTTGATACTTGGGGTGGTTTTAAGTATCATTAAGCATGAGGATGGATTATGAAAGTTGAATCAGTGAACTAATCCATCTTCAAGGCAAATTCTTGGCAGTTTCCCATCAGTCTGGGGAGGTTTGATGCAATCTTACTTAGAAAGTGAGTTTACTAGGTGGTCTTTTATTTTTTTTTATTTTTTAAATATATTTTATTGATTTTTTACAGAGAGGAAGGGAGAGGGATAGAGAGTTAGAAACATCGATCAGCTGCCTCCTGCACACTCCCCACTGGGGATGTGCCCACAACTAAGGTACATGCTCTTGACCGGAATCGAACCTGGGACCCTTGAGTCTGCAGACCGATGCTCTATCCACTGAGCCAAACAAGTTAGGGCTAGGTGGTCTTTTAAATACTTCTCAGTGGTCCTAAGAAAACATTTAAATCATAAGTTTTTTTAGGTAAGATTATATACTTTTGCTTTGAATAACATCAAGCATAATTAAGAACTAAAACATGTAACTAATTCTTTAAAAACAAAAATATGAAATTAACTTTTAATTAGAGTTGTGATTAAAGAAGGGGTCAAAGAGCATGATAACTATCTTAGCACTATTTGAAAAATTGAAGTTAGATTTTCAGTTCTTAAGATGTCTAGTGTAAATGGGTTTAGTAAATTATATTCATTTGCCTTTTAAGGGGAAATTTAGTTTAATCTTATTTTTTATTCAGTGGTATATAATTTCTCTTATAATATCAGCTGAAACTGCTTTCCTTTCATTTTAAATTATTAAGAAGTAGAGATCGCCGAAGAAGCAGAAGCCATGATAGATCAGAACGAAAGCATAGATCTCGTAGTCGAGATCGAAGGAGATCAAAAAGCCGGGATCGAAAGTCATACAAGCACAGGAGCAAAAGTCGGGACAGAGAACAAGATAGAAAATCCAAGGAGAAAGGTTAGTTTATGTGAGAATTTGATCCATTAAGTACTATTTTTACATTCTTGCCTCCTCAATCTTTGAAATGGCTGGGTTCCATTTTCAAGCTATACTCCTTTTTCACTTAACAGTGATCACCATTCAGTGGGAGATGGGCATTATTGTCTCCTCTCCTGCTCTAATTTGTGAGAATGACAGTTGACCTGGTGTTTTCTTAGGACACATTAAAACTACATTATTCAATTTATAACCTGAAGTCTTATCATCTAGATCCGTGGTCGGCAAACTGCGGCTCGCGAACCACATGCGGCTCTTTGGCCCCTTGAGTGTGGCTCTTCCTAAGCGTTAGGAGTACCCTAATTAAGTTAATAACAATGTACCTACCTATATAGTTTAAGTTTTAAAAATTTGGCTCTCAAAAGAAATTTCAATCGTTGTACTGTTGATATTTGGCTCTGTTGACTAATGAGTTTGCCGACCACTGATTTAGAGTATTCTAAGTATTGCATTATCTTTCAGGTGTTTTTAAGCTATAGAATATATTAACTTGGTTATTATTGGCAGCATTTAAAAAAAATCTGCTGTAGTGTTCCATAATATGTCTTGCAGAATAAATGTACACTGTTGCGTTGGTCCTCATGTGTAACATTCATGTAACTCAGTAATTAACTTTTTTTTAATATATATTTTTATTGATTTCAGAGAGGAAAGGAGAGGGAGAGATAGAAACATCAATGGTAACAGAGAATCATTGATCGGCTGCCTCCTATATACCCCCTGCTGGGGGGTCAAACCTGGGACCCTTCAGTCCGCAGGCCGATGCTCTATCCACTGCGCCAAAACAGCTGGGGCAGTAATTAACTTCTAAGTTCACAGAAGTTTAGTATCTTACCATGTGTTTTAACCATGTTTTCTAATGAAACATCATTCTGTTTCCCCTCTACTTTTTTTGTTTGTTTTCTGTGGCATTTTAGTATTTGGTTTATTGTGCACTATTAATGGACTGTCTCATTTTGTCTTTGGCATGTTTTCACAAGGATATTCTCATCCTTTAACTTTGCCTTTATTGAAAGATAATTCTTTTAATAATCGAGGTCTTTCTTCATTTTCTTCAGATTCTTTGAGCGTCTTTTATATTAACTGTTCTGCTTTGCATGACATTTAGGAATGAGAGGGCCTATTTGTAATTTTCTTGGCTCTGCTTATTCCATACGGTTCTGCCTGTGTCCATGTTTGGTCACCACATAATGTGTGTGCTGCTGTTCGAGTTTATTGTACTGGACATTCATGTGGTACTCGTTCATCGTTTTCTTTATGGAACTAGCTTGTTCTGGTTTTTTTGGTTGGAGGGGGTCAGACTCGGGTTTTTGCTAGAGTGAATTAGAACTAGCAGCGCAAACAGTAAACTTATTTTTGGTCTTTTGCTTTTATTTTTCCTTAAATCAGTTCACTTTCTTTTAAAATATATTTACATATACTGGCTTTTTCTACAACATGGAGCAAATGTTAAAACGTAGGAAACGGACCGTTTTTTAAACTTGCATGAGCTTTAGTATTTGCCATTTAAGTTCAGAAGTTACTTCTGTGATTCAGAGGCTACACAGGAATAACTGTTAGCTTTGAGAAAGTTTTACCCAACATTTTTGTAAGACTTTCTGTACGATGTATTTTTGGGTGAGGGGTCAAATCTTAAGAGGCAGATATTGATGTCAGAGATCAAATTAATCACTTATCTTTGAGAACTAAAGTTCTTTGGTATAACATCATTCATGCTACTTAAAATAGTTGGATTGGTTCTCAGGGACAAAAGTTAGCAAGCTTTCATAGCTATCTGGGATCAACGTTGAGCAGTAAAAGCCACTGGCCTAAAACAGATGTGCTTACGTAATTTCTGGATTAAAAAAAAGATGTCCTAAATTCCTTAGCTATAATCCTAATTGTAATGACATCATGGAATGTAATATAACTTTCAAGTAAACTGTGTTGTGTTTAGAATATGGACAAACCGGGATTTTCCTGGTGAGATATTGAGGAAGGATAGAAGGCTTGATTCAGAGAAAACTGCATCAGATCCATCTTGAAAAGCTGAGTATGCTGTGATAGATTTATCTTTAACTTTGGGCCTCTTTTAGAAGTGATGGTATGATTTTATTGGCTTTTGAAATTGCCACTCAGGCACTCCCAGGTATATAAATGACGGAAGGTCTGAACTTTGAGGCCAGCTATGAGCAGTAGCCAACATCTGATAATGCTGATGAGTAAGAGGGAGTTCACGACTCCAGGTGCTGTGATAGAAGCACTTTATCTAACTCCGCAAATGAAAAGTGATTTCTCACACAAACCCATTTTTCTTACCACCAACCAATTTAGGGTACTCTCTTTGTCAAGAGAGTTTCCTTTTTTTAATCTATAGCCCTAAAATCCACCACACTTTGTGGATGTCCTTAGGACTATTAAGATCTACCATATTTACATAGGGCAGAAGATAAGATTATTGGACTGACTACTAGTCCTCTACGGGGCAACAAGACGACTCTTCCTCATTGAAGCTACCTGTGCACCGGAGAAGCCCATAAGGCACAAAGGGAGGACTTTCCCACAAGGTCAGTTAGAGCACACTGTACTGGCACAGTTCTCATAAGTGGACAGACAGACGTGAAGCAAGTCCTGCAGTCAGCTACTTGGACGTTGCTTTGTGCGTTTTGCAAGTGTTGTGGACTGACCATGCTCCTTCACATAAGATCTTCAATTCTTAAATTTCTTTGGATGGTGTCCCTTATGCCATATTTTGTTTTCATTACCATTCCTCTCCCAGTTACTAATGTTATGTCTTAGCACCTTTGTCCAGGTTCTGTGAAGGGTTCGGCTTCTCTTAAAATGTCTGTCTTAGGAACTAGTCTGCTAGACCAGCTATTCTTAACTTAGTTGTAAGGAGAAAAAAATGGTTTTTTTTTCCCCCCAGAAAGTTTGTAGGTTGCTTTAACATTTCCTGTAGAAAACTTTTGTTAGGTAATACTTGGAACTGAAAAGGCTGCCCTGTACTTACTCTGTGTACCACTTTTTACCTTTAGTCTGAGGCTTCACCATTCCAAAGAAAACAGTACAAGAAAAACATCGAGACTCACTTTTTCATTCTTTATTTGTAGCTGAGTTGAACTTAATGTCTCCTTTTAGAAAAACAACTCTTGAGTTGGCCTAAATATTACTTAGCAAAGCGTAAAAAAGTTCAGTACTTGGATTGAGATTTAAGACCCACTTTCCTTCATTGGGCTTGTCCTTGGGCATTCAAATATAATTTATATAATGAAAGCAGAGTATGCAAATTGTCCCCTCTACCAGTAGTTGTCCCAGAGTTTGACCAGGGGGTGGGGCCGGCCGCTAGGGACCCTACCAGTGCACGCATTTTGTGCACCGGACTTCTAGTATAGATAGGTAAGCAATCTTTTGTACTTAAAAATAGTTGGAGAAACGTGCCTACTAAATATACAACTTTTTTCACCCATTTAACTTAATAAATTTACTTCATGTGAACACAGCTTCTGTGTACTGTCTTCCATATCTTTCCCATTGCTTTTTGGTGGTTTTTACCCTAAATAAAATTTAAATTTTAGTTTCTACAGTGATTTGGACTTACCTGTACTTTAGATTCTTACTAGTTGGATAATTTGCCCACTATTTTACCTTTTGTTTTCTCTGATTTTCCACTCCTCCATAAATTACTGATTTTATCTCTTTGATAAATTGACCAAACTCTGTACTTTGTAGTCTGTGGGAAGTGATTGTCTTTTTATCTCTTGATTGTTTCACTTTTCAAAGTATCATGTATTTTACTTTAAAATCCATGATCAATGTCTTCTTTTATGGCAGAAAAGAGGGGATCTGATGATAAAAAAAGTAGTGTGAAGTCCAGTAGTCGAGAAAAACAGAGTGAAGACGCAAACACTGAATCAAAGGAAAGTGATACTAAGAATGAGGTCAATGGGACCAGTGAAGACATTAAATCTGAAGGTGACACTCAGTCCAATTAAAACTGATCTGATAAGACCTCAGATCAGACAGAGGTAAGTGTATTGTTTCTCACTTTGATTAGGGCTTTTTGTTACTGTTTGACAGTGCAGCGTAAGTATGCACAGATGAAGATGGAACTAAGCCGAGTAAGAAGACATACATCTTCTGAAGGAAAAGACAGTGTAGTCCTGCAAAACATTTTGAGGTACATTGTTTTGTCTCAGCTATTTTGTAGCAGACTCGTGCCCCCATTAGTGTGCCTCTTTGGAAATTATTGCCCACATTTGTAATATAGTCACCATTGAAAAGTTAATTATCCTTTTTTTAGGGATTTTGCTGTCATTTCTTTTTATTTTTTTAAATAAAAAGGTTGAACTGTTTTTTTTTTTTTCTTTTTGGTATTAAGTCCATCTTGTGTTGGTACATTGGCAGAGACATTGCTTTAAAAACTTAAATATTTCTGAGGCACATGTTGGACTACTTTGTTTTAATTAAACTGCTAGTTATTTCTTTGTCAAGGATGTTTCTAGTTTTTTGCTTTATTGCCTTGCATTCTAATGCAGTTTGTTCTGTAACTCGAGAGCCAGTAGCATTGGATTGATGGAAGTGTAGGGTTTATGAATTATTGCAGCTGACTACCATACCTCACACAGCGTTGGTGTTGTGAGCGGCCCATGAAAAGCCAAATTAAAAATCAAGGATTCAGTCAAACTAAGCAGGTACTCATGCCAGGTACTCCTTTCTCTACCCACATCCATGTTTGAATGCTATTGCCTGTGATCTTTACGCTTAACTGTTGTGTATCTTTTTTGTTCTTTACAAGAAGCACAGAGGGGTTTTTTGTGTATTGCGTGAAACTTATAAATCAAATGTTAACAGAATGGAATTTTTTTTCAACTGTATGTAGGGATGCAGTGGTGCCCAGAATTAGATATCTTTAAAGAATTTTAAATACAATAAACACTTCATATTATTCGCCTTGTTACATTCAATGCAATTCTCAAGTCTTTAAGAGGTATGTGTTTAATATTTCCTACTGTGTAGGAGAATTTTGCCGTCAACCATAGGTATATAGGAATAGTCGCTGGCTGATACATTTAAAGCAGCAGTGAATAGCAAGGATAGACATTTTCAATCTGAAATGTAAAGAACTGATGAACCAAACAGAATGAATTTGGGTTTTTAAAGAACTATTAAAAGTCAGGTTTTATCAGAGTTCTTAAAACCTACAAACTATTCATTCTTTGGGCTAGTGGCGTGGGATAGAACATTCCTAATGAAAGGGAGTACCAATTAGTTGATTTATCGGTGGCATTCCTTTTCTAGGACAGCAGTATAATGTGATGTCTATGTGAGCCATTCCCACATAGGCAAGTATACACAGGCACATGGCTTTAAGACCACACTGATGCCTTGATAATGAAAAAGAATACAAAAACATTCCATATACATATATTATTAGCAGTTAGTGACTGGGCCAACACTTAGTCATAAAAGATTGCCTTTTACATGCTGTCTAATTATCATTTTTCCCCAAATTTTGCATTATAGGACTACTGTTCGAAGATTTTTGGAAGAAAACTGAAAACGGCATAAAGTGAAGACCGACATTAAAATGAGGTGAAAGAAAACTATAGTGGCATAGAAAAAGTATAAAGCTCAGTTAGTTGTTTTTTTTTATTATTATTATTAAAAATTAATTCAGGACTCATGTGACCTACCAGATTTCAGAACATGTGTTAATATATATATGCCACTGAAAACTTAGGTCATGTATCATATTTTTTTCTTTAAGACTTTTTAAGAAATATTACCTAAACATGTGGCTTGCTCAGTGTTTAATTGCAAGTTTTCACTCTTGGACTTTGAAAACAGGATTAAACGTTAGTATTCGTGTGAATCAGACTAAGTGGGATTCCATTTTTACAACTCTGCTATTCCTAGCCTTTGGATTTAGAAGTGAAAATAAAGTATCTCTGACTTTCTGTTACAGATTTGATTGTCTCTGTCATTGGAAAGTTTTAGTATTCATCTTTTTCTAATAAAGGCATTGACTCTGAACTAGTCCCTTGTTTTAAATATAAGGTACACTGTTACACTAGAGGTATTAGTGCACAGTTTTATGTGGTTCTGTTTAAGACTAATTTTTATAGAATTTCCACAGTTTAAATGTTTTTAATAATGGTGCTTCAATTTGGGGTAGTTAAGAGTAAATTTCAATTTTGCTTTTAAGTAGCAAAGATGTATAGTGCACTAGAATATATTTTTACATCTCTGAGATATCTTTAGTAAATTCAACACATCCGTCTGATGATCACTATCCTCTAGCTGTGATATAATGATGTAGAAGAGCATTCAAGAACTTTTAACTCATTTTTGGTCTTTGTTTTAAGTCGTGTATCAAGATTTCTTTTACCCAAACTTGTTAGAATACAAATGTAAATTTCTATGGGTGTGTAATAGGTTTAACAAGGATTTTTTAAAAAACTGATGGATAAGCTGATGATTTCTTTCCCCTTTGGCCACGTATGGAAAATTTGGTAGTGAGTTCCTATTGATAGCCCACTCTGTCAACGACTGTATAAAATTACCTCGTTACATGTCATAATATTTTGTGATTTATAGTTTTCGAGTATTGCCATCAGTTTATAGGTAAAGAAATTGAGTAAGTGGTTTAAATGACTTACCCAAGGTCATCTGGCTCCATGTTGGAGAGCTAGCACATGGAATCTAGTAGGTCTGTGCCTCAGTGTTATGCCACTGCATTTTTTCAATAGGCATAATGAACTGTTACAGAATTTACTAAAATACTCTCCACCCAGCTTTGGAAAACCATGAAGCTGACAATTCAGAGGCTCTATGAGATAATGCTTTGAGGACAGTGCACTCCTGGCTTACCTAAGTGATTCTGAAGATGCAGCAAATGGGTTATCTGAATTTGTCAAAGATGATTCACATGATAATTAAGATGGGATGGAAAAACAATCTAACACAAAATCAGCCACCTCCAAGCATTGCTTTGTGTAGTTAGACATGATTGCCTGTAGGGAGAAAGAATTTAAAGTGACAGTTTACTATATTCTATTAAGTATTAAGGTATTAAAATGCCAGGTTTATTTCTGCCTCACTTGGAATAGCTAACATTTTAATAATGTACAGGAAATGAATATCTCTACAAACACTTAGGTTGATGTTGAAGTTATGTGGGATTTGGAGGGAGGCCTGGCTCCTAAAGTGTCCAGGATTAATTAGTTATAGAGCTTTAGAAGTTGGGTCACTCCCAAACACCCAGAATTTATTAGGCTTAAGGGGAAATGATTCTTAGTAATCAAATTCATAAGAATCCAGTATTAAGAGGCTCTGTATAAGAAATATACATTTTTGCCTTGCAGACCTAAAAGTTGCTAGTTGGTTAATGCATGTTTCCTTTCTGAAAAGCCTTTAAGGGGAGCCAATAAAAGACATACACATAGAACCAGTATCATTAACCTCTGTCAAAACTCATCACTGGTAATACTCAAGGCTTATCTTACTTTGTGTGTTTGTCCCCTGCCCCCCCCCCCCTTAATTATTTTCAGGTCTCACATGTATCATTTAATCTGTAAATATTTCAGCATATGTCTCTAAAAGAAAAGGTTTTAAACCGTTGATTAAAATAAATGGGGTGAACTTTTAATTGATCAGTCATCACCTATAGTATTACTCTGATAGCTTACTTTTTGTTGTGCCTCTTTTTTTTTTTTAATTGCCCTGGGAATTGAGTCTCCTGCTCTGGCATCCTCCCAACTGCAATGTAGAGACTCTTGTACATTGTATTGATCTACCCCTTTTGTTAAGACTTTTTATTTTTAAACAAATCACAATATATTTATTTTTTTAGTTCGAATTGAAATACATTTCTTACCTTGAGCTTATAATAAACTAGGCATATCGCCCACCTTAGGTGTTTCTGTCCTCTCCTTTTAGCATCACTTTGCTGCAGGTGGTATGTTCGTGTCTCCACATACGCGCAGAGTTCAGCCACCTTCCGATTAAGTTCCTAGAGATGTTAAAACACAACCTAGGTTAGAAATTTTTTGGGCTTGCATCCATTCTGTGCTTTTAAAAATGCATTGTAGATAAGCTGTGTGAATGTTTTTAAACTTTTTTTTCTAAAGTGCATGAAACAGGAAATACACTTGAGAATTGTTTACACTTTCTGTGGAATGGGACTTCATTCGGATTTACAAGTTTGAGTTCAGACTGATTTTTAGGTTTTTTGTGTCAAAGAACCCCAGCTGACTACTTTAAAAAAAAACAATTTGTATCATAATCATAGTGCTTGTACATGGTTCAAAAAAAGCAACGGTAGAAAAATAAAATTTTTTTAAAATTCTAAACAATACATCAGTAGTAGTGTTTAGTGATCCATGTTTTCCTTCTCCTGTCCCTCTGTTCTTCCTCTACAGGAGCTACGACTGTTAACAATTACTCTTCCAAGTGGTGTTTTGTGGGGAGGTGGGCTGAGGGGGGATGTAAGCCTGCATGTGTAGTTTTTTATAATATATGATAGTATACCACATGTTGTGAATCTTGCTGTCTCACTCCTGCATTTTGAAACATGGGAGACATAGCAGTACGTTTCAAGTAAACCAATGCTGAGAAATGGTTTTCATTGTATCAGATTTTTAGTGCCTATTTTAGCAATGCAGTTTGAGCGTTTCATAGTTAATCTTTCTCTTCCTCTCAGCCATCCCAAATAGATCAGTTGTCAACAGATTTAAGAATATTCAGAAAAAATGGGAGACAGGTTGACACTGGCTGTGTCATAATTTCTCTTGTGGCTCTTCCAACCCCCTAGATACATACCTTAGAGAAACTCTTTACACATGTGTGCCAGGAGATGGACTTAGAATGTTATAACAGTGTCATTTGTAGTAGGAAGAAAAGGGGAAAAACAACAAAAACCTGGAAAGGCCCCCAAATGTCCATTAATAATCCACTGGATAAGTACTGTGATATATTCTACAGTGGAATTCCACACAAGTCAGCCTGAACTACAGCTACAGGGGTGAACGTGGATGACTGGTCAGGAAAGCAAGCTGCAGAAGAACACTTCACTCGCTGCTATTTCTGTGCAGGCCAGACCACGCTGTGAAATACATGGAATTGAGTGCGTGGTTTCTTCCTGCTGTGCCCTGGGTGCTTCTGTTTGTACGATATTTCTTAATAAAATTTCAAGTTAAAAAGGGACAGGTTTTGGTGTAGGTAGTGCCTAATAAAATAGATGTATTCACAGTGTATTTTGTGAAATGAGCCCTCCTTCAGTTTGGCAGATTTAAAAGGTACAGTTCCTTGAGTGCCAAATGTAGGGTCTTAACGTTTTTTAAAAGCTAGAAATGGGATGTCAGCCAGGGGGCGGATGCTTTTGTTCTGTTAAAGCAGCTTCCAGGAAAGCTCTTCTCTCAGGTTACGCCATTCCAGGAAGGAAAACTGGGCCGAGAAGAGAAGAGCTGGCCTCCGGTCCTTCCCTTTGTTCTGCTTAGGTTGTCACCTCCGAGAACCTGCTGCCTGTTGGTCTTGTTCTCCTCCTAGTGGGGGCGCCATGACGTGTGAAATGTTGATTAGCAGTGGCCCTCTTGCTCCCAAACACGCTCCCCAGGTGAGACGGGGATCCCCCTGGGGTGAGTTCCGGACTTCTGGTGGCCAGGCGCTCCTCCCTGGACTTCAGCTCTGAGGGGTGTAAAGGGGCGACTTAGGAGCTGCCAGGCACCTGTTGTAAATTAACACTGTGTGGGAGACCAAGAATTCTAGACCATTCTATATTTTAACCTAAATATGTCCTGAAACTTTAAAGACAGCATTCTGGTACTTGGTTCATTTCAGTATCTTAAAATGAGAAAGTTTTCAGTGGACTTGCACCTTACTCAAATTAGTTTTCACAGCCTGTGGATGAAGTGAAACTATAATTACTCTTAAAGCACCTCGAATTTTTTGTATTAATCTGCAGCCTTAGGACTGTTCAAGTTTATCATAGAAAATACATTTTTAGTAGATGAATGGATTAGAAAACTGTGGTACATCTACACGATAGAATACTATACTGCTCTAAAAAGGAAGGAACTCTTACCATTTGCAACGTCATGGATGGAACTGGAGAGCATTATGCTAAGTGAAATAAGCCAGTCAATAAAGGAAAAATACCACATGATCTCACTCATTCATGGATAATAGAGACCATTATAAACTTTTGAACAATAATAGATACAGAGGCAGAGCTGCCTCAAACAGATTGTCAAACTGCAGCGGGAAGGCTGGGGAGGGTTGGGGGGCAGGAGGTAGGGGGGTAAGAGATCAACTAAAGGACTTGTATGCATGCATATAAGCATAACCAATGGACATAAGACACTGGGGAATAGGGGAGGCTAGGGGACTGTCTAGGTCGGGGGGAAAAAATGGACACATATGTAATACCCTTTGTAATACTTTAAGCAATAAATAAAAAAAATATATATTTTTTAATATATATATATTGGTGCAGGCTGTGTTTAACAACTTGGAATGGCTATTTTCTGATCCTTGTGATAATTAAATTGCTGCCCTTGTTTTGTTATTGTAACCAACCACTAGGCCAGTGGTTCTCAACCTTCTGGCCCTTTAAATACAGCTCCTCATGTTGTGACCCAACCATAAAATTATTTTCGTTGCTACTTCATAACTGTAATGTTGCTACTGTTATGAATTGTAATGCAAATATCTGATATGCAGGATGGTCTTAGGCGACCCCTGTGAAAGGGTCGTTCAACCACCAAAGGGGTTGCGACCCACAGGTTGAGAACTGCTGCACTAGGTAAAACCTGTTAATGTTCTGCTACTAGGATAGTGTAAGCTTTTCTCCCAACATTAATTTTTTCAATTGATTCTCCTATATTCACTAAAAAACAACCTAAAATCTCACATTTGCACAAATGATGGTGTCAGGCTATCAACATCACCAACCCTGAGCCCTGCCTAACTAAATTGTCCTATTTCAAAACAAAAATCAGCCTGGCCCATGTGGCTCAGTGGTTGAGCATTGACCCATGAATCCAGAGGTCATGGTTTGATTGCCGGTCAGGGTATATGCCCTGGTTTCAGGCTCAATCCCCCAGTAGGGGGCATGCAGGAGGCAGCTGGTCAATGATTCTCATCATTGGTGTTTCTAACCCACTCTTCCCTCAAAGTTTTAAAAATTGAAAATGCGTTATGGAGGTGGCACTTGGGAATTGACCCCTGACACCCATATCACATCCTCGGGAACATAGCACTGTAGGATGGCTTGTGTCAGGGGCCATGCTGTCTTAAAAACATGGCTTAGGTGGGTATGTTCAGTGCAGAGGTGCTTCTGTGAGGCCTATGGAGGCTCCCACCGTTGCCTTGGCCTGAGCAGATAGAGAGCTTGCCTTTGAATTTATTTCCCAAATCAGTCATCTCGCCAGAGTGACAAATTTAAAACATGAAATAACTTTTAAAAAGGTCCATGGGTAATGGGTAAACTGCAGATTCAGGTCAGATTCACTCATATTCATGAATGAAAAAGTACCATTTCTGCACCTACAGTATTGAAAATTTCTGCGTTTTGGACAGTTGGGTGAGAGAAGTGTTCATGTAATGCCTGTGTTAACACTGAGCTATTGGGAATTTGGAGGTGAGGGATGATCTATTTCATATGCTAGATTAATCTCCAGTTCACAGCAACTCACTTTTAGTTGGTTTTGATAGCAGCTCTTTGTTCAGTCAACTTCAATGAAGTCATTTTCTTTGGGGCTCTGAATTCTGACTTGAAGCACCAGCTTTAGATCACCTGCAAATTCATTTGTAAAAGAAAATTCTCATTTTAAAGCCTTTCAACATTATTAATTTTGTAGCATAGAAAATCCCAAGAACTGAATAATAAGTAGATATGGAGCTTGTGTTGGCAGCTATAATCTTTTCATTATCTGAGGTTTTTCGGGAGGTGCTGGGCAGGCTCTGGGATGTATGCCTGTTAAACCCACAAACAAAAAGCTTGCAGTTTGGAGGCAGGCTAGGATTTGAAATATACTATTGATATTTAAATGCATCGCCCTTGTACAACACGAGAATTGTTTGCACTAGGTTGGGTTTTTGGAAAGCTGCAAGGGAATGTGTAGCCCGAGGCTCCCGAGTGATTCCTACCGCACACGTACGTACGTGTACACACACACACACACACACACACACACACACACACACGACGAGACTTCAAGGTGAGAGAGAGAGAGGTAGGCCCTGAGAAATGGATAATTCAACCATGTTTGGGGGCAGTGGCGTAGAGGGAGTCTTCAAATTTACTGTCCTGAGAAGGAACAATAGTGACTGAAGGTGGAGGAGTTTGGCTTTGCAACATGGTCGAGGGGCTGGAGCCTCACCTAGATAGGGGTCACCAAGTTTGGTGTCAGCTGGATCCGTTGGGTGACTGGGTTTGAGCTTGCTGTTCACCTGGAAGAGTGTTAACAGGAAGGAGAAACGGCAGCACCTCCACATTTGGCGCTCAGATCTGCCAGTTAAACGGACAGTGATCTCCCCTTCCTCCTCCGCAGTTCTCAAGGGAAAATGTCACCGAAGGGCAATAATTACTTTCAAGCTTGAAGAGTAATTTTCCTTACAGCCCAAATCATGAAAAGGAGCTGAGTATTTTTAAGGGGTGCGTAATCTGGGGAAGAAATATTTATCATCTTTGTGCTTAAATTTCTACTTAAACATTTCCAGCACTGAGTGCTCTGTGTCTCGGGTTCTCTAGCAGAGATACACGGAGGAGTCCCTTTATAAGGAGCCGTTCCCAGAGAGCAGAAAAAGCAACGAACATTACACCATGCTTAGTCTCCACCCCACAGTAGGCTGAAAGCCTACTCTGCAAGATGCTAAGCCCAGGGAGTGATGTTAAAACAACAAAAGCCCGCAACGGTCTCTGTCCTGGAGTTACAAGCTGGCTGGCGGGAGAGGGGTCTTAAGTACATGGGCAAGTACAGTTGTGGGCGTGGTGAGAAAAACATGGGATGGGGGCGTCTAGAAAAGAATCTGAAGGCTGGGCATTGACCTGACATCTGAAGGATGAGTCAGCTTTAGATCCAGAAGGAAGAGAGAGAGGAGCTTCCCAGGGATCCGTGGGGGAGCGATGGTGGCTGCAGGGACTGAGGGTGCAGGCAGCAGCCAGGCCATGGGAGGGCTGCCCTGTGCTGTCGCATGGGTAGCCACTGGCCACATGAAATGAGATACGCTCTAGGTATAAAATACTAGGATTTGATAGATGGGTCAAGTAAATAGGTTAAAATGAACTTCACCTGTTTTTACTTTTTAAAATGTGGCTTACATAGTATTTTTATTGGACAGTCCTGGTCGCGATGAAAGGTTTTTGTCTATTTTAGAACAACCCCCAAGCCATTAGGCAGTTTACAGCAAGGGGCTGTCATCATAATCAGACTTGCATTTTGTAATGGGTGGCGAGGGAGGTGTTTTTGTTTTACAAACAGAAACCTCTGTCAAAAAAAAAATAACACAGTCTTCCAATTTACAAATTTGAGGCTGAAAGTTAAAACAATCTACAGATTCAATGTAATCCCTATTAAAATACAGCGTATTTCACATATCTAGAACAAATTCTCCAAAAATGTACATGGAACCAAAAAGACCCCGAGTAGCCACATCAACCTTAAGAACAAAGCTGGAAGAATCACAACACTGGATATCAAGTTATACTACAAAGACACCGTAATCAAAACAGCCTGAAAAACAAAAACAAAAAAAAACAGCCTAGTACTGGCATATAAGTCAATGGAACGGAACAGAGACCCCAGAAACGACCCAAGCCATTACACTCAATATTTGACAAAGGAGACAAGAGCATATAGAATGGAGTAAAGACAGACTCTTCAATAAATGATGTGGGAAAACTGGATAGATACATGCAAAAAAAATGAAGCTAGACCACCAACTTATACCATACACGAATAAACTCAAGGTGGATAAAAGACTTAAATGTAATTTGTGAAACCATCAAAATCCTAGAAGAAACCATAGGTAGCAAAATCTCAGACATCTCTCATAGCAACATGTTTACAGATACATCTCTTAAGGCTACATCAAAACAAAAAGCCGCACAGCAAAAGAAACCAACAAAATGAAAAAGGAGGACATATTTGCAACGATACATCTGATAAAGGGTTAATACCCATAATAATATAAGAAACTCATACAACTTAACAAAAGGAAGACAAACAGTCCAATTAACAAATAGACACTTCTCCAGAGTGGACATACAGATGGCCAAGAGACATGAAAAAATGCTCAAGGTCACTGATCATCAGAGAGATGCAAATCAAAATGACAATGCGGCATCACCTCACATGTGTCAGAATGGCTACCATCAACAAATCAATAAATGACAAGTGCTGGCGAGGATGTGGAGAAGGGGGAACCCTAGTGCACTGCTGGTGGGAATGCAGACTGTGTGGTCATTATGGGAAACATACGGAGTTTCCTCAAAAAATTAAATATGGAACTGCCATTTGACCCAGTGATCCCACTTCTAGGAATATAAGAAACCCAAAACACCAATCAGAAAGAATGTATGCTCCCCTATATTCATAGCACAGTTTACAATAGCTAAGATCTGGAAATAGCCCAAGTGCCCATCAGTACATGAGTGGATAAAAAAGCTGTGGGACATTTACACTATAGAACACTATGCAGCTGTAAAAAAGAAGGGTCTCTTACCCTTTGAGACAGCTTGGAGGGACGTGGAGAGCATTATGCTAAGTGAGATAAGCCAATCAGAGTAAGACAAGTATCACATGGCCTCACTCATATGTGGAATCTAATAAACTGGTGAACAAAATAGATCCAGAGACATTGACGCATGCAACAGACTGCGGAATCTCAGAGGAAAGGCAGGGGAGGGAGGGTGAGTGGGTGGGAAGAGATCAACCAAAGAACTTGCATGCATATATGCATAACCCACGGACACAGACAATAGGGTGGTGAAGGCCTGGAATAGGGGGTGGGAGCTGGCTAGAAGGGGTCAGTGGGGGGTGGGGAAGGGGACATGTACTATTTTCAACAATAAAGATTTAATTAAAAACACGCAAATGCATTTAAAAAAATAAGAAACACAACCTCCCCTGGTGGGTGGTGAGCACCAGCGACCACTGCTGCTCTTTGTCTGTTGCAGCTTTGATACTTGTTTACCCCGAAAAGACCCCTGGTCTGCTTGCTCTGCTCTTGACTACACCATTGGCAGTGGGGGAGGGCCACGGGCCTTAGGGCTGCAGCGTCACCCCAGTACCTCTCTTCCTCAGGCCCCGCCCCAATCCTGGAGGCCCATGTAGGAAACAGGACTTCCAAACTCACCTGCGAGCTTCCCCCTCACCTCCTGTTGGGGTTCCGCCGTGGGTCTGCTCTGCACTCCGGTCAGCAAGCCCACCCCCACGCTCACACGTCTGCACGAGCTACCAACCAAACAGCACGTAGCCTCAGCGCATCTGAATCAGCGTGAATCGCGGGCTCTCATTGGCCCAATGAGAGAGGGCAGGCGCTGGCCTATTTTATAGATGGGCAAACTATCTCAGGTGTGTTGTTTGACTTGCACAGGATGGAGCAAGTGGAAGGAGGGATTGGAATTCAAGGCTCCCACCTCCCTCAGGCTGTGTCCACTGGGAGACAGTGCAGACTCATAGAGCTCACCCAAGGGCGCCCACACCCTGCCAGACCCCAGGCGGGGTCAGCCCTCCTTGGAAAAGGTTAACAGCTGCTGCCTCGGGGATAAGAAAAAACAAATGCTTAGTATCTTGAACTGAACAGGCTCCCCCACCTCCCCAATTCTATCTCCCTTTCCTCCCAGGCCCCCCATCAGCAGCTGTGAGGAAAAAGCAAGAGGCCCCCAACCCATACCTGGGAAGACGGATTTCAAACATAATGGAGGAGGCAGGGGTTGGAGCAGGAGGTGCAAATGAAGGGTGGTTGGAGCTGGGCTAAGTCCTGAGCAGGCTGCTGCCCCAAAGGCAGGCTGAGGACAGGAACCCACAGGTGGTGGTGGTGGTGGGGGGACGGCAGGGGGCAGGGGGAGGGCTGATTCTCACCTTTCATTTAATCCTCCAGTCACAGAAGACAGGCAATGGACGGGCATCAAGGTGGGCCTCAACAGCGTGATGCTGGAGGGAAACATGGGAGCATGACCCACAGGTTCTCATATAAGCGAGCATTGGGATAGCCTGGGGAGACTTTAAAACAGATGGCCTTGGCCCGGTGGCTCATTGGTTGGAGCGTTGCGGGTTCAAATCCAAGTCAGGACACATACCTGGGTTGCAGGTTCGATCCTCGGAGTGTGGGGGGCGGCCAATTGATGTTTCTCTCCCTCTCCCTCTCCCTTACTCTCTCTCTAAAAGTCAATAGAAACATATCCTTGCCTGAGGATTTAAAGAAAACAAACAACCTGCCTGGCCCGTGTGCTCAGTGGTTGAGCATCGACCCAGGAACCAAAAGGTCACCAGTTCAATTCCTGGTTGCAGGCTCCACCTCCAGTAGGGGGTGTGCAGGAGGGAGCCAATCGATGTTTCTCTCTCATCCATATGGCTCTCTATCCCTCTCCCTTCCTCTCTCTCTAAAAATTAATAAAAACATAATTAAAAATATAAAAGGTAAAAGTGAAAACCTGTGACACCTGGGGTCCCACCCTAAAGAGTCTGACGTGGTCGCTCTGGGGTGCAGCCTGGGCCCTGGAGCTTCTAAAAGGTCCCCAGTTGGTTTAAAGGGCAGCCGAAGTTGGAGAACCACTAATTTGGCCAAACTGCTTAAGAAGCAAATGTGGAAAACCCGGCCCAAGAAAGGGAAATGCTCACCAGTAGTCACAGGGGCAGCTGGAAACAGGCCTGGGCTAGATCTGGGCCCCCTGGTGGCCAGCCTGGCGCTGTCACCCGGCATGCCAGGGCGCCTTTCTGCCCAGGATGCAGTAAGGAGAACCCTGCAGAGAGGAGGAAGCAGCAAGCAGGGGTCCACCTGGCCTGACCTGAAAGAGGGAAGAAAACGCACTTTGGCCAACTTTGGCCAACCCAGCTGCCGGCTGTACACAGAGCCATCTGTCCCTCACCTGAGTGGACTGGCATCGAGGTGCCGCGGGATTGGATATGAAAACACATCAGCCCTGGCCGGTTTGGCTCAGTGGATAGAGCATCGGCCTGTGAATTGAAAGGTCCCAGGTTCAATTACGATTCCAGTCAGGGGCATATGCCTGGGTTGTGGGCTCGATCCCCAGTGGGGGGCAGCAGATCAATGATTCTCCCTCATCATGGATGTTTCTATCTCTCTCTCCCTCTTCCTTCCTCTCTGAAAGCAATAAAAATATATTTTTTTTAAAAAGAAAGAAAACACAACATCACTTGCCTGCTTTGTCCCTTCACTCACTACCTATTCACTGATTCATTCACACATTCTCTCAACAGCACCCACTTTTTCTGGTTGTGGGGGCCCTCTTATTCTTTTTATTTTTAAAATCAAAGTATTGCACTGTGTAGGTTAAAAAGTCTAATAGGGCTGAAATCAGGACCCATTAGCAAGGAAGAAATAAAAGTCTCGTTGGGGAGGCAGCCACAAGTTTCATTTATTACTCTGGGCATTTAATGAGCTCTTTTATTTATGCGTTAGCTTTTTGTGGGTGTAGGGGAATAGCTTTTGGTTTTGATGTATTTTAAACTTACATAAAAATTGCAAGAACATATACCCTTTACCAGTGGTTAAGATTTCACCACATTGACTTTAATCCTATCTAATAATAGACAAACATGGTAATTAACCGTAACTTTGCTACCCTTCCCATTGGCTAATCAGTGAGATATGCAAATTAACTGCCAACCAAGATGGAAGCCGGCAGCCAGACAGCTGAAGCGAACAGGAGGCTTGGTTGCTCCAGTGAAGGAGGAAGCCAAGGTTCCCCGCCTGCCGCTGCCGGCCTCTGAGCTTGCACTCTACGCAACTATGTTGCAATTATAGAAGTTAAACAATCCCCAGAAACCTGCTTTCAGCCATCAGAGCTGGAGCCAGCAGGACTGCAACAGTGTTACAATTATAGAACCCAAACAAACCCAGATACCTGCTTTCAGCAGCTGAGGTCTCAGAGCTGGAGCTGAGCCTCAGAGCTAAAGCCGGCTCTCAGTTCCAGTGACAGCCATGGAAGGTAAATAAATCCCAGAATTTAAAAAAAAGAAAAAAAAGGAGAGGTTGGGCTGAAACTGGTTTGGCTCAGTGGATAGAGCGTCAGCCTGCGGACTGAAAGGTCCCAGGTTCGATTCCGGTCAAGGGCATGTACCTGGGTTGCGGGCGCATCCCCAGTGGGAGATGTGCAGGAGGCAGCTGATCGATGTTCCTCTCTCATCGATGTTTCTAACTTTCTATCTCCCTTCCTCTCTGTAAAAAATCAATAAAATATATTTTTTTAAAAAAAGGAGAGGTTGGGAGCTTCAGTCACCTGCCAGCCAGAAAACGGCCCTCAGCCCCTCACCCAGACTAGCCAGGCACCCCAGTGGGGACCCCCACCCTGAAGGGGGTGTGACAAGCTGCAAACAGCCATCATCCCCTCATCCAGGCTGGCCAGGCACCCAAGCTGGACCCCCACCCTGATCCGGGACACCCTTCAGGGCAAACCAGCCAGCTCCCACCCATGCACCAGGCCTCTATCCTATATAGTAAAAGGGTAATATGAAAACTGACCCTAACAGCAGAAAGACTGGGAATGACTGGTCACTATGACACACACTGACCATCAGGGGGCAGACGCTCAATGCAGGAGCTGCCTTCTGGTGGTCAGGTCGCTCTCACATGGGAGGAGCTCTGCTCAGCCACAAGCCAGGCTGATGGCTGCCAGTACAGCAGTGGTGGTGGGAGCCTCTCCCGCCTCCTCAGCAGTGCTAAGGATGTCCGACTGCAGCTAGGCCTGCTCCCCGCTGGCAAGTGGACATCCCCTGAGGGCTGCCGGGTTGACAGAGGGATGTCTGATTGCCATCTTAGGCCCAATCCCCCGGGGAGTGGGCCTAAGCCAGCAGGTGGTCATCCCCTGAGGAGTCCCAGACTGCAAGAGGGCACAAGCTGGGCTGAGGGACGTCCCCTCCCCCCCGAGTGCACAAATTTTTGTGTACCGGGCCTCTAGTTTTTTTTTTTTTTTTTAAATATATTTTATTGATTTTTTACAGAGAGGAAGGGAGAGAGATAGAGAGTTAGAAACATCGATGAGAGAGACACATTGATCAGCTGCCTCCTGCACATCTTCTACTGGGGATGTGCCCGCAACCCAGGTACATGCCCCTGACCGGAATCGAACCTGGGACCTTTCAGTCCGCAGGCCGACGCTCTATCCACTGAGCCAAACCGGTTTCGGCAACCTCTAGTTTTTATATATGTATGTATGTACATGTATGTGTATATGCAGGGTGGGACAAACATAGGTTTACAGTTGTGAGTACGCGAAACACAGAGCTTATTCTTGTGTTTTTTTTTATTAATTACTAGAGGCCCAATGCACGAATTCATGCATGAGTGGGGTCCGGCCAGCGCACCCCAATCAGGCCGGGCGGGGGGGTGGGGGAGGAGAAGGGCCCTGGGCAGTTGGCCAGCCAGCCCCACCCCCTGGTTGAACTCCTGGTCAAGGGGACAATTTGCATATTAGCCTTTTATTATATAAGATTGTATTATTTTCCATACTAACAATTGTAAACCTGCTTGGAAGTCAGAGACAGTGCCTCTCTCCAGAGCAAAGGGCAATAGAATAAAGATGTTTCATTGTGGTTCTGAATTTCCCTGGTGATGAGTGACACAACCTTTCATGAGCTTAGTGGCCATATGTATATCTTCTTTAGAGAAATGTCTACACAAATCCTTTACCCGTTTTAAAAATTGGTTGTCTTTTTATTGTTGAGTTGTAAGATTTTTTTTACATATTCTGATACAAGTCCCTGATCAGCTATATACAGGGGTGGGCAAACTTTTTGACTCGAGGGCCACAATGGGTTCTTAAACTGGACCGGAGGGCCGGAACAAAAGCATGGATGGAGTGTTTGTGTGAACTCATCTAAATTCAAAGTAAACATCATTACATAAAAGGGTACAGTCTTTTTTTTTAGTTTTATTAATTTCAAACGGCCCGCAGGCCGTAGTTTGCCCACGGCTGAGCTATAAGATTTACAAATATTTTCTCCCATTCTGTGGGTTGTCTTTTCACTTTCTTTCTTAAAAATGAATATATACACACACACATATATATATATATATTTCAGAGAGGGAGAGAGAGTTAGAAACATCATTAAGAGTCATTAATCGGCTGCCTCCTGCATGCCCTCTGCTGGGGATTGAGCTCACAACCCAGGCATATGCCCTGACCAGGAATCAAACCATGACCTCCTGGTTCATAGGTCAACACTCAACCAGTGAGCCACGCTGGCCGGCTTCAGTTTCTTGATGTACATGTTTTTATGTTATTTGGTATGCATTTTTGTCTTCTGGGGTCTTGAAGAAGATTAAGATCAAAAGAGATTAGAGATCTGCTTTGTCCCATATAATTCTTCCTGAGTTGAATTTTAACTTTTAAAAAAAAATTTAACTTTGATCTTTCGGCCATGCCCTCAGCTTTCTTTTGGTTTGCATGTGCCTGTGTATCTTTGCCCGTTTTTAAAGTGAATAGCATTGTTTTCCGTGTCTTTTCTAAGCAGATGATCAGCGCTCAGTGAAGGTCCATTTCCTCCCTTCTCTCTCTTTCCTGATAGAATGCTCCTTCCCAGACAGGACCCTCCGGAGTAGCCACTGCTGAGTCCAGACCCCACACCACATGTGGCCCCTCTGGGCACGGTCTCTGAGCTTTGCCCACCCTTTCCATTCATGGGCATCGGTGGAGCTGGGCAGAGCCCCTGAGCTGCCATTCTCCTCGTGTCCACCAGAGGGCGCGCCACTCCCGCCGGAGTCCCCTCCGAGAACCAGCACTTTAATTAATCTCGTCTTTCCCAAACCTCCCATCTTTCCCAACATTACCTTCCGGCTTCAAGCCCCAGAACAGTACTCTAGTTTACCCGAGGAGCCTATCTTTGCATCCACCGCCACGTGAGCCATCCCGTGGGAAATCCGCCCAGTGCATCCTGGCGCCCCTATGCAATACCTCTGTGCCTCAGTTTCCTCATCTGCTGAATGGGAATACTTTTCACCCAGTTCAGAAACACTCTATTTAATATTGAGCATGGTGCCAGGCACACAGTAAGTGCCTAACGAGGCCAGGCTTTCCCATGACTTCAGAGTCCTGGTAATGGCTCACTCACGGCTCTCCCGAAAGCTCTCCAGGCCTCAGGCAGACCCAGCACCCTTTGTTCTCTTGGGCAATGCTGGGGAGGGTGCCTTTGTGGCAGGTACAGACTTCACAGGCCGCAAAGTCAGATGTGTGGACAGTTTCCCTAATGGACTTTAACTGAATTGCCCCCGTTGGGTGGTGTGGGAACCTTCTCTCAGAGGACTCAGGGTAACCTCAGCCTTGCTGGGTTTGCCTCCCTTGCTCCCTGGCATTCCAGCTAGTGCTGTCAGGAGGGAGAGGGCTCCTGAGCTTGGTCACACTCAGGATCCCTGCTGGGATCCGTAAAGATGGCCTCTGGCCTCCTTGTCCATGCCAGCGTCCACCCTGCTGGTGCCCACACCTGCCAGCATTCACAAAGAGGGCCCGTGGGCCACCCAGCCTCCTGTTTACTGTATCATCCTTTCTGGCCCCAGACCCCTCTCTCAGACATTTCTGTAGGAAACTTGGGGGAGGGGCCGGCTCAGGCCCTCTCTGCCCAGAGGAGCCACACGGCCAAGTCTGCTTGACGTACACACGGGGAGGGAATTCTGAGAGGGTGGCAGCCCTCTCCTGCCTGTGCTCTGTGGTGCCCGCTCTCCAGCCCAGAGGGTGGGGGTGGGGGGGTGGGGGGAGAGTGCCTTCCCGTGCTCGCTGTTTTTACTGAGGCAAAGACCTCAACGTTGAGCTCAGCATTCCAGGCTCAACTCCTTCTGCTTCTCTCCGTTTCCTCTGGAACAGCCCTGCCTATTCCTGGGGACGACCTCGGTGCCATCTGGGTGGGGGCAGAGCGGGGGGCGGGGGCGGGGGACGGGTGTGTTCTAGGAAGGAGGCCAGGGGTGTTGTCAGATAGCAGCTGCCACACCTTCTACCCGTTCTCTGGGTCCCTGAGTACAGGCTGACTCAGCCGAGGGAGGCTTGTGCTCCTCGTAGCGTGGAGGGTGGGGCTGAGGGTGCCAGCCAGGGTTCTCTAGGGCTCGGGGCTCAGTCCTGTTTGGGAGGGTAGAGGACTCAGAGTTCCTGGTTACACATAACAGAAAACAACTCTGGTTGACTACGGACCGGAAGGAATTTTCTGGAAGGGTCATAGGTGGCTCACAGAATCACGGGGTCAGCTAGAGAACCAGGCTCATCAATGGGGCAAGGACCCTGAAAGCTGGGAGGCGGGACCACAGGCAGGGACTAGCGGGGACGGGCCCAGCTGACATCACGGCCCAGCTGTCCCGAGCTGCCCCTGCAGCCCCCCGCCCCCCCCACCACACACCACACCAGAGGAGCCGTCTCAATGGTCACAGCTGCTCTGTGGTCCTGGTCAGGGTCAGAGTCCTGGGAGGCATGGGCCCAGGCTGAGTGCCCGCCGAGCCCTCCGCGGGCTCTGGGAGAGGGAGACTGGCCCCTTCCACTTCCGGAGGGGAAGCCGCCTCCGCCGTCTAGGGATTCGGCCCCTCCCATGGGTGCTGGGATGCTAAGCAACCACCACCAACAAATGCCATACACGCTCCCGTGTTCCTGAGCGCAAGAGGCAGTTTCAAACCTGCCTCACCGGGCGGGCGGCCTCGTACCTGGAGCGCTGCTGGCACAGCCTGCCAAGTGTGAAGTCACGGGGGCTACGTGCTTCTCGCTACTTCTGACACCATCTTCTCTCCATGGCCGGCGTAGCCGCTAACTCACTGCACGGCGTGCCCGGCCCTGAGCTCCGTGCTTGACGTTGGCCATCTCGTTGGGTCTCGCCCTTGAAGTGACCACCACTTTTGCGAGGAGGAAACTGAGGCCGGGTGGCTCACCGGCTTTCCAAGTTCACTCGGGTCTAAACGAACGGGGACTGGAGTCCAGGCAGCCTGTCCCGGAGCTTGGCTGGAGAGGGGCCCTGCAGCCCAGCGGAGACGGACGTTAAACAGCAGACAGTAAACGCAGGGCGGGCCCATGGTTATGGGGAGCCCTGCTGCTGGGAGGGGAAAGGACGGGCAGGGAGAGGAAGAGAGAAGGCCTTCCCTGGGGTGAAGGGGGGAGCCGCTGCCAGGAAGGTCTCTGTGAAGAAGGAGTTCGCCGGGCAGGGAGCAAGGGGGACGGGAACGGCGGGTGCCAGGGCCGGAGGCGGGAGAGGCTGGGGGGTGGGCACCCCGCCTCATTATTGTGACATCCCGTGGCCGGGCGCCCTGCTTCTCCCGGCCGGGTGCTTATTCTCCACCGGCCACGGGGACCCCTTCGCTACCCGAGTCAGGTCATGCCCGGCCCCGCTGCCCACTCGCCCAGGGGAAGAGCCCAGGCCCCATAACCCGCCCCTGCGGCCCCTGGGGCCGCCCCTCCCTCCCTGGGCTGCAGTCACGGCCCTTACTCCCTCCGAAGCACACCAGGTGCGCCCTGCCTTTGGCCTTGGCCCCGTCTGCTCCCTCAGCCCAGAATGTTCTCCCCCCAGGGCCACGGTCTCCCCTCACCCACAGGCCAGCCGGGCACGTTCTCGTCCCGAAGCAGAGGCAGGAGCCGCGGAAGGCACAGCCCTCTGCTCACCTCCTCCTGGCCCACGTGAGTCCCACGGCCCGGCCCAGGGTTCGAGGCCGAGGGCACTAGGACGGTGAGGTCCGCATGCAGAGGAGGCAGGGAGGGCCCTGGTGCACTTGACCAAGACCCTTTGACCGAGCTCAGAACCCCACCCCTCCCCCTGGCGAGGGACCTCCCCCCCGCCCCCCACTGGGATCCCTCCTCCAGTCCCATCCAGTTCCAGCCAACAAACACCTATGACCACCCGCCATGCCATGCGCAAGCCCTGCCCCAGGCCCTGCAGCCCTTAAAGCGACAGAGCCCTTGCCCTTTCGGAGCTCACATTTTAGAGGCGACAACACAATAAGCAAAGGCTGTGAAGGGCTCGCGGAAGCCTGGAAAGTGCTAGAAAGAAACAGGAATCGAGGAAGGCCCTATCTCTATGGGCGGTCAGGGAAGGCCTTGCTGATGACCTGTGTGAGCGGGTGAAGCTGGAGGGCGGGCCCTGTGGGGGGTGGGCGGCTGGAACAGAGTGAGCGAAGCAGAGAGAGAACAGAGTGAGATCCTGGTGGGAACCAGGGCCAGCGCCGTGGGGCTTGTCGAAACTGGCGACACCTTTGGATTCTACTCCAGGTGTGCAGCGAGGGTGGCAAGCAGAGGGGGAGGCCATCTAGGCCATGGGAGGTGGTCAGTCAGGGTGCGCCTTGAAGGGGGACCCAGAGGATTTGCCGGTGCCTTGGAGGAAAAGGAGGCAGGAGCCAAGGACGGCTGGCGCTGTGGTCTGAACAAGCAGGCAAATGGAGTTGCTGTTGGCTTAGATAGTGTCTGCCAGGGGCTCAGGGGTAGACGTGAGAAGTCCTCCAGGAGGAGAAGGTAGGAGACGCCTTACCTTCCACCATGTGTGGGAAACAAAAGGCCATCAGAGTGTTGCTAGCCACTTCTTTCTTTCGTTCATTCATTCATTCATTCATTCAGCAAAAGTTTATTGCACGTCAGGGATAAGCCAGACACTTGTGGATGCTGGGGAAGCAGCAGAGAAGAGAGACAATGTCACGCTCGATCTGGTACCTAACTTTCTAGGTGCACGACAGGTGATGGATAAGCAAACAGATGTGAACACCTGCAGGGAAGGAGGAGCCTTACAAGGAAATCCTAGAGCAGCGGTTCTCAACCTGTGGGTCGCGACCCCTTTGGGGGTCGAACGACCCTTTCACAGGGGTCGCCTAAATACATCCTGCATATCAGATATTTACATGACGATTCATAACAGTAGCAACATGACAGTGATGAAGTAGCAGCGAAAATAATGTTATGGTTGGGGGTCACCACAACACGAGGAGCTGTATTAAAGGGTCGCGGCATCAGGAAGGTTGAGAACCTCTGCCCTAGAGAGAGGCGGAGTGACTGGGGGAGTACCCTCGGGCAGGACGTCACCCAAACTGCCCAAGGACAAAACCCAGACTCCCCAGGAGGACCCCCGCCCAGTTTGGCTTCTCTTTGTCCCCCAGAGCGGCTGCTGTGTCATTAGGAGAGCGGGGAGGACGAGTGGGGCCGCCATGACCTTCAGGGTCCTGGGAGGGGCTTTGCCGTGTAGGAGGCGTCTCTTGAGCTGGGCTGCCTCTGTGCAGGTGTCCAGGTGAAGGAGTTCTGGGAATTAGGGATCCCGACAGACAGAACTGGGAGAGAGGGAGAGGCGGGGAGGAGGGGGGCGGGGGCTTGTGCGGGGGGGTGGGGGGTGGGGGGTGGGGGCGGGGAGAGGTGGGGACAGAGCAGAACTGCTCAGCCCACGGCCACATTCTTCTCTGAGGGTGTGGAAGGGGCTTCTTTTGTGCTCTGCTATGCAAAGAATTTCCTTTGTGCTTCCTGGTGCTTTGATCCTGCAAAGAATGGAGGGGTGGGGGGTGGGGCAACGGGCCTTCGAAGGCTCCTAACCCCGGGTTCCCATCTGGGCTCTGCCAAGGCAGGTGGGGACCTCAGGTGTGTCTTGTCCTTGGGAGACAGCAGGACCTTGCTACAGGGAAGCGACTGAGGCCACTGGAGTATGAAGACGCTGACTCCATTGTGTGCAGGCGTCAGGGGTGAGGAGGCACGTGCCAGAGCCTGGCCGGGCACGGGGAGCGTGGGGAAAGGCGGGGAGACCCCACATTCAAACACAGAGAGCACTGGGTACGGAGCTGGGGGGTTGGGAAGGCCATGGGCCCTCCTGGGGCTTCCAGTTTGGGAGCTCGAGTGAATGATGAACAAATAACTGAATTACGAGCCACAGAAAGAGAGAGATTTGGAGGAAAAGGGTCAAGTTCTGTTTGAGGACATGAAGTGTGAGAAGTCTGGCACATTGTTAGAAATATGGATCTGCCCGGCCGGCCTGGCTCAGTGGTGGAGCATCAACCTATGAACCAGGAGGTCACGGTTCGATTCCCGGTCAGGGCACATGCCCAGGTTGCAGGCTTGATCCTTAGTGTGGGACGTGCAGGAGACAGCAATCAATGATTCTCTCTCATCGTCGGTGTTTCTCTCTCTCCCTCTTCCTTCCTCTTTGAAATCAATAAAAATATATTTTTTTAAAAAAGAAATACGGATCTGACTGTTAGGAAAGAAGTAGGACCTGTCAAGGCTGGGCCAGGAGTCCCCAGGGCCTGGAGGGCATTTGCAGGAGACTTTTTCTGTCAGGGGCCAGGTAGCAACTGTGAGCCATACAGCCTCCACAGCAGCTGGTTCCCTCTCAGTGCCGCCGGGACCCAGCCACAGCAATACGTAAATGAAGGGGTCCAGCCACAGCAATATGTAAATGAAGAGGTCCAGCCACAGCAATACGTAAATGAAGGGGTCCAACCACAGCAATATGTAAAAGAAGGGGTCCAGCCACAGCAATACGTAAATGAAGAGGTCCAGCCACAGCAATATGTAAATGAAGGGGTCCAGCCACAGCAATACGTAAATGAAGAGGTCCAGCCACAGCAATATGTAAATGAAGGGGTCCAGCCACAGCAATACGTAAATGAAGGGGTCCAGCCACAGCAATATGTAAATGAAGGGGTCCAGCCACAGCAATATGTAAATGAAGGGGTCCAGCCACAGCAATATGTAAATGAAGGGGGTCCAGCCACAGCAATATGTAAATGAAGGGGTTGTCTGTCCCAATAAAGCTTTGTCTACAAAATCAGGCTAAGGCCGGGTCTGCTCCCTTCTCTGGTGCCTGGATTCTGACATCCAGTTCTCCCTTAGAAACCGCGCATTGGCAATGGCACAGCCTCGATCTGAGTCCCTGAGACTGTAAGAAACAGAGGTCCCTAGGTCCTTGCACCCGTCCCCCATCCTGCCTTTTAGACAAGAAAAGACACACACACACACAAACTTCCAGTGTGTTTCGGAATAAAATTTGGGAGTTTATCTCTTTTAGATGTCAGTGTTACTTGAATGAAAACAGAAATTGATACTAGGAGTGGGGTGTTACCATAATGAAAATTTAAAATGTATGGTATTGGTTTGCAGCCAGGGGCAGGTGGTGAGAAAGCCATTGTGAACAAGGGGGCAGGACCACATGACAAACCAGTAAACAAGGAGGCGGGGCCACGTGACCAACCAGTAAACAAGGAGGCGGGGCCACATGATCAACCAGTAAACAAGGAGGCGGGGTCACGTGATCAAGCAGAAGTGGGCACGTGAACAAGGGTCGGCTTAAACCCACCTTCAGGCCTTAAAACCAGCGGGCAGGCGGGCGCTGTGTCTTGAAAAAGATGAGCAGCAACCACCCCCCACCTCACTTCAGTGTGGCCTGGGAGCAAGGTTGCAGGAAGGACCCTGGAGGATGGAACTGGGAGCCACACAGGACAGGATGGCACAATTTCCGGAGAGAGAACCCCCCGCCAACCCCCACCCCCACCTCCCGCCAACCCCCACCCCCACCTCCCGCCAACCCCCACCCCCACCTCCCGCCAACCCCCACCCCCACCTCCCGCCAACCCCCGCCCCCACCTCCCGCCAACCCCCACCCCCACCTCTCGCCAACCCCCACTCCCACCTCCCGCCAACCCCCAGTAGGGCTTTCCCAGGGCCTGCCCAGCAGCATCTCACAATGGCTGTGATCAGAGCTGCCTCGTCCCTCCCGTCCCCCTCCTGAGCGGGATGCTGTCTTGTGGTTTTCCTGTCTGGGCCCTACCACTGAATAGTGTGTGTGTGTCAGCAACAGGAGGGAAGGCACGGGTAACTCGCTCTTGTATTTAGGTCTTTAGTTCTTGTATTTAGTTCAATCGCAAGGAAGCACCTGGGACCTGGAGAGAGAACCGTGCGTCTGCCGGAGGTCCGGCCGGGCAGAGGTCCCGGGGACAGTGAGGGCTGGGACCGGCCGTCTCTTTGAAGAGCAATGAGTTGTTCCATGTGTAACAGAAAGAGTGAAGGCCTGTTCCGTGACCTGATGGGCAGCCTGCAGCAGGGACTGGTCAGCCACTCGCCCAGCCTAACCCCTCTGCCCCACCTGCCTTGCAGTTAGATGTGGCCATGGGCGGGGCTGTGGGCTGGATGCTTGTGTGCCCCTCAAATTCCCATGTGGGGACCCTCACCCCCATGTGATGGTAGGTGGGGCCTTTGGGAGGTGACTAGATCAGAGCTGGAGCCCCATGAGCAGGATGCGTGCCCTTCGAAAGAGACCCCCGGGAGCCCTCTCACCCGTCCGCCATGTGAGGACAGTGAGAAGAGCCGTCTGTGAGCCAGGAAGGGGGCTCTCACCAGACACTGATCTGCCCGTGCCTTGATCTTGAACTTGCCAGCCTCCGAACTGGGAGATAAACGTGTGTGTTTGCAAGCCTCCAGCCTACGGTGTCTGTTACATTGGCCGGGATGGACTGAGACAGGCCGAGTCCTTGCCGACGGCGGTGGGTGGAAGTGACCTATGTGTCTCCCATAAAAACCATACGGCCTCCCACACCGTTCTCCACCTGCTCTCCAGGTGGCTGGCTGGCGTGGATGCCCCAGGCCCTGGGAGGCCACGTGGGGAAGACGGCAGGGGCTGGAACATGGTGCCAGTTGAATTTCATGTGAAGACACTTCTATTACATGAAGCCACTGAAACCTGGTTGGCGTGTCAGAGCAGCTGGCAGCACTACTAAGGCGGAGGGGAAGCCTGGAGCTGATTTCAGAAGGGAAGGGAGAGAGAGAGAAACATCAATGATGAGAGAGAATCATTGATTGGCTGCCTCCTGCCTGACCCACACTGGGAGTCGAGCCTGCAACCCAGGTATGTGCCCTGACAGGGAATCGAACCGTGACCTCCTGGTTCATAGGTCGATGCCCAGCCACTGAGCCACGCCAGTCAGGCGTCTTGCACCACTCGTATTGGATGAAGGGCCCACCCTGCTCCAGTATGACCTCATTTTTAGCTAATTACCTCTGCAACAACCCTTTTCCAAATAAGGCCACATTCTGAGGTGCTGGGAGTCAGGACTTCAACATGTCTTTGTGGAGGACACAGTCCTACCCACACACGCCGTGAGCTAATTCACCTTCCCTAACACACCCCCACCCTGAGCACCCGCTGCGCTTTGCCGTTCTTCCCCCAGCCTACCCCCCACCCCCATGCACCCGCCCCTCCCTCAGCCACACACACAGCCCCCAGCCCAGCAGACCTGGCCTGTGGGCACCTTCACAGCCCGTGACTCAGTGACAGCAGACCCTCCCTCCCAGGATGCATTGTGAGTGCCACGTGCTGATGATGAGCACCTGCCTCAGCAAGAACACAGTGCGGGCAGGGGCTCCGAGTCCCAGCTCAGGAGGGCAGGGAGGGAGGTGGCCCTGGCGCTCCCCTTTCAAGTGGAAAAAGTCAGGAGGGAGCCAGGGTTTGTGGTCTGGGCTTCTGGACCCACAGTCCCTGGGGAGCTGGGCTTGGCCTTGGGGAGGCCACTGAGGAGCGGGGTGGGGAGAGGGTGCAAAGCCCTGTGGCTCTGGGCAGGTTCCAGCAGGGGGGCCCACGACAGGCTGGCTGTTCTCAGGACCCCTCAGGGTCGGCTCTGCGTGGCCATTAATTCACAAACACGATCGCGTACCAGATGCAGTGCTGACGGGAGACCCTCGTGTGATGCTCACGGTACCAGGCTCAGGATTCTCTGTCAGACCCTCCCTCAAGGTTGTGCCCAGAGGAGGGGTGTGTATGTCCTGCAGACAGTCGGGGTCTGCCTCCCAGTCACAGCTGTAGGCTGAGCGCTCCCGTCTCCTCTCGAAGACTCCGTTTAGGTCCTAAACTTTAGGAGAACCAACCAGAGCCGTGGCTTCTTCTGTGAGCTACACCTATACAATTTCCTTCCTTCCTTCCTTCCTTCCTTCCTTCCTTCCTTCCTTCCTTCCTTCCTTCCTTCCTTCCTTCCTTCCTTCCTTCCTTCCTTCCTCCCTCCCTCCCTCCCTTCCTCCCTTCCTCCCTTCCTCCCTCCCTTCCTTCCTTCCACAAAACCTGACCCTATGCTAAGCACCATGCTAGGCATGAGAGGTGCCTGGTGACTAAGACCCAGTTCCTGCCCTCGAAGGCCTTGAAGTCTGGCCCCGGGAGACGTCAGATTCCCGGATGATGAATGAGACCCGCAGGGCGAGCAGGACAGCTTCCCAGTCAGGGAGTCAGGAAGCAGGCACTTTTTTTTTTTTTTCTTAGAGAGAGAAGGAGAGAACTAAACCAAAGCATTATAATTTGGTCACAGGCATCTCAGCATTCTAGATTTCCCCCCCCATGCATGATTCAAGAGATAAAAATAATAAACTTGTTTCTGGAAATGTGATGAAGGTCTTTCTTAGGTCGGAAAGAAAATATCCTCCTTAGTGAGTCCCCTGTGGACATGGAGAGGCAGGTCAGACACAGGCAAAGGAAGAACACAGGGGTGGGCAAACTTTTTGACTCGAGGGCCACAATGGGTTCTTAAACTGGACCGGAGGGCCGGAACAAAAGCATGGATGGAGTGTTTGTGTGAACTCATCTAAATTCAAAGTAAACATCATTACATAAAAGGGTACGGTCTTTTTTTTTTTTTTTTTTTTTTTTTTAGTTTTATTCATTTCAAACGGGCCGGATCCGGCCAGCGGGCCGTAGTTTGCCCACGGCTGGTAGAATGAGCATGTGAGGTCCTGGAACGGAACCGCTGAACCAGCTTCCTATGAGACGCCTCTGGGGCAGCAGCCCTGTGTCTGGGCCTCTGAGTGCAGATCCGACTCTGAAAGCTCCTGGTGCCTCGAAGGCTGGGAATGAGGTCGCCCGAGGCGGCGGCTTGAGACCCTGGCTGCACCTTCAGACTCGCTCGGGAGCTTTTAAAGCTGCCAGGTCTGGCCCCACTCTAGTGACTCGGATTTAATGAGGCGAGCGCCCAGGTGCTGGTGGGTTTTTAAAGCTCCCAGCTGATCCCACTGTGCAGCCAGCACAGAAAGCCCCTGGCTGGGAGGGGGAGGGGCAGCGTGGTGCCCGGCGGGGAGGGGGCCCCAGATGCAGCCTTGACACATGGGCGCACAGGGGGTGGGGGGGTGGGGGGAGAAGGAGAGCGGGAGGAGCCACCAGGGGGGTGCATGGAGGCCAGGAAAGGGGCATTTCCTGAGAGCCTTGGTCAACACGTCACATGCTGCAGAGAGGTGGAGAAATGCAGGACTGGGTGCGCCATTTAGGGCCCTGCCAGCAATGGTGGCCTTCGCAGCAGGTTTGTTAGCAAAGTGAGGCGTGGGAAACTGGGTCAGAACGTGCACTAGGGCGAGATGTGAGTTGAACTTGGGAGGCGAGGACGTGGACACAGAGAATGCAGGCTGACCCGGAGGCGAGGAGGCAGGTTGTCCGGGAGGGGGAGCCTGCTGTCGAGAGAGTGATCTCGTTATGTGTTGGGGACGGGAGGGACGGGGGGTGTGTGCAAACACTAACAGATGATCCAGTGGAGAGCAGCCGGGGAGAGACCAGGCATAATGACGGGATCACGTTGCTAAGAAGGTGGAAGGGAGAACAGCGTAGGGAACCAACACATTCGCAGCACTGACATCAACCAGAAGGACCCCCCTCAGCTGGAGCAGGAAGATGGAGAGGATGGGCGAGAGGGGAAGGGTGCTCATTCTATTGGGTGGGTGGCAAGAACATCCATTCACCCACAACTTTCTCATGGGGGAGGAGGGACGGGTTGCTTTCCTTGACCCACACCCTCTCTTCCTTGAAGAGCAGCCAGGCCCTTTCTCTGCCTTTCCTTCCTTCTCCACACGGCAGCCAGACCTGGGGCCACTGTCCCAGTGACGGGTGAGCTGCTGGGGGCCTGGCCATCCTCTCTTCCTGGTCCATCTTCTCCACCCGTGGCTGGGGGCTGGGCCAGTCGGCCATCACTGACCCCATGGCGTGGGCCTCGGAGAGGAAGCTGGGAGGTAAAGTGGCCCGAGACGCCCGGCCTGAGCTCCCTCTCAGTCAGGGTCTGTCTTCCTAGAAGTTTCTGTGGAGAGGGAGGGGCTCCGACCCTAACGTCAATGAAAGTTGTACTGGGCCAGTCCCGTTGGCCCTGGTCTTCTGTGTGTGCACTCTCTCTGGGAAACCCCAAGGGGAGGAGAAGTTGGCACTGCACCCTCACCCCAACACTGTAATGCCCTCTAACCTCTGTGGTGGGGTCTTTGCCTCCCCGGACCCTTGCATACCTGAGGCCACACTTGAGCAGGTTGGCAGACTCACGGTCACTGCCCATGGGTTGAAACCTGGACGTATGGTTGAAGAGGCGCCTCCTGCTCCCCCTTCCTCTCCCAGCTCACGGCCCTGCTGCTGAGACAGGCCTCTCCAATCTTCTTGGGGAAGGCCCTCCCCTGCCCTCTGCCCCACCCTCTGAGCTCAGCCTTAAAGAGGAACCTTACCCCCCTAGCCCTTCACTAGCAGGAAGTCCTCCTGGTGGCTCCTGACAATGGGCCTGGCCCATTTCCTGGTCCTATTCTCTGTCCCCAACCATCTCGCCATGAATGGGCGTTAGCTTTCCACTGTTTACCTACTTCCTGCTCATAGGAGAGGCCCAAATGCTGACACAGTGATTGGCTCTTACGTTTTCAATGGGTTGCCAGGGCAGTGCCTGGCTGCCTGTGATTCATCCTTCAGGGCTCAGTGTCGACACCTCTTCCTCTAGAAGTCCTTCCCTGACCCCTGCTCTACACTGGAGACAGGGCTCTAACCCTCAACACTATTCCCCAGAACCTGAGCCAGCCAGGCACTCAGCCTCATCCAGCCGCCTTCCTGTCCTCCAGCCGCCTTCCTGTCCTCCACAGGCGGGGGACACGGGCCAGGGAGAGGAGAGCAGCCTGGGGCTGTTCCCCGGGGTCAAGCACCCTGTTTCCTTTAGCCCTCTCCCCTAATCTGTCATTTCTATTCATTTGTGTGTTTGTCTAGTATCTGTAACCTACACCAAACTTTCAAATCCATGAACATGGAGGCCGCCACTGTCTTATTTTCCACCAGCTCCCCAGTTCTGCGTGTAGCACAGGACACACAACAGCTCCTCAAAAATGCTTGCTGACATTCATGACTCATCAGTCACCTTAGATCTGGGATGCTGGATCTGTTGGTGGTGCTTTCCTCCAAGCCCACACTCTGGGCCCCTCTAATGGCATTACTGCAGGCACAGACTTAACAGTCCCCCGTGATCCATCTCATACTCTAAAGGCAACTCGGGCAGGATCCTCGTCTCTGGCATCTGATGATCATGGGTGGAGCAGCTGAAACTGGCCTCCACACTGTCCCTACATGCCTCTTCCATTTATAAATTGCTATGCAACACATTATCCCCAAAGTTAGTGGCATCAAACATTTCATTTGCTCATGATTCTGTGGCTCGGGGGTTTGGGCAGGGCTCAGCCAGGCGGTTCTTCTGCCCGGTGTGGCATTGTCTGAGATATTCACTCTGCCACATTCAGCTTGTGGCTAGGCTAGAAGGCCCAAGGAAAGGCACTCACATCTGGTACCGTACTGCTACTCCATGTGTTTCTCTCCAAGTGGCTGTCTGTCTAATTTCAAATTCCAAGTGTTCATTGATGGAATAAAGGAAAGCAATGGGCTTTTGTATATTAATCTTGCATCCTGCCACCTTGAGTCTTCTGATGGAGACAACAGAAGTCCCCAAATCCCTGGCCTTTTGCTGTTCCCAACCTTTCTAAGTGATCTCCAACATTTGCAACACTAAAGAGGGCATCCCGTGTAGAAAGGGTAACTATTACTTTGTAAAACGTTTGTCTCAATTATGCATACGAATATGTGTACTGAACCATGATGAGGAAAAAATAGTATTTCTTACTCTGAGTTGTCAAAACACTCGAGAGTCCCTGCCATAGAGGAGTTTTCTTCTTCAAGAATCATAAATTAAAGGTGGGCTCAGCTCCGCTCAGCTCCGCTCCGACCCTCCTCCAGCACCTGCTCCTAAAAGCCCGTCAGATGCCACCAGCCCTCTTGGCCGATGGGGGAGAGCTAGGCTTCCAGCTGTGGGGCTGAGTGCTCAGCTCCTCAGCCCCCCAAAGCCCTGCTGAGCGTCTTTACTGTGAGACCGTCTTGCCCGTCAGTTTCTGTTCTAGAGTAAAACAACCCGGAGCACACACACCAGGGAGTCAATTAACTGAGTCGTTTAGGAGGCACTCAACGGGGCAGGTCATGGCGGTTGTGCTAATTAAGCCCTGACCTCTGGCCTGCTGGGTTCGGTGGAATGAGCCCACAGGTTTGTACAGAGTTGACGAGTCCCATTGTTCTCTGAGGTCTGGCGAGGGTCTGGCCTCCGAGTCACTCAAAACTCGAGGTCCCGTCTCAGCCTCAGCCGGTGGGAGGAAGTTGTGATGAAACCCAACCGTCAGTTTTTGTTTTTGTTTTTTTTTTTAAAATATATTTTATTGATTTTTTACAGAGGAAGGGAGAGAGAGAGTTAGAAACATCAATGAGAGAGAAACATCGATCAGCTGCCTCCTGCACATCTCCCACTGGGGATGTGCCCGCAACCAACGTACATGCCCTTGACCGGAATCAAACCTGGGACCTTTCAGTCCGCAGGCCGACGCTCTATCCACTGAGCCAAACCGGTTTCGGCCCAACCGTCAGTTTTGATTCTCCTGAGCAAGTGCTGCCCTGCGTGGAAAATGTCTCTTTCTCGCTTTCCGGGGCAGCCACCTGTCCCTCCTCATCCCCTCCTTTCGTCTTCCTCCCCTTTGCATGTAACTGTCATTGACTGAAAGAGAGCAGAGGGCAGCCATGGCTTCCAGCCACGCCTCGGCCAGCCTGCTGTCACTTCCAGGACAGGCCCGGCCTACTGTCCCCTTTCTCTATTGCCCTCACCGGCCCTGGTCGGAGCACATGCGTGAGGCCACCAATCCATGTCTCTCGCACATGGATGTTTCTTTCTCTTCCTCCCTCCTCCTTCCCTCCTTCTCCCCCACTCTCTCTAAACGTCCATGGGAGCCCTAGCCAGTTTGGCTCAGTGGATAGAGCGTCAGCCTGTGGACGAAAGGGTCCCAGGGTCAATTCTGGTCAAGGGCACGTGCCAGGGTTGCAGGCCTGATCCCCAGCAGGGGGCGGTGAAGGAGGTAGCCAGTCAATGATTCTCATCATTGATGTTTCCATCTCTCTCCCTCTCCCTTCCTCCCTGAAATCTATTATATATATATATATATATATATATATATATATATATATATATATATATATATATATATGTATATATATAATTTATATGTATATAATTTTTAAAAAATAAATATCAAGGGGAAAAAAAAATCCTCCGGTGAGGATTAACAACAACAAAAAAGTGTGTGCAGCTATTAAAGATCCGAAAGAGCAAGATGGTGGCTTCCAGAGCTTGAGAGAGAAAGGAGCAGAAGACAGTGGAGAAGTTACGGGAGAAGTAAACCGAGGCAGGAGTTCGTGGTGATCCAGGGTAGATGCCTCCGGCTTCATGCTGAAGGGTGGGGAGACCTGAAGTAGCTGTCAGTCAGGGGAGGCCTGTTTCCCGCCCCCCCCCCCCGCCCCCCATCCCATCGTTGTGCACTTGGTGCTGCTGAAAGGGGCCTGAGGGATGCGCTTGTTTTTGGAGAATTCCTGTCCCTTTGCTCAGCGGAGTGCGAGGAAGCAGGGAGACCCGAGAGCCTGAGTCCTTCTCATCTCTCTCCCCCCAAGGAAGAGAACAGGAGGGCAGAGAGAGTTGAGTAGTGGAGGGAGGCTTCTAGGAGGGGGAGGCCTGAGCCAGAGGGAGGCCATCCCCCTACGTGCAGCGTTCCTGCTGAACCCCAGGCCTGGGAACAGTGGAAACAGGGCCTTGCTCCCGCCCAGCAGAGCAGAGCTGTGGCGCGGACACGGCCCGCATCCCCTCCTAGCTTCGTCTCTCCTGTGTTTGTCTTGGCTGGGAGCTGCTCGGGGCTGCTTAGAGCAGATTCCACCAAGGCAAAGCTGGAGGAACCAGGGCATGGAGCCACAGAGCGGGGAGCTGAAAGGGGCCTCGGATGGGGGCGTAGAGGTGGTCGCGCGGTGGGCTGGTGGCAGACCACAGTGAGAACCTGGGGTCCTGACTCCTGGCACGGAGCTCAACCCAAGCACCACGGAGCTTCCCAAGTGGGTGAGGGGCTGGCACGGGACTGAAATCCACCGATGCCTTGATGCCCACCTTTCTGGGGAGGCATTAGAGGCTTGAAGGGGCCCTGAAATGTGTTGAACCAGTTGTGTCTCCTGTTCTTGCTTCATAACACAGAGATCCATTCAGACACTGCGCTCCAGCTTCCAGAGACTACCCCCCCCCCCCCCGCGCCCAGCATGCCCCCCTGGCTCAGGCCAGAGTCTCAAGGAGGCCCAAGGCCCTGGGTCGTGCCCCACCACAGCCAAACCCACAACTCTCAGATCTCGATTCAGCACTGCCTCCCCCGGGGCCCAGCGTGGACCCTCCCAGGTCCCGCTCCGCACAGATGCCGGTGGTCACGTGGCCCACAGCTGAAGGCCTCCCCCGTCCGTCCGCCTCCACCATCTGCTGAGGCCCCATAATTACTCCAAGGCCCGGTGCCTCTCACTTGGAGGGGAGAGTTCACACAGCCCTGTAACGTAACCCAGGCATGGCCGCTCGGGCAGGGGGTCCCCAGCTGGGTAACGAGCAGCCGGCTTTATTGAATTCCCTGCCTTGGATCTGACTAATCACTGCCTTCAGCTGAGGCAGCCCAGCCTTCTGAGAAGCCGTCCGAGCACCCTCACTAAGGACTTCTTCTCCCCTGAACCCCAATCCCAGCTGCTGAGATCCTTCCTCCTCCCCAGATATGTCTGACTGACAGCATCAGGGAGGGGAGTCTCCCCGGGCATTGGCCTCTCCCATCCATTTGGCTCCAGTCTGGGGGCCCTGCACAGGGTGGACCAGGCTGGGCTGCTGGGCTGACTTTGCTGAGGCTGCCCCGTGCGGGAAGCAAGACCTGCAGCTCCCCCCTCCCCTTGTCTCCTAAACCCACTGGCTTCCCTCTCACTCCCCCTTCCTGGAGGCCTGGGCCCTGAGGAGGGGGGCTTTGGCTGAGCAGGCTGTGCTGTGGGCCAGGACTTTCCAAGGAGAAGTGTAGGAAGCCGCCTCCTCATAGACTCCTGCTCAGGCTTCAAGACCCACCCAGGTCACGGCTGCACAACAGCAACCCCAGGCCTCTCCCCTGCCTCCCTGCTCCCCGCACCTGCAGGGCCCCAAGACAGCGTTTACTCTCCCGTCAGGCTCTTCCGTACTTGTTTTCTGGCCAAGACGGTGCCCTCTCTGAGAACAAGGACTGCATCCATCTCTGTGTACCCAGAACAGCACATAGTAGGTGCCTTCAAACACATCAAGTAGGTGCCCTGGCCGGTGTGGCTCAGTTTGTTGGGTGTCCTCCTGTGCACTGAGAGGTCACTGGTTTGATTCCAGGGCAGGGCACACGCCTGGGTTGTAGGCTCGATCCCCAGTAGGGCGTGTGCAGGAGGCCGCCAATCGGTGTTAATGTTTCTCTCTCATCGATGTTTCTTCCTCTCACTCTCCCTTCCTCTCTCTCTCTCAAAAATAACTAACTAACTAACTAAATAAATAAATAAATAAATACATCATTGTTTAAAAAATCAAGTAGGAAAAGAGGGAGGCGATGCTTGGCGAGGTAAGAGGTTGGTGTGTGATGAGTGGCTGCCCATGCTGGCCTGGTGTCTCTGAGTGTCTCTGGGCATCCCCACCACCTGTGTGGCTGAGGTCCCTGGAGGGGAGAGGGCTGGCCAGTTTGTAAAGTGGCGTCAGCTCTGTTGTCCTGCTCAGGCGTTGTTATGCTAAATGGGGACCTGAGGTCAGGGGTCACCCAGAGTTCTCTGTCCAGGGTGATGCACCTAGAGGAGGCCTTGAAAGCACCCTGGAGGGCGCGAAGGGTCTGTGGTCTCCCTGCCCTTCAGCAGGGGTGTGGGCGGGGGCTCTTCTGAGCTGAAGTCAGAGCCCAGCCCTCTCTCTGACCCAGCTGTGCCCAATGCCCTGGGGGAGGAGGAAAGGCAAGGGTCACCCCCAAGGTCAGGCCCACCCAGCCAGGTTCCACTCCCCAGAGACCTGCTCTTGGGGGGCGGGAGGTGGGGGGGTCGCCTGGTGGACAGTGGGAGTGGGCGGCTGAGCCCTCACTTGGTACCAGAGGTTGCGGGGAGGGGGTCCACGCCAGCCACCAGAGTTCCAGGGAGACAGTCAGGCAGAGCCAGGTCTGGGCTGTGGAGGGAGGGGCCAGGAGAAGAGACTTCAAAGTGCTCCCAGAGCAGCTTACAAACAGGCGGGGCTGGGGCGGCCAGCGGGGGCCTTGCTGGAGGGGCTGGAGGCTTGCACGGGGCTGTGCCAAGAGCACAGGCCCCCGGGTCTGGGAGAGGAGGCCTTGAGCCCGGGGTGCCGGCGGCCAGCTCACAGCTCTGTGACTCGGTTTCTCCTGCTCACCAGAGCTCCCGGCAGCCCCCCCCCCCGCCCCCTCCCCCGGGCTCCCTCGTGGGGCTGGCGTGAGGGCCAGCGGTGCGGATGGCGTGAAGACAGTGTGGGCTCCAGCCCTGATCAGATGTTATTTATTATTCTGAGCTGTGTTTTGGTGGGAGACTTGGAAGGGCTGAGCGTGAAGCTGGAGAGCTCTGAGGCTCCTTCTCCCCCAATGCGGTTTTGAGAGATCTCAGAGCAGCATGGCCGGGATGGGGCCCTGGGACAGGGAGGCCAGGGCTTTCTGCATCGACCTGGAGCAGCGCGAGGAGCCCAGCGGTCCCTGCTTTGCTGACTGCCCCTCCCCCTCCCCCCTCTGCTCCATGTCCCTCCTCCTCCCCGTACCCCCGCCCCCTCTAATGCTCTCAAGCGACTCCCCAGAAATCAGCCTCCTCCCCCTGGGTACTTGTCCTCACCTAATGGGGCTGTGACAATTTTCCTAAGTCCTGCTTAGAAATGTGTCACCGTCCATTTCCCTTTGTGATATCAAAGGAGGCTGCTCACGCCGCGTTCGTCCAGCCAGCGTGTGCCGAGGCCTCACGCGGAGCAGCTGGAACCCGGGTTTATGAAATTACAGGGAATTCAAAGCAGCCGGCGCCCGCTGTCTGGCTTCATTACTGGGCCTGGCCTCGGAGGGAAGTTTATTCCAGTCATTTAGAGGATTAGGCTCTGACACCCTTCATTAACTCTTTGACATAAGCAGGAAAGACAGATCTTGCAGAATGACCCACACAACAGGAAGGCGTTGGCTCGGGTAGGAGAAGGCAGCACACCACCCCAGAGGCCGGGAAGGGGTCTGCAGGGTAGAAAAAAGGGCCGCGCTGCCTTTTCACGGTCAAAGTGGATGGTGAGCTGCAGCCCTGCGGGGGAGAGTGGGCCTGGGAAAGGGGGGGGACCTGGGTTCAGGCCTCAGTTTGCCCATCTGTAAAATGGGAGCACTGCCCGGGACCTTCCGGGTCCCTTCTGGCTCTGACACATGCTGTGCCCACCCCGCCCACCATCCTGAGACACACAGCAGCTCAGATGCTGCTCCCCAAATCCTACAGGGCTTGACCTTGACAAGGTGTCCCTTCTAGGAACCTGTCTCCCCAACTCTTACCTCCTGGGGATCGAGTGACCAAGTCAAAAACACTCAGCCAGCCTGTCCCCTTTACAGGGCATTTTAGATGGGAGCCATCTCCGGCCAAACAGGAGGGAAGTCACCCCCACCCCCAGCAGCTCCTGGCCCTGGTCCCGGCCCCTCCACAGACGCAGCCCCTGGGGTTCCAGACACTTCGCGTCCAGCCCGTGAACACCCGAGCCTGGCATGTACCTGGACAGCAGTTCTGACAGATGCGGTGGGTGGAGCGGTTTCCAGGGGGCCCCGCAAGCAGGCATTCCCATTTCGCATATTAACGGAGCCGTGGCTGTGTGACGCTGGCCAGTTGCTTAGCCTCTCTGTGCCTTCCTTCCTCAACTCTAAAATAAAGGCACAGTTGGTGAGGATTCAACGACGTGCCGCGTACGGACAGCCGGCACCTGTGAGGAGCCCAGTAAATATTAGGAAATGGTATTGCTGTCACTGTTTGCTGTGGGCGACCGTGGGCAAGTCCCTCGCTCTCTCCTTCTTTGTAAGGTCGGGGGTAAATGAGACAACTGCAAAGTGCCTGGCACCCCGAAAGAGCTCCCCGAACGCAGCCATTGGGCCATAGCAAGGGCTGCTCGGCTGCCCAGCGCCCCAAGACACCCGTAGGTTTTCTTGGAGCCAGAAGCGTGTCAGCGGAGGAGCGGGGAATGTGATACATCCCGGCAGCCGGGGGGCCGGAGCGTATCTGGTATGTGTGTCTGGAATGATTTGGGGAAAATTCACCGAAGTTGGAACTTGAGACCAAACTGCCCAGGATAGAAAGATAGGGAACTGTCGGTGCACACCCCCCACCCCCACCCCCACCCCGCAAAGGGACCCGGTGCTGGGGTGGGAGTCTGCTTACACCGCACGCCGCCACTGCTCAGGCCCGCCCTCGAACGGCCGTGAACTTGTTGTTTTTCCACGTCATTTGCTCTCAAATGTACGATCGGGCGGGCGATGCGAACCCTGCGGCGGCAGGTCCCTCCTTGTAACAAGCGATTGTGTGTTCTGCAGAGGTGGCCCCGGGAGGAGGGGGCCGGCGGGGAGGTGGGGGAGAGGGAAACACGCCGCTCCTGCCCAGTGAGCGTGCGTGTCCCGGAGCCAGCTCCCCCAGAACACATGCCATTTCTGGCCCCTGAAGGGGTTAAAGGCCTCCTGGAGTCAAAATCAAGCAGGTGTCCCACCGTGCCAGATACGCCGCCTAAACTGCTTCCAGCTTTCTCTCCTTCTGCAAAAGTCTGTGGTCAGCCGGGACAGAGGAGCCGCAGCCGGCCTGTGACAGGCATCAGGTTAGCTCGCTCCCACGCGGGGGGCGCCCAGGGTATAAATCCCGGCCGGGCCCCTGCTGGGGCTCCCCTCCCCGCTCTCTCAGGAGAGGGGGCTTCCTTGCAAAGACCTTTCTTTCCTCTGAAGCCGCACAACTCAGCGGGCTCCACTGCCTCGCTGGAGGCGGCCTGGGCAGCCGCAGCCTGACCAGCAGCAAGGACGCCTGCTGGGGGTGGGGGTGAGGGCAGGTGTCTGCAGCCCCGAGAGGGAGAAGGCGCCGTGGGTCCAGCCCCTGGCAGCGTCACAGGGAGGCCTCTGGCCGCCGCAGACCGCACCATGTGGGCCCTGGGAGGCCACCGGTTCTGCTCCCGCTGGGGGCGCGTGGCGGTGCTGCTGCTCCTGCTCAGGGTGCCCCCGAGAGGCCTGGCACTGCCGCCCATCCGCTATTCCCACGCTGGCATCTGCCCCAACGACATGAACCCCAACCTCTGGGTGGATGCCCAGAGCACCTGCAAGCGGGAGTGTGAGACGGACCAGGTGAGTGGGACTCTGGAAGCGCGAGGTGGACCACGCAGGTGTGTCAGTGAGGGAGGGTGGGAGCCGTGGGTGGGGACCGCTCAGGGGTGCCCTGCAGGGCCCAGGAACCTGAAGTCACGCAGGCCGCAGGGAGATAAACAGGGTGTGTGTCTGTCTGACTCTGAGGCCCAGTAGAAGAGGTGATTGTGATGTTCAAGTTCATCAGGGACTGAGAGCCCTGGAATTCCTGGTCTCGTGTTCGCTGAGGGCGGCTCTGAGCCAGGGCTATGCCAGGCGCAGGTGTCAGCAGCCCGTGGACAGGTGAGGACAGACATTCAGATGGTGCAGTGAGCAGGGATGGGCTTGGGACCCACATCTGTCTGGCAACAAACCTGAGGCTTCATCCGGCCTCCAGACCACCTCCCAGGGGCTTGGACCCCGGCGCCGAGAGCAGACAGGCTGACAAGGAGGTGGATGGGCACAGCCCTGAGCGGATTCTCTGGGGAGGAAGTGGACTCAGTTTCGTCTGCCAGATTTCTGGGTCCCCCCTTCTGCCCTCATCAGAGCACCCTGCAGCGTGCAGGGCAGGGCAGGCCTGGTCCCAGGGCAATTCTCTCCCAGCTCCTGAGTCCAAGGGTCACTCCTGCCACTTCCCCGGGCAGTCAAGGGCCTGCTGGGACTTGGCACCTGCCTGGGCAGAGGCGTGTCCTGTCGGCCTGGCCAGCTCCTGGGGCTCAGGGAACATGAGAGACCCTGGTGCTCCCTCCTGTCGCCTACGGGGGAGCACAGGACCCCTGGGAGAGGGGCCTTGGCCTCGCAGCCTGCGGGGGCACAATTCTCCGGCTTCTCCGGTGATGCTGCCCGAGCAGTGATGGTGCAGAGGGAACGGGGGACCAGGAGGGTAGGGGGGCTAGAGCGGTCCCATCTCGGTGGGGCCACCCTGTCGTTGGCCCCATTTGCAGGGAAGCCTGTTTCACGGGCACAGACTGGCCTGATCCACGGGGTGGGGCTTGGGGACAGGGAGACTGGCCGACTTCGTGTGCCTTGGAAAGAAGACACCTGTGTGGGCTGGAGACTCAGGCGGCCTATGGGTCCATTCTGGGCCCTCAAGGATCCCCTCCAGGTTCCTCGTGCCCAAAACACCCTCCCCGAGGTGCCTGGGGACCCCCCCTGTCAGGGATCTGCATCCCTTAGGGAATGGAATGACGCTCTGGCTCAGGGGCCGGTTCTCCGTGCTCAATCCCCCACCAGGCCTTTCTCCCCCAGACCCAGCTCTGAGGTCTGCCCATCCCTGTCCCCAGGACTACCCCCGCACGGCCTGGAAGCCTGTGCCAAGCAAGGGCTGCAAAACAAAGTCCCCATTCTGAGCCGAGAGGGGAAAACTGTAAACAAGCCGGGCGGGCGGGCTCCAGGCGGGGCCGTCCCCCTCTTAGCTGATGCGGAATGTCAGAGGCTGAAAAGAACGTTGGAACCGCGGCCGGCCAGCCCTCGTGGGGAGCCATCCACAGAGCTATTACCAGGGCAGAGGCTTGGGCACGGTGCCCACCGCCCGGTGGGTACGAGGTGTTATTGTCGAAAACACCACGTGACATTTTTTGTTTGTGTCGGCCCTGAGCTGGCTGCTAATTTCTAGGAATTAAACCAGGAATGAATGCCTAAGGTGGCTCCACAGAGGCGCGGAGGGAATTACAGGCGTGTAAGTCTCCTGGCGGCCTCCTTGTTGATTTCCCCATGAAATGTCCCCCGCGTTGGGAGTGGGCGCCGGGGTCTGGCACAGCCCGTGGTGGCCGACCTGGCGTCCTGGGCCTGTCCCGCCCGCCCTTCCTCTGGGCTGTGGACGGATGGGGCCTCTCATCGGAGCCCCTGCTTCCGAGGTGCATGCAGCCAGCCTCGAACCTCCGTCCCCCTTTTCCTTCTCGGCGTTTGGTGTGACCTCTCCCCTGCGGCCAGGGCAGCCTTACCCCGAAGGGAAAAAAAGACTAAGAGGCGTTTGTGCCCACCTAGACCTCATCCGTGGTCACTGGATGGTGCGTGTGACGTAGAAGGTAAAACCTCACTTTAGAATTCCACCCCCGGGAGCCCGGAGCCCTTCCCCAGCACAGGCCCTGTGCACTTGACATTGCCGCCCCGGGCTCTGCGTGCTCAGCTGTGCACCTGCAGGAAGAGGGCTGTGGCTGGGCTCTTCCCACAGGACTAGCTGTGTGGCCGTGGGCAAGTCACCTACTCTCCCTGTGCCTCAGTGATCATCGCCTGTGAAGTGGGGAGAATGGTACACCCGCCCATAGGCTTGCGATGAGCATTGACTAAGATGACAAACGCAAACATGCTTGTCCTGGCGGGTGCATAGCGGGTGCTCTGTGCACATAGCAGGTGCTCTGTTATCACCGGGACGTTTTGCTCAGGATGGATGGGCACACATTGCCTGGCTGGTGTGGCTCTGTTGGTTCAGTGCTGTCCCATGAACAGAGAGGCCCCGGCTCTGTTCCCAGTCAGGGCACATGCCCGGGTTTTGGGCTCAATCCCCAGTAGGGGGCGTGCAGGAGGCAGCCACTGATGTTTCTATGTCTCTTTCCCTCTCCTTTCCTTTCTCTCTCTAAGAAAAATCAATAAATAAGAGCCCTAACCGGTTTGGCTCAGTACATAGAGCATCAACCCATGGACTGAAGGGGCTGGGTTTGATTCCAGTCAAGGGCATGTACCTTGGTTGTGGGCTTGATCCCCAGTAGGGAGTGTGCAGGAAGCAGCTGATCAATGTTTCTCTCTCATCAATGTTTCTAACTCTCTATCCCTCTTCCTTTCCCCTCTGTAAAAATCAATAAAATATATATATTTTTAAAATAAGAACGATGAGCACATATTAGTTCCCTCTACAGAAACCGTGGGGCAGGGCAGGGAAACCTGTCCTCCCTCCCTCCCCGCGCTCAGGCCTCTCGCTCTGGCTCCCTCCAGGAATGTGAGACCTACGAGAAGTGCTGCCCCAACGTGTGTGGGACCAAGAGCTGCGTGGCCGCCCGCTACATGGACGTGAAGGGGAAGAAGGGCCCGGTGGGCATGCCCCAGGAGGCCACGTGCGACCACTTCATGTGCCTGCAGCAGGGCTCCGAGTGCGACATCTGGGACGGCCAGCCCGTGTGCAAGTGCCGGGACCGCTGCGAAAAGGAGCCCAGCTTCACCTGCGCCTCGGACGGCCTCACCTACTACAACCGCTGCTACATGGACGCGGAGGCCTGCTCCAAGGGCATCACGCTGGCCGTGGTCACCTGCCGCTATCACTTCACCTGGCCCAACACCAGCCCCCCGCTGCCCGAGACCACGGTGCCGCCCACCACCGCCCCCCCGGAGACCCCCGGGCGGGACACGGCGGCCCCCGCGCTGCTCACCCACCCCGCGCACCAGTCGGTGACCGTGGGCGAGACCGTGAGCTTCCTCTGCGAGGTGGTGGGCCGGCCCCGGCCGGACGTCACCTGGGAGAAGCAGCTGGAGGACCGGGAGAACGTGGTCATGCGGCCCAACCACGTGCGCGGCAACGTGGTGGTCACCAACATTGGCCAGCTGGTCATCTACAACGCCCAGCTGCAGGACGCGGGCATCTACACCTGCACGGCCCGCAACGCCGCCGGCGTCCTGCGGGCCGACTTCCCGCTGTCGGTGGTCCGGGGGGGCCAGGCGGCGGCCACGGCCGAGGACAGCGGCCCCAACGGCACGGCCTTCCCGGCGGCCGAGTGCCTGCAGCCCCCCGACAGCGAGGACTGCGGCGAGGAGCAGACCGGCTGGCACTTTGACGCCCAGGCCAACAACTGCCTCACCTTCACCTTCGGCCACTGCCACCGCAACCGCAACCACTTCGAGACCTACGCGGCCTGCGCGCGGGCCTGCATGACGGGGCCGCCGGCCGCCTGCAGCCTGCCCGCCCTGCAGGGCCCCTGCAAGGCCTACGCCCCGCGCTGGGCCTACAACCGCCAGGCGGGCCAGTGCCAGTCCTTCGTCTACGGCGGCTGCGAGGGCAACGGCAACAACTTCGAGAGCCGCGAGGCCTGCGAGGAGTCCTGCCCCGTCCCGTGGGGCGGCCAGCGCTGCCAGGCCTGCAAGCCCCGGCAGAAGCTCGTGACCAGCTTCTGCCGGAGCGACTTCGTCATCTTGGGCCGCGTGTCCGAGCTGACCGAGGAGCCCGACGCGGGCCGCGCCCTGGTGACCGTGGACGAGGTCCTGAAGGACGAGAAGATGGGCCTCAAGTTCCTGGGCCGGGAGCCGCTGGAGGTGACGCTGCTCCAGGTGGACTGGACCTGCCCCTGCCCCAACGTGACGGTGGGCGAGACGCCGCTCATCATCATGGGGGAGGTGGAGGGCGGCATGGCCATGCTGAGGCCCGACAGCTTTGTGGGAGCGTCCAGCGGCCGGCGGGTTCGGAAGCTGCGCGAGGTCCTGCACAGGAAGACCTGCGAGGTCCTCAAGGAGTTCCCGGGCTCACACTGAGCCCCTCCCCCGTCCCCGGCCCTCCCCCCACCCCCCACCTGGACGCCCCTCAGTTAGCAAACTGGGCAAGGTCAGATTGGACAGTCTCAGGCCAGCAGAGGGACATCGGTCAGAACAGAGCCACCAGAGGGTCTTAAATCAACTTCTGGTCTGCGGGTTCAGTAAGGGGTTCCTATCTTTGTTAGCTTAGGGGACAGCGGAGAAGGCAGTAGACGCTTGTAAACTATTCCTGACGACCGATCGCCTTGGGCATCATGACCCTCTCTGTGCTGGCCGTCCCCCTCCTCCAAGGGTCTCACAGCCGCCCTCCCCCCCAGCCCCCCACCCACCGGGGCTCTAGAGATGGGGGCTGCCTGGCGGTCACGGGAATCATGGAATGAGCTGGTTTACAGAAGGGGTGGGTGAGGAGAGGAAGGAGGGCCCAGGGACTCCTGGACACATTCCCCACAGCCCCCCCGCCCCCGCCCCCCACTCCCGACCACCATGAGCAGAGACCACCGCATGTCCGGGGTCTTGGGAAGTGGGAGGCAGGGCCTGGTCCAGCCCAGCACACACCTTCCCGGGGCGGAGGCTGCTTGGCAGGCACCCTTGGGTGCTGGTCAGCCTGCGCGTCGGTCAGGTTGGCCCTGCGGTCTCTGAGGCCACCAGCAGAACACACGTTTCTCGTGTTTCATCTCCTTGGCTTTATTGATTGGTTATTGATTGTTGATTTATTAATCCAGTTTGGTTCAGGCCGACGCAACAGACATTTTCGGAACATTGACTGGGTGCCAGGTGCTAGGACCACAGAGAACTCACGGGGACTGAACGCAGTGTCCAGATCCCGGGGGTCCCGCCAGCAGCAGACCCACGGGCGGCCCTCCCAGATGTCAAAGGGTCCCCTTGACAGGGTGCTTTCATCTGCCACTGGCTTCCTTGGAACAGAGCAGTAGAAACCCCAGGATCTGGTTTGGCAGGAGGAGAAATGAAGGAAGAGGAAAAGCAGGCAGGGAAGGGGGCTGGCGGAGGAGCGAGGAGGGAGGCGGGAGGCGGGCTGGGGAGGGAAGGAATGCTGCTCCATGCTCCCACCTGGTGGTGGCCTCGGGAGCTGCAGGGCCTGGAGGGAGGCTGTGTGACATGCGGCAGCTTGCTGCAGATTTTGTTTCTGGACTTCCTGTGCAGGTCCAGCCACCTGCCGCCACATGAGGACTCGGGAGCCCCTGTCAGCTCTGCCGCGGCCCCCCAGCCCCTCCAAAACCGATGAAGCTCATTGCGGGGCCTCTGTTTCTTCCTCAGACGTAGGAGGAAGAAGCCAATTAAAAGCTCATAGTATGAACAGGCCTCCCTGTGTGATTCATTTGCGCTGATGTGTGCAGGGGGGCGGGGCGGTGTCATTTGCTTGGGGCCGTGCAGGAGGGGTCTGGCCCGCGGGACCACACCTGGGTGGTGGAGAGACCAGCTGACATCGGCCCCCCTTGCACTCCGAGCCTCCTTCACGGGGTGCTCCCTGTAGCTCTGCGGGTCAGGTGACTTTCTGAAGACCGCAGAGGCAGCCCGGGTGTTCTGGTTTGTACATCAGCCCCTCGCCTCATCATGGCGGCCGGGTGGACCAAGGCAGGTGGGGGAGACCGAAATGGGGCGGGGAGGGCAGGCTGCCCAGCGGCGACTCCCTAGGGGACCTCAGGGCGAGGCCCGGTCCCCAAGCCCCGAGCACTCGGCTCAGAGCGCGCGGCTCAGTTCCGAGGATGGAGACAGCAGCCCCTTGGGCCTCAGCTGCTCACGGCTGCTCCCTTGCCCTGAAGGCGTGTGCAGGAGCCTGCAACATGGCGCCCCCCACAGCGTGCCTGTCCCCGGGCTGGGAGCCAGCTAAGCACAAGAGACACCTGTCCCCGGTCCACAGGCCCGAGGAGGAATCAGGCTCAGACCAGCCCGTGCAGCCCAGCCCTCCCTAGAGGTAACTCCCTGCGGTAGGGGGCCAGGACAGAGAAGATAAGCTGCTCCCCAAGAGAGAGGAGAGGCCAGAGGATGGGAGCTGCTCACGTTGCCACTGGGAAAAGCCTGAGCATAAAACGCAGCCACCAAGGACGTGTGAGCCCTAGCTGGGGTGGCTCAATGGATAGAACACTGACCAGGGACCGAAGGGTCCTGGGTTCGATTCTGGTCAAGGGCACGTACCTCAGGCCACAGGCTTCATCCCGGGCCCTGGTCAGGGCAGGTGTGGGAGGCAACCAATCAATGTGTCTCTCCCCCTCCCTTCCACTCTGTCTAAAAATCAATTGAAAAAATATCCTTGGGTGAGGATTAGCAAACAACAACAAAATGGTGTGCACACCAGCCATCGGCCCCTCTCTGCTTAGGCTGGGGACCGAGAGAGATGAGGACTCTGCCTCACTTGCCCTCAGAGACTTGGAGACGTTCTGCTACACATGCCGCTAAGCCGGGGGCCCCAGCAAATAGCACATGACCTTAGAGCCTGAGGGGTAGATGCCAGCACCTGTCGCTTCCCCACACCTGCACAGCGAAGGAGGCTGAGCCTGTGGCTACCTGGTGGAGATGTGAGGTTCAGGGGAGTCCGATCGCAGAGCTGCCTCTGGCCGGCTCACTGCCCACCCGCTGCCCCCGACTTGGGGCCCCTGCCACGCTCCAACGCCAGCCTGGCAGAGTGAGAAAGCCCAGCCTGTGCGGTCAGACCCCCTCGGTCGGACTCTGGGCTCTGACACGTATCCGCTGTTCCTGAGCCCCCGTTTCCCCATCTGTAAAACAGAGGGGAGTCAGAGCTCTTCAGAGAGGCTCGGCGAGCTCGGCCCTTTTAACCTTGTCAGACGGGACACGGAGCCTGGCACAGACGGCTGCCCCTGGCCCCGCCGCGGCTCCCGGGCCAAGAGCAGGCGCCCAGGGTCCCAGCCTCCCCTTTTCCTTCCGGCTCGGGCTCCACAGGTTCGAAGACCGTCGTCTGCTGCTCACAGGGGACATCCACACCGTCACCCCTCGTGGGTGAGCTGGGAGTCAGAGGACATGGGCACCGAGGGACGGGCTGATTTAGAATCGATTGTAACTCGGGACCCACCGCACGGCATTTATTTTTCTGCCCTTGAATCCATGCCTGGGTCTCTGTCCTCTGTCGGCGAGGCCTTACACAGGAACAGGCATCCAGTAGGTGCTCAGGAAAGGGCCTGGTTGCCAGGTAACCTGGGGGGCCACCCCACCCGTCTCCCAGTCTGGGAGACTTGCCCGGCCTGGGCCCCAGGACATACGGGGATGGAGCCCTCCTGCAGGCCCGAGGCCAGTCTCACCTGCTTCCCTGTCTACCTTGGACACTTACTGCTCCCCTCCTCGCATCTGTTGTCCCCCGTGCCCCTCCCTGCCCTGTTCCAGTCCCTCTGTTTGCCTCTTCAGAGGCTGGTCTGGCGCCGCTGTCTCCAGACCAGCCCCAAAGCCCTGGGGCAGGACAGCATGGCTTTTTCCACCCTCGTTCTCTGCAGCCGCCTAGGACACTTTGCTCCATTGTCTGGCCAGCTGCTCCATACTCTGATGTCACCCCCTGGACAGTGGGGCCAGAGAGCAGGGACCCGGGGCGGCACCCGGGAGGGACAGAATGAATGCACAGCCACGTGGTCATTTCCTTCGCCTGGGAGAACGCCCTGTGTCCAGCTGTCCTGTTATAACATCAACATGGAGTGGGCACTCACTGTGCGACGGGACTGGACATCACGTCTTGCCATCTCCATCACAACGGTCTGAGGCGGGGGCTATTTGGTAGGTGGGGAAACTGAGGCTCAGAGGATAAGAAACTTGCCCAAGATCGCCCAGCTGCTAAGGGTCAGAGAGCCAAGATCAGAAACTAGGCAGTCTGACTTCAGAGTTCTGAATGCTCATGTTATGATATTTCTCCCAGCGTGTCACACACACACACACACACACACACACACACACACACACACACACTGGGCTGGGCAGTGTGGAATCCCATGGGGATCCAAAGGTCGCCAAAGAGCCCGCCTCCTGTCAGCCGCACACTCAGCACCCAGGGCTGTCTGACGACCTCGCCACGTGATGTGGTATTTCTATCGCACACATAAGCCGTCGCGCCCTAGATTCCTGAGCGAAACATCAGCCTGGGGCCTCCTCATCCTTCCAGACAGCTCCTGGGGAAGCCTTGCTGCTCCCCGGCTCTGTAAACTCTCCCCACAAGTCTTGTCCTCCTCCGTGTTGGCACTGACCTCAGGCCCACACCACTGGCAGGTGGCCTGCGGGCCCAGCTCACCGAGCTCAGGATGGGCGGATTCACTGGCGGGGCCCGGGGCCCGGGCCTGCGGTGTGCTGCCCCCCAAGGCCGTGCAGAAGCTTCGCTGGGGTCCCCTCCTTTTCCCAACTCCGTTTCCTGATTCCGTCTCCTCCCACCTCCCCAAGGAGGCGAGTCCTGCAGGGAGGTGTGAGTAATGCAGGCAGGATAGGTGGCAGGCTCCTGGGCCCTATTTTTGGCTGTGGCCTCATTCTGGAATGTGCCCCAAGGTCGACTGACAACTCCTCTCTCAGGCTGTGTCAGGAGGAGGAGGAACCCTTGCTGGCACCTCCTGGGGGCGAGGGCCGGGCAGGCAGGTGGCCAGCTGACCAGCCCGCTCCTCCTTCCCGCCTCTTTGGCTCCTGAGCCCCTCAGCATTGCTATTTCAGGGTCGCGTTGGAGCCTCTGTGTCCACATCCCAGATTACCCCGGGACACGGGACTCTGGCATCCGTGCCCATCCACACCCTGGCTGCCCTCAGCCCCACGCAGATGAGGAGAACACAGGTCCGGGCTCCAGCTCCTCCCGATCAGACAGATCGGACCCCCCGCCCCCAAGCATGTCTGTCGGGGGAGGTGATGCTTGGGTGGCTTTTGCCCTCCGGGTCTTGCGGAAGCTGCCAGAGCCCTGACGGTGTGACCATGTCCCCATCCCCACCCCGTGCTTTCTGCCTTGGTGTGCGGGACGCGTTCAGTCCTGTCGGAGGATGGCGGCTGTTTTGTCTTCGTTCCCTGTGGGTGACCGGGAACTGGAGAGGGACCCGGGGTCATAAGGGAGGAAGGGACACGAGTGCTGACAACTCCGAGTCAGACGCTACCCACACCGTCCAAGTTCATCTCCCAACCCTCTGCGAGCTGATTTTGCTCTTTCACCATCTGACACCTCCCACCCCCCAGGCTGCGACCTCCAGGAGGCCAAGCCAGTATGTGCTTTGGTCGCCTCTGCATGCCCAGCCCGACCACAGAGGGCGTTGGATGAATGTGTGTGGGATGAAGGAGTGAGGCAAGCCCTGCAGGCCTCATGGAGGAAGAGACTCCGCTGAGGTATCATTGTCCCTCTGGTGACCCCTTATCCCAGGCACCATTCCTCATCTCAACGCACCTCCAGGGGAAACAGACAAAAAGGGGGGGAAGCCTTAGGCTCCTGGTGTGACCAATAACTCAGGCTCGAAGCAGAAGCCACGTCAGTGAGACGTACACAGATGGTGACCCATCCCAGGCCTCACAGAAGGGGAGTGCCCTTTACCAGTGAGGTGTCCGGGTGGCTGGGTTCATAATTTCCATTACTAACAGCCAACATCACCTAATATGTGCTCAACATACATCATCTCATTAAATAGTTACAACTCCATGAGGTCTATATTATTCACCTCCATTTCATATTCTCTTCATTTTAGAGATGATGGAAGAGGCTCAGAGAGATTGAAATGTTGCCCGAAGTCCCTGGCAGAGCAGGAAACCCAGCCCAGGTCGCAAGCCCATGCATCTAACCACACGTATGCCATCTTCCCCCACAGGTTTAAGGATAGTGAAGTGTGGCTTTCTCTCGATTTTGCTTCCTCCCTTTTCCCTGCTAACCCACCGGAAAGTTTTACTGCCTGGAATTCTGAAAAGACATATTCTAGGCCAGCTGAGCTTCCCTAAGGATGGTGAGACCATGACCTTCAGTCTAGGTCACAGGTAGAGATTAGAGATAGAGATAGAGATAGAGAGAGAGAGAGAGAGAGAGAGAGAGAGAAAGAGAGAGAGAGAGAGAGAGATAGAGATTTTGAGGCCCCTCTCAGAAGTGCAGAAAGTTCAGTTACTCCACCGGGGAAAGAGGATTGCACTTAATGCTTGATGCACCTTATATAACCCTCACACTAACCATGACAAGTAGGACTTTCCAGATAGGAACTCTGAGGCGGAGAAGGTTTGACAGGCCATCCCTGTTCAAGGGTGAGCTTGGGATTCAATTCGAAATCTGACCCCAAAGCCCACGTCCCTCCTTGCCCAGGGTGACTGCGTGTGATTTTATCCGGAGACTTGATGAAGCCCCTGTAACTACTATAGAATATTCTTACTGAGCTCTTGGCAGCTGCCAATGAGTCTGGAGGGGGGATGGTGGAGCCTAGACCTCCGTCCCTGCTGGTGAAGTTGAGACATGGATCAGACGCTGGTGTTTTCTGTTTCAAAGCAAGTGATGTCCTCTGAATGGTCCCAGGTCACATGAAGGGGCTTGGCTAGCTTGTGGCAGTATTTTCAGTCGATGACATAGGGCTC